>NC_044991.1:21306998-21606998 GCF_008728515.1 Papio anubis | reverse complement strand
ACCAGATGTATGGATTTGACTCAAACCAGCCAATTCTCCAAGTTTCCAGACACCACCTGGGGGTCCTACAATTAAGTTATGGCACTACCTAACTCAGTCCCACAAGATTGCCCCCCACTTCAGATGCCAATTGCAAGGAGTGGGTCCCAACTTGGCTACAAATTGGGGATTCCCACAACCCTCTCCTTTGGTTTGATAATTTGCTGTAACAGCTCCCAGAACTCAGGGAAACACTTAGACTTACCAGTTTATTATAAAGGACATAGGTGTGGCTAAGCATGGTGGCTTACACCTGTAATCCCAGCACTTTGGGAGGCTGAGGCAGGAGGATCGCTTGAGCCTAGGAGTTCAAGACCAGCCTGAGCAACATAGTGAGACCCCATCTCAATTCAATAATTAAAAAAATAAAACTAAAAGGCTATAGGTGAACTGCAGATGAAGAGATACATAGGGTGAGGTCAGGAAGGATCCTGTACACAGGAGCTTCTGTTCTTGTGGAGTTTGCCATACCTGGCACAGATATGTATTCACCAACCCAGAAGCTCTCCAAATGGCATCTTTTAGGAATTTTAATGATGGCTTCATTACATAGGCATGATTGATTATTAACTCAATGTCTAGGCTCTCTCTCCTCCGGATGTGGGGCTGTGGGACTGAAAGTTCCAAGCTTCTAATCGTGGCTTGGTCGTTCTTGTGACCAACCCCCATCCTGAAGCTATCTAGGAACCTACCAAGAGTTGTCTCATTAGAACAAAAGATGCTCTGGTCACCTAGAAAATTCCCAGAGAATTGCTCTGTGCCGGGGCAGAGACCAAGTGTCACAGGGGTATGCAAACATTGAGTGCATAGCAGAATCATTGAGGTCCATCTTTGTAAGCTGTCTACAAGAGTTGGTACATATATCTAGCTTTCTTGTTCTCAGCTACAGCTTTTTCTACTAGACCAAACCATCTGATGTGTGGCTATGAAACACTAATATGCTCAGTGTGGTGGGCTGAAGAATGGCCCTCCAAAGATATTCATGATCTAATCCCTAGAATCTGTCAGTACGTTACCTTAGATGGCATAGGAAATTTTGCAGATATGATGAAAGATTTTGTAATAGATTATCCAGGTGGGACCAATGTAATCACAGGGTCCTTAGGCAGGAGGATCTGAGTCAGAAAAGATGATGTGACAATGTAAACAGAGGGAGGAAGGAGAGGTGATGAGGGAAACAGAGGGGAGGAAGGAGAGTGCTAGCGGGGAAACACAGGGCGACCGTCAATCAATCCGTGCGGGCGCGTCGAAAGACGTCAGGCGCGTCGGCAAATCCGGGCGCATCTTTCGCTTCGCGTCAGCCAGAAATAATGGCGATCAATCAATAAAGATCAGGCGAAATCGACATCAGGCGCATCAAGCAGCAAAACGCGCAATCAATCGGCGGCGTCAACCAAAGGCAACATCGCTTGCCGGCGTCATCAGCAGATCAATCAACCAAAGGCAGTTTTCAATCAAAGGATCTTGAACAGTCAGCCAGCATCCGGATTAAGGTGAAGTAATCGATAGAGGAGGAGGAAGAGGTAATCGACAAAGGAAAGGAAGGTAATCGGCATTTCCCTAGAAGGGAAGGTGATGGTCGAGGAACAGAGGAAAGGAGAGGTGCTGACAGGAAGCGGAAGGGAGGTCTGCTTTCGTAGAGGAGGAGGAGAGGTGCTGAAATGAAAACAAGGATGGAGTCGTGTGGCAAACCGACATATGGGCAGCTGCTAGGAGGTTAAAACAAAGTCGTTCTCCGCCGAAACCTCGGGAAGAACAAGCTGCCTGCCAGCGAGTTAGATCATGCCAGTAATTGACCTCAGAACAATTATGTTATTTTAAGCCACTAGGTTTGTGGTAATTTGTCCCAGCAGCAATAAGAAACTAATATAGCCGGGTGCGGTGGCTCACGCCTATAATCCTGGCACTTTGGGAGGCCAAGGCAGGTGGATCACGAGGTCAGGAGATCGAGACCACCCTGGCTAACACGGTGAAACCCCGTCTCTACTAAAAAATACAAAAAATTAGCCGGGTGAGGTGGCAGGCGCCTGTAGTCCCAGCTACTCAGGAGGCTGAGACAGAAGAATGGCTTGAACCCAGGAGGCGGAGCTTGCAGTGAGCCGAGATCACGCCACTGCACTCCAGCCTGGGTGACAAAGTGAGACTCCGTCTCAAAAAAAAAAAAAAAAAGAAACTAATATATTCACCAAAAGTCCTTGAGGAATCCCATTTGTAGAATTTTTGAAGGAATTAGGAGCTTACATAGAAGGTATAGGATAGTGGGCTTCTGAGGGCTTTTCCTGCCCTCTGGTAACTCTGAAACATAATTTACATTATTGGAGTCTTTCTGTTTTTAGGAAATTGTTCCTAGTTTTCTTCAATACTAAATCCTATCAATATGAAACAGTTTTTTTAAAAAATATATTTGGTTAGTTAAAGGTAGACCTAGGTCTCACATACTCTTCAAAATAAAACAAAAACATGATATTTAGCAGATGACACTAAAGCTTCCATTTTCAAAGCTGGTTGCTTGTTTATTTGTACCTCAGGAGTGGAAATACTGGCTGAGATGAAAGTACCTGGCACAAATCGCTTTTCCTCCTTGGTGTTTCACAGCCAGATGTTGTGAAATTCTTTTGTTTTTCTTTTTTCTCTAGTGCCTGGAAACCTTGGCTGCTACAAGGATCATGGAAACCCACCTCCTCTAACTGGCACCAGTAAAACGTCCAACAAACTCACCATACAAACTTGCATCAGTTTTTGTCGGAGTCAGAGGTTCAAGGTGATGACTCTGTGGCTATGTAACTATAGAAAAATGTAAAGATGTAAATGCATTTTGCTCAGATAACTTAAAAATAAGTGCTAAGTAAAATAAGCCAGACACAAAAGGCCACCTATTATATGATTCCACTTATATGAATCATCTAGAATAGGCAAATCCATAGAGATAGAAAGTAGGTTAGTGGTTGCCAGAGGGTGGGAGGCGGGAGGAGTTGGTACTAACTGCTAATCAACACAGAGTTTCTTTTCTGGGTTATGAATGTTCTGGAATTAGATGGCAGTGACTGCACAACACAGTGACTATATCAATCACCACTGAAACATACACTGAAACAGTGAATGTTATGTTATGTGAATTACATTTCAGTTTTTAAAAAAACCTAAAATAACTAAACTTCTAGAAAAATAAACAGAAAATCCTAAAATATTGGGTTAGACAAGGATTTCTAAATTGGACACAAAAACTAATCATTTAAAAAAGTATGGTAAATTGAAGTTATCAGTATTAAAATATTATCTTCAAAAAATAGAGTTAAGAATATGAAAGGCAGGCCACAGACTAGGAGAAAGTAGTTGTTAAATATATATCTGATAAAGGACTTGTATATATATATATATATAAAGAACTCTTATAGCTCAATAAGATGACAACTTGATTTTGAAAATTAGCAAAAAATTTGAAGAGACATTTTATCCCCCCAAAATACATAAATGACCAATAAACATATGAAAAGATGCTCAGCATCACCAGTTGTCAGGGAAATACAAATTAAAACCACAGTGAGATACCACTGCACACAACTTCAGGATGTCTGAAGTTAATACTGAACATACTAAGAATTGATAAGGATGTGGAGCAACTGAAACTCTCATAGACTGCTAGCAAGAATGTAAAATGCTACAGCTTCTTTGAAGAAAGATCTTAAATTTTCTTTCAAAGTTAAATATGCACACCTTAAAACTCAGCAATATCACACCTGGATAGTTACCCAAGATAAATGAAAACCTGTGTTCACACAAAGACTTATACATGAATGTTTATAGCAGCATTATTCATAATAGCTCCAAACTGTAAATAGTCTAAATGTCCATTAACTGATGAATGGAGAAACAAAGCACAGTATATCCATACATACTGTGGAATACCACTCAGCAATAAAAAGAAGAGACATATTAAGACATACTGGCCAGGTGCAGGGGCTCATGGCTGTAATCTCAGCACTTTGGGAAGCCGAGGTGGGTGGATCACGAGGTCAGGAGTTCAAGACCAACCTGACCAACATGGTGAAACCCTGTCTCTACTAAAAATACAAAAATTAGCCGGGCATGGTAGTGCATGCCTATAATTCCAGCTACTCAGGAGGCTGAGGCAGGAGAATCACTTGAACACAGGAGGCGGAGGTTGCTGTAGTGAGCCGAGATCACGCCACTGCACTCCAGCCTGGGCAACAGAGTGAGACTCTGTCTCAAAAAAAAAAATAAATAAATAAATAAGAGACATACTGTTATACACAACATGGATGAATTTCCTAAACAGTAGGCTAGTTGAAAGAACTTAAACACAAGACTACATACTGAACTCAAAATGGATCCCAGATCTAACAGTAAAATGTAAAACTATAAAACTTCTAGAAGAAGATATAAGAGAAAATCTTCATGACTTGAGTTTAGGCAAAAAGTTCTTACATGAGACACCAAAAGCATGACCAGTGATGAGAAGAAATTGGTACATTTTATTTTGGACTTCATAACAATTTAAAGATCTTGCTCTGTGAAAGATATTTTTAGGAGGATGAAAAGACAAGCTATATCCTGGGAGAAAATATTTGCAAATCACATATGTGACAAAGGACTTGTATCCATAATGTGTAAAATTAAAAAAAAAAAAAAAAAAGCCAAACAACTCAACAGTTAAAAAAACCAAACAAAGCAATTTAAAAATGGGCAAAAGACCTGAACAGAAGATATACAGATGGCAAATAAGCACATGAAAAGAAGCCAAAGAAGATATACAGATGACAAATAAGCACCTGAAAAGATAGTCATCTGGGCATGGTGACTCAAGCCTGTAATCCCAACGCTTTGGGAGGCCAAGGCAGGAGTATCACTTGAGGTCAGGAGTTTGAGACCAGCCTGGCCAACATGGCAAAACCCTGTCTCTACTAAAAGTACAAAAATTAGCTGGGCGTGGTAGCACACCTGTAGTTCCAGTTACTTGGGAAGCTGAGACAGGACAATTGCTTGCACCTGGAATGCGGAGGTTGCAGTGAGCCAACATCATACCACTGTACTCCAGCCTGGGTGACAGAGTGAGACTCCATCTCAAAAACAATAGAAAACAAACAAAGATAAAGAAGACAATATAGTCGACATCATTAGCCATTAAGGTAATGCCAATTAAAACTATAATGAGATACTACTACATACCTATTAAAATGGCTAAAATAAAATATACTGAAAATAACAAGTGCTGACAAGGATACAGAGCAACTAGGACTTTCATATATTGTTGGTGCAGATCTAAAATGGTACAATCATTCTGGAAAAGTTTGGCACTTTTTAATAAAGTTAAATATACATCTACCATATGACCTAGTAATTCTATTCCTAGTTACTACCCTAGAGAAATGAAAACTTATATTCACATAAAAACCAGTACACAAATGCTTATAGCAGTTCTAGTCATAATTATGAATAACTAGAAACAGCCCAACAGATAAACAAGCTGTGATACATCCATACAATGAACTCTGCTCAGCAATAAGGAGTAAACTATTGATACAAACACCAATTTGGATGGATCTCAAAGCCATTATGCTGACTGAAAGAAGCCAGTCTCAAAAAGATTACATACTGTATGATTCTATTTATGTGACATTTTTGAAAAGACAAAACTATAGTAATGGAAAATGGGTCAGTGGTTGCCAGGGATTCTGGGGTAGGGCACCTATAAAGCAATAGTGCGAAGAAAATTACTGGGGTAATGCAGCTGTTCTGAATCCTGATTATACTGGTGGTTGCACAAATCTTTTTTTCTTTTCTTCTTTAAGACAGTCTCATTGTGTTGCCCAGGCTGCAGTGCAGTGATGCAGTCTCGGCTCACTGCAACATCCACCTCCTGGGTTCAAGCAAATCTCCTGCCTCAGCCTCCCAAGCAGTTGGGATTATAGGCACCCACCACCACGCCTGGCTAATTTTTGTGTTTTTAGTAGAGGTGGGGTTTCACTTTGTTGGCCAGACTGGCCTCTAACTCCTGACCTCAAGTGATCCACCTGCCTCAGTCTCTGAAAGTGTTGGGATTACAAGAGTGAGCCACTGTGCCTGGCTGTGGTTGCACAAATCTATACAAGTGTTAAAATTTACAGAACTATATGCCAAAATACTATATAGTAATGTAAAAACAAAGTTGTAAAATGGGGCCTATAATGTGTTTGCTTTGAGGGTTAGCTATAAAGCACTCACTACTTGGCACACAGTAAACAGTCAATAAAGTGTTTAGCTGTTACTCATGTTTGAAGTTTATGAGATTTTCTCCACCTTAAAACTTACTTAAGTGCAGCAGAAACACAAACATTAAAAAGTGATGCTCACCGACAGGGAAACACATTGGTGGCTGCGTACCTATTGGTCAGCTTGAAATTAAGTGTTTCGAGAGTGGAAGAAGGGGGAGGTCCCAGAGGAAGGGACCCTGGGAAAATGAGCCTGATTGCTTGCTGGAAGCCCACCCTACCAGGCTCCTTCAGGCCATCTGACATCCCTGATGATGCTTACCGTGTGCTGCTTCTCTGTTGTGGCAGTTTGCTGGGATGGAGTCAGGCTATGCTTGCTTCTGTGGAAACAATCCTGATTACTGGAAGTACGGCGAGGCAGCCAGTACCGAATGCAACAGTGTCTGCTTCGGGGATCACACCCAACCCTGTGGTGGCGATGGCAGGATCATCCTCTTTGATAGTGAGTATGCCCTGTGCCCATCACTGCCCAAGCCACAGGAACCCTTAGACCAGAGCAACAAGCCTGCCCACCCTTCCTCCCTTCTATATATTCATTCATTCACTTGGCAATAGGCAATACTTGTGACTAGACCCTGGGAATACAGCACAGTGCATGAAGACTCAGCCCCTGCCTTCTGGAAGGGAGAACAGACACTTAACAAGGGATTAGCTACAGTCATGCCAAATGGTTTGAAGCAACGTGGTCTATTGTGTGATGCTTAGACAACCTAGAAATGATAACCTTTCCAATTTTACATAGACACTAATATAACAATCCAGTATCAGCTTTATTATCCTCTTGCTTTAATATAATTTCCAAACCCTTTTGACTTTTTTTTTTTTTTGCATTTGGGATTTATATATTATTGTGATACACCTGAGAAGAGAGTGTAGTTCTAAGTTGTTTTTTCAGGCCTAGCATTGGGTTTGCCCTGACCCCCACCTCCTCTCTAAACTGCCGCATTTGTGAGATGCTGGCCAGGAGCAGAGTGTGTTCAGAATGGGAGTGGATCCAAGGCCTTGACCTCACCAACATCATGTCCTAACCACTGAGCCAACTGATTCCTCATCGTAATCCACCAGCATCCTCTCAGTAGCAGTGAGACTTTATGAGAGTTACAGCAACAGTGCAGCACCAGATTTCAAGATAATGGAGACAGACAAAAAAAAAAAAAAAAGGCTCAAGATTACCAAGAAATATTGCAGTGTCTGTGGTGTCTTTGGCCTTTAGGCTAGAGGAAGTGCACTCCTGGCATCTCAACCAGGCAGCATGGCTAGTTTTGAGCAAAAATGACATATGGTTTATTAGTTTCCTAGGACTGCCATAACAAATTATCATCAAGTGGGTGGCTTAAAACAAAGCAAAACAAAATTCATTCTCTGACAGTTCCAGAGGCTAGAAGTCCAAAATCGAGGTGTCAGCAGGGCTGTGCTCTCTCCAAAGTCTCCAGGGAAGCCCTCCTCACTTCTGGTGGTTGTGGGCAGTCCTTGGTATTTGTTGGCTGCACCACTCCAGTCTCTGCCTTTTCTTTCACATAGCCTTCTTCCCTCTATGTGTGTCTGTGTGTCCATGTCTCTGTGTGTCTCCTTAAAAGGAACCAATCATTGAATTTATGGCCCACCTTAATCTAATATAGCCTCATCTTAACTCAGTTACATAACATTCACAGGTACCAGGTGTTAGGACTTGAGCATATCTTTCTAGGGGACACAATTCAGCCACTATATATGGTGACTATAAAACCCAGCCAAGGTTTATAACTGAGTCTTTTCATGTTATAGCTTAGACACTGTCTGAAGTGTGTTTGTATTTGGGGTGGGAAGACAGGATTAGTGAACAGAGCTTGCAGTCAATTGGGTTTTTTAGCTAAGTGTGCTCATTGGAGACTGCCAGTTGATTCCTATACATTCTGTTATGTCCGGACCAATGCTTAGTTTGATACCTTTGTTTTGGCTAAAGACTGAACTTTGGCTAATGATTAAGGAATCTTGCTAATGCTTAGTTGGCAAATAACTATGCACTACACATCTATTTAACCTTTTATTCTAGAGTTCAGTATTATAAGATTCTCTGCTTTAACACTCTAACTCAGGAGAGTAAGTTTTCTGAACTTGCAAAATGCCTGGTATACTCTTAAGTGAAAAAACAAAGGAAATAAATGTTTCTTGAGTACCTAGTATGCATGAAGGCTTTATCTAAATTATCACATTAGGTCCTCTTGGCACCCTTCTGAAGTAGGGGTTATTGTGATTACTCTCATTTCACAGAAGAGAGCCATATGACATGGACAGGATAAATAACTTGCTGGGATCCACACTGCCAGGAAGCCACTAGAGAGGTGCTAGAGAGGAAAGAGGAGTAGTGTGAGGGTTTACTACCTGTTTTTTGACTTTAAATAGAATGTAATGTCAATTTAAAAATGGAAAATGAGTGTTTGCAGATATATGGAGAAACTGGAACCCTCATACATTGCTGGTGGGAATGTAAAATGGTGCAGCTGCTTTGGAAAACAGTCTGGCCAGCCTGGCCAACATGGTGAAACCCCGTCGCTACTAAAAATACAAAAATTAGCTGGTTGTGGTGGCACGTGCCTGTAATCCCAGCTACATGGGAGGCTGAGGCATGAGAATTGCTTGAACCCAGGAGGTGGAGGTTGCAGTGAGCTGAGATCACGCCACTGCACTTCAGCCTGGCGACAGAGTGAGACTCCGTCTTACAAGAAAAAAAAAAGTAAACAGTCTGCCATTTCCTCAAAACATGAAACAGAGATAACTGTATGACCCAGCAGTTCCACTCTTAGGTATATACCTGAGAGAACTGAAAACACATTTCCACAAAAAACGTACATACCAATGTTCCTAGCAACATTATTCATAAGAGCCAAAAAGTGGCAGCAAACCAAATGTCCATCAGCTGATGAATGGATAAACCAAGTGGATATCCATATGATGGAATATTATTCAACCATTAAAAATAAATAAAGTACTGAGGCATCCTACAACATGGATGAACCTTGAAACCATTATCCTAAATGAAAGAACCAGACGCAAAGGGCTATATATTTTATGATCTCATTTATATGAAATGTCCAGAATAGGCAAATCCACACAAACAAAAGCCAGATTCCTGGTTGCCAAGGCCTGGGGGAAAGGGAAGAATATGGAGTGACTGCTTAATAGGTACGGATTTTCTTTTTAGAGTGATAAAATGTTCTGGAATTAGATAGGGATGATGATTGTATAACATTGTGGATATACTAAATACCACTGATTCATATATAGATAGTCCTCAACTTAGGAGAGTCAACTTATGATTTTTCAACTTTACAGTAGGTTTATTAGAGTGTTAAATGCATTTTTGACTTTGATATTTTCAATTACAATGGATTTATCAGGACATAGCCCCATTATAAGTCAAGGAACATCTGTACTTTAAAATGGTTAAAATGGTGGATTTTAGATCAAGAAAAAATAGAATATAGTTTTTATAAGACAATCTTTCATTTAGCACATTTTTATTGGGCATCTGCTGTGGGGTAGATAAAAGTATGTTTTCTTTAGTATAGAGGCTTTACTGGAGGTGTCAAATAGAAATAATCTGGATTAAATGTTAAATGCAGCACTGTGGAAATCGTCTGTAAAGTGCACACCAAGTAGCATCCTTGGTACTACTAGGAAAGCGTACTGACCCTCATATAAAGGTGCACTGAAGTGAATTAATTATAACAACAGTTATTGCTCTTTATCGAGTGTTTGTCATGTGCTAGACTTGATGCCAAGTGCTTTTGTGTATTTTATGTTATTTAATCCTTGTAGCAACCCTGTTGATAAGAAAACTGTGGATCAAAAGATGAAGTGATTTGTCTATGCTAGTAAGTGCCGGAGCCAGGATTCAAACCCTGGTTTGCCACATTTGAAATATTTCTATTTTCAGCAGCTAGAATCCCTTTTATTAACAATAGTAAAACAGATCATAATAATGGATGCAGTTTTATGCTTTAAAGTTATTGAACAAAGTATACCCAGTTCTGATTATTACCACATTGGCCCCTTGTGCAGCTCTCCAGAAACTGCCCTTTCTGGCTTGCATTTGCTCAAGGACTAAGAAAGTTGGCATTCTGAGAGGCTGCTCACGCCATCCTCCAGAGGCCCAGATGCGTGTGGTCTACAGGTCCCCTGACAGCAGCCGGTTCTATAACTCACACCCCATTGCTCTGCTGAGAAAGGTACAAAATGCAGCACTGTATAAATAATCTCTAAAGGTGCATCTAGAGGCTGGCGCGGGGACGCACGCCTGTAATTCCAGCTACACTGGAGGCTGAGGCAGGAGAATCGCCTGGGAGGCAGAGGTTGCAGTGAGCCGAGATCTGAGCCAAGATCACACCACTGTACTCCAGCCTAGACGACAGAGTGACACTCCATCTCAAAAAAAAAAAAAAAAAAAAAAAGGTCCATCTAGTAGAGAGTAAAATAGTTCAAACAGCTCAAGTACCACCTCATGGAAATCCTTATGACTCATTGAATAAGGCTGAGCACTTTGGAAATGGTAACTACAGACTGTCCCATGATTCGGGAGGGAGAAGATGTCTTCCTAAAGATATTGGAGAAGTTAGATGGTGAGAAATGACCAGATTACAGTCTGTCTCCCAGAACGTGAGGCCCCGCTACCAGCGTGGCTCACATGTGGGTCTCAGTCAGTGTCAGCGAGGTCTTCCTGTCCTCTGCTGGTTAGAGGAGCACCCAGGCTCCTCTGCAGTAGAAGCGCTCAGGCTGTGTTTGCTCTTCGGGAGAGAGGCGACGGGGCTAGTGGGGGTGGAGGGTGAGGGGCAGCTGGAAGAAGCTGTCTGCTCAGTCATTATTGCCACATCAAGTAATTTGTCACAGACTCTCTGGCTGATTTTTCAGCAAGCTCTCATGGACTTGCAGAGGTCACTGAGGTGAGCTGTGTACTGTGTGTAAACACAACACTGATGGGGGCTTCAGAACCTCTGCTACCCCTGGGATTATAATTTATTGAATTAACAGAACCAAATAGAAGAACATGTAAGCCAGAGTCAACAGAGGGTTACAGGAATGACCCGGGCTAGCCTCTTGGGACTCTCTTGGCATCTAGGCCCTGAAGGGAGGCGTCAGTCATCTGGATTGGACCTCATTTTGTAGCATTAGTTGAACACTTACCATTGACAGGGCCCTGTGCTATTCACTTTACATGTGTTGCTTCCCTTAATTCTCACAGTACTGTGAAGCAGGTACTGTTATGCTTATTTTACAGATGAGAAAACTGAGGCTCATAAAAGTTCAGTAATTTGCCCAAGGTCCCACAGATAAAGATCCTGCCTTCATGGAACCTTTATTTTAGTGGGAAGGGAAGAGATTAATTGTGAAAGTGATTGAGGGTCTAAGGATGAGTATAATCTGGTTCCCGGGACTGTGTTAGCAATTGTATTTCATAGACTGTAAGATGCCTCAATTCTGAGGTGCAATATTATTTTATACACCATTAAGGGAAAAAAATATTTCTAATTTAACAGTGACATGCATTGACTAAAAGATACATCCCAGTTTAAAAGATTAAAGTGTTTCCCTTAGAGTTGATGAAATATGGTACCAGCCTTCTTTCTTGGGTGCCAAGAAAGAGTGGAATGTTTCCATCCTGAGTGGAATCTGATTCATGGCTGGGACCCATTTGGTTGAGGTTTGTTTCCTGAGACACACCCATTATCATTCCTGTCTAGAAGTGGAGCACTCAGCTGGGGTTCAGGGAGCTGCCTGTCCTGGCTAGTGCCTGAGGCTTCTTCCCAAAGAAATGGACTCAGCTAGTATCGAGGAGGAGCAGGAAGGTCGAAGAGAATCACAGACGGCAGGAGGACACCGGCCCACTGCCATGGAGAGCTTGCCCGGGTCTATCCTGGGCAAGTATATAGTTATATATATATATAGTATGTGTATATATATAGTTTGTGTTTTGCAGAATATTATATAAATGGAATCACAGTACTTAACCATTTGTGTCTGGCTTCTTTCACTTAGAATAATGCTTTATCATTCACCTATGTTGTTGCCTGTATCAGTAATTTTTTCCTTTTTATTGCTAAGAAGCATTCCTTTGTACGGATGTATTGCAGTCTGTTCATCCATTCACCAATTGACAAACATTGGTCTGTCTATGATAAAGCTGTTGTAAACATCCAAGTACAGGTGCTTATGTGGACATACGTTGCCATTTCTCTTGGGTACCTACCTAGGAGTGGGATTGCTGGGTCATGTGCTAATTGCATATTTAGCATTATGAGTCACTGCCAACTATTTTCCAAAGTGGATGTGCCATTTTGCATTCTGACCAACAATATGTAAGATTTTCATTTGCTCCACATTCTCTCCACCTACAGATACTTTTGTATGATCTGATTTTTAAATGTGATCCATTCTAGTAGGTATGTAGTAGTATCTCATTGTGGTTTTAATTTGCATTTCTCTAATTACCAATCATATTGAACATCTTTTCATATTCTTATTTGCCATCTGGTATATTCCTTTCCCCTAAAGAAATTCCTTTAGCATTTTCTCTAGTACAGGTTGACTGTCAATGGCTTCTTTCTGCTTTTGTCTGAAAAAGCTTTATTTCACCTTCATTTTTGAGAGTAATTTTTGCTGGGTATTGATTTCTGTGCTGACAGCTTTTTTCTTTCAGTACTTCAAAGATATTGCTCCATATTCTTGTGACTTGTATGGTTTCTAGAGGTGTATGCTCTATCTTTATTCCCCTGTATGTAATCTTTTCCTCTTCCTTGCCTGCCTTCAAGATTTTATCTTTTTGGCTTTCAACTTTTTTTTTTTTTTTTTTTTTGAGACAGGGTCTTACTGTGTCACCCAGGCTAGAGTGCAGTAGTGCAGTCATGGCCCACTGTAGCCTCACCCCCCTGGGCTTAAGCAATCCTGCCTTAGCCTCCTGAGTAGCTGGGACTATGGGCATGTGCCACCATACCCAGCTAAGTTTTTAATTTTGTGTAGAGACAGGGTCTCACTATGTTACCCAGACTGGTCTTGAACTCCTGGGCTCAAGCAATCCTCCTACCTTGACCTCCCAAAGTGCTGGGATTACAGGCATAAGCCACCATACCCAGACTGGTTTTCAACATTTAACTATGATGTGTCTTCTTTGTGTGTTGGTTTGTTTTTTTGTTTTGGTTTTTGTTTTGCTTTTGTTTTTGTTTTTAATTTTTTGTTTGTTTGCTTGGGTTTGCTAAGATTCTTGGATCTGTAGTTTGTCACCTTTTATTGATTTTGGAACATTTTTCACCATTATCTCTTCAAACATTTCTTCTATATTTTTTTTTATTCTTTTGGCATTCCAGTTACACATATGTTAGACCATTTGATATTGTCCTATAGCTGTTGGGTGCTCTGTTCTCTTTGTTTTCCCCTTTGTTTCATTTGGGGATAATTTCTATTGACCTGTCTTCAAGTTTATTGATTCTTTCTTCAGCTGTGTCTAGTCTCCTGATAAGCCTATCAAAGGAATTCTTCAGTGCTTGCCTCAGCAGCATATATACTAAAATTGGAAAAAAACAGAGTAGATTAGCATGGCCCCTGTGCAAGTATGGCATGCAAATTCATGACGCATTCTATAATTTTAAAAAATTCATCTCTGATATTGTTTTATTTCCAGTAGTTTTATTTTTATTTTTATTTTTTTTAAGAGACAAGGTCTCACTCTGCCACCCAGGCTGGAGTGCAATGGTGCAATCATAGCTCTCTGCAGTCTTGACCTCCTGGGCTCAAGTGGTCCTTCTGCTTCAGAATCCTGAGTAGCTGGGACTACAGGCACACACCACCATGCCTGGCTAATTTTAAAATTTTTGTAGAGATGGGGTCTCACTGTGTTCCTCAGGCTGGTTTTGAACTCCTAGCCTCGAGAGATCCTCCTCCCTTGGCCTCTTATAGTGTTGGGATTACAGGCATAAGTCACCATGCCTCACTTCCAGTAGATTATTTACTGTATTCATCGTGTAGTCTCTGTCTGATAGTTCTAGCATCTGGGTCATCACTGAGTCTAATTCTGTAGATTGTTTTATCTCTTAACCATGTCTTTCCCCCCTGCCACACTTGCTTTTATATGTGGACTGTAATTTTTTATTGAATGCCATACACTATGTATAGAAGAGGCTGAGATAGTGTTTACACCTGGGCAGATCTGCATAGTGTAGGGACTGAGCCAGTCTGTCAGAAGTTGAACTGGGTTGTTTCTCTCACTACCTTCAATGCACATCAGGCTTTAAACTCCTCCAGCAATGGGTTGCTATCAGCTTGTGCTTAGTGTGGAGCCTAGGGTACCCATGAGTTTTCCTCAGTAGTCCTGTTCCATCCTCAGCTTTGAGGAGTTCCTACATGCCTGTGCTGCAGACGGGCTCTTTTTCCATCCTCTTTCCCTCCCTCAGTGGTAGGCTATGGCTGCTTGTTACCTGGCTCTACTCATGATGAGGTCATGGGAGTGGTTCTTGGTTCTCCTGCCCTGTCCTCAGTCTTAGACAGGATGTGAAAAGGCCACCGGCCTGAGGTCTTTTCAGCATTCCCACACCCTTCTTCTCTCCCTGGCAGCCAAACACTGCTTGCGTCTGTGGTGGATCTTGGGAAAGATAACTTCTTGCCTTCCCTCCAGGAGTAGTAGAGCTCTGCTTTGCATTGGCTGCAGGATTCTGGGCTTAAGAGGGCTCAAGGCAACCAGGGACCAGTGGCTTTTGCTTCTGCGCTTCCCCCAGAAGCAGTGGATCTTCACCTGGTTACTTTGACAGGAAGGAGAATTTCAAGGAGACTGAAATTTGGGTTTGTGAAATGGTGTTTGGTATAGACTTTTCTAGTCAAATCAGGTCTACTTCCTCCCCCAGAGGCAAATAGATTTTGCTTCTGCCCATTTTCAGTGGCCCTGGGAGTAACAGGATTTGCTTCCCCTCTCCCAGTGGCCGAAGGCTTTTACTTTCTTAGAGAGGAGAGTCCCCTCCTGCAAGTGCAGAGAGAAGGAAGTGGGCAGTCTTTCATGCCTGTCCCCCAGTGGCAGCCTGTCACCTCCTGCACACTTGTGCCACTCAGGGGGACTATGGTCTGCTGGCCAACCTAAGTCACTTGTGAAAGCACTGAGTAGAGGGCTGTGCAGAAAAGCTCGCAAGTGAGGGCAAAATGCCCATTGTGTCTGGGATGCCCAGTTGCCCTAAGCTAAGACACTAGCCCACTCTCAGCCTTTAAGAGTTTGTTGGCCGGGCGCGGTGGCTCAAGCCTGTAATCCCAGCACTTTGGGAGGCCAAGACGGGCGGATCACAAGGTCAGGAGATCGAGACCATCCTGGCTAACACGGTGAAACCCCGTCTCTACTAAAAAAATACAAAAAACTAGCCGGGCGCAGTGGCGGGCGCCTGTAGTCCCAGCTACTCGGGAGGCTGAGGCAGGAGAATGGCGTGAACCCGGGAGGCGGAGCTTGCAGTGAGCTGAGATCCGGCCACTGCACTCCAGCCTGGGCTGCAGAGCGAGACTCCGTCTCAAAAAAAAAAAAAAAAAAAAAAGAGTTTGTTAAGATTTTAGTGCTTTCTTGTTACTTCTCTGGCAGTCACCTCTTCCTCCTGTGTTCTCTCAAAGATGAAACTATTTGTGTGGCCTGACTCTCCTTGGTGGGGCTTTGACTGTAGAATTAATTTCCCCTGGTTGTCATGAGACCTCAGCTGAGTTTTAAGCTTTTTCTCATTGTTAGGATGGAAGCAGCATTCGCTTGTTGTTGTTATTGTTGTTGTTGTTGTTATTGTTGTTGTTGTTGTTGTTGTTTTGAGATGGAGTCTTGCTCTGTTGCCCAGGCTGGAGTGCAGTGGCTCAATCTCAGCTCACTGCAACCTCCGCCTCCCGGGTTCAAGCAATTCTCCTGTCTCAGCCTCCCTAGTAGCTGGGACTATAGTCACACGCCACCAAACTCAGCTAATTTTTGTATTTTTAGTAGAGACGGAGTTTCACCATATTGGTCAGGCTGATCTTCAACTCCTGACCTCAGGTGATCCACCTGCCTCGGCCTCCCAAAGTGCTGGGATTACAGGCGTGAGCCACCGCACCCGGCCTGCTTGCTGTTTTCTACATCCTAAAGGGAACCAGAACTCCCCCAAAGCCTGCTTTTTAAATCCTAGCCCTGACTGGGCACGGTGGCCCATGCCTGTAATCCCAGCACTTTGGGAGCCCGAGGTGGGCGGATCACGAGGTCAGGAGATCGAGACCATCCTGGCTAACATGGTAAAACCCTGTCTCTACTAAAAATACAAAAACAAAATTAGCTGGCCTGGTAGTGGGCACCTGTAGTCCCAGCTACTTGGGAGGCTGAGGCAGAAGAATGGCATGAACCCAGGAGGCGGAGCTTGCAGTGACCCGAGATCATGCCACTGCACTCTAGCCTGGGCGACACAGCGAGACTCCATCTTAAAAAAAAAAAAAAATTCCTAGCCCTACACTCCCTCCCAAGGAGTTTCAGTTCTAAGATCTTGTTTACATTTCACCATGTAAGACAGGAAACCACTGCATCCCCTTTCTAGAACCTGCCTATCAAAAACAGGAGTCCAGAGAAATCAAATGTGCTCAGTACAGAGTGCTTAGAATCTAGCATGTTTCCTCACTGCAGAAAGTCATTTCTTGTGCCTCAGTTTCTCTGCTTGAAAACGTGGTCCCTCATGGGAGCGTTGCAAGGATACTGGGGACACACGAGCAACTGTAAAGCCTTTCTCTTTTGACGACTTTACCTCATCGGGTGGCTCCCCTGCAGGGAGGCCCCAGTGGTTTGTGTGCTTTGTCTCATGTGCCGTCGCACATTCCTGTGATACAGGAGCAGGTGGTGCTCTCTCCAGCCTTGAAACTGAGAGAAGCACGAGGCCCGCGAGTGACGTGCGGCCCCTGCCATCACTTGGCCCTGCCAGTCCCAAGTCCAGACTCTCTGACTCCAGCCCAGCCCCAACCTAGGCCACACCACTGTGCTGTGTGCTAATTCTAAGGTCTCTGGGGGGAAAAACATCTCCACAGTCATTTGTCCAGCGTCTCAGCGATTCATTTTGTGACTCGATCCTGAAACATAAGACTGTCTGGTTTTACAGATAGAAACAATGTCCTAAATGGGATCCTGCTCGTTAGGAAGCCTTTAGAGCCTTGGTGTTGGAAGCGTGCCTGTGGCAGAGGCCCAGACTGAGGGCGTGGTGTCTTTTTCTCTCCTACAGCTCTCGTCGGCGCCTGCGGTGGGAACTACTCAGCCATGTCTTCTGTGGTCTATTCCCCTGACTTCCCCGACACCTATGCCACCGGGAGGGTCTGCTACTGGACCATCCAGGTTCCGGGGGCCTCCCGCATCCACTTCAGCTTCCCCCTATTTGACATCAGGGACTCGGCGGACATGGTGGAGCTTCTGGATGGCTACACCCACCGTGTCCTAGCCCGCTTCCACGGGAGGAACCGCCCACCTCTGTCCTTCAACGTCTCTCTGGACTTCGTCATCTTGTATTTCTTCTCTGATCGCATCAATCAGGCCCAGGGATTTGCTGTTTTATACCAAGGTAAGACATCCTTGCCTCCTTGGGGGCTCTTTAGGGCCCATGTGCCTCGGGCTTCTCTTCTTTACCCTTGTGACTTGGGCGGTTCTTGCGGGGCAGATTGGGACTCAGGAACTACTGACTCAACTTGCAGATCATCCCGAGGCTATGGCTCCTTCCCGACCCCCATTTCATAACTCATTTATATTTCATGAGACAGAAAAGAGGTGAAAACCTGTCAGTGTGGCTATTTTAGTAGATCTAATGACAGGGACCTGCCCATGGAAGGAACTGCACCAGAATTGAATAGAGCAGAAGCCTTGTTCTTCATAACTCGTGCTCTCCCCCCGCTCGGCTCTGAGTCTCCATAGCCCTGGCCCCAGTTAATTGCTTTTTCTCTTCCAGCTGTCAAGGAAGAACTGCCACAGGAGAGGCCCGCTGTCAACCAGACAGTGGCCGAGGTGATCACAGAGCAGGCCAACCTCAGTGTCAGCGCTGCCCGGTCCTCCAAAGTCCTCTATGTCATCACCACCAGCCCCAGCCACCCACCTCAGACTGTCCCAGGTAGCAATTCCTGGGCGCCACCCATGGGGGCTGGAAGCCACAGAGTTGAAGGTAGCGCTCTTGACAGTTATAAAGACAAAAGCACTTGGGTGTTTCTTATTCAGAGGCAGGTTGGGATATTGACTCTGTGACCTATAGTCTGTCCTGGCTTTTGAGGGAAATTTTCTTATTAATTGGTTCCTTAGTCCTGAGGGAAAAGTGCTCACCTCCAAAGATTAGGCAAGTATGCCTTTTGTGCATTGTGACTAATCAGCTAATCCCGTATTTTCCCACGTTAAGATTATCTTTCTAGAGCCCCACATTGAAACTCCCTAAATTTATTGGCATTTCCAAGAACTCCATTCATTCACTCACTGACTCATTCATTCAAAAGATATATAAGTACTTCAGTGGTGCCAGGCACTATGCTAGGTACCGGATTATAGAGTGAACCAAACACAATCCCTGCCCTTCTGTGACATATAAATGAGAGGAGAAAGACAGAAAGCAAAATAAAAATCAGATAATTATAAGAGCTATGAAGAAAAGTCATGCAGGACCAGGTGCAGTGGCTCATGCCTGTAATCCCAGCACTTTGGGAGGCTGAGGCAGGAGGATGGCTTGAGGCCAGGAGTTTGAGACTAACCTGAGCAACATAGGGAGACCCTTTCTCTACAAAAAATAAAAAAATTATCTGGGTGTGGTGGTGCACACTTGTGGTCCCAGCTACTTAGGAGGCTGAGGTGGGAGGATGGCTTGAGCCCGGGGGTTCAAGAATGCAGTGAGCTATGATTGTACCATTACACTCCAACCTGGGTGACAGAATGAGACCCTGTCTCAAAAAGAAAAGAAAAGAATAGAAAAATTAGCTGGGCATAGTGGCACATGCCTATAGTCTCAGCTACTCAGGAGGCTGAGGCAGAAGAATTGCTTGAGCCCAGGAGCTTGAGGATGCAGTGAGCCAAGGAAGTGATGCTTTTATGAGCTGGTAGAACTGGAAAGTACCCTCAGTAGTGACCGAGCCTGGAGGCTTTCAAACTGCCCGGGGGCCCCTGCAGGACCCACCATAGAAGGTCAGGGAGAAGGGCCTGTCTAGCACTTCCTGTGTGTCATTTGGCTATGGATCTCAGTAGCATCTCATAGGCCACATCTCATTCCTCGGATGAGGAAACTGAGGCCCAAAGAGTTTACATAACTCCACCTGTGGTTGCATAGTGGTCCCAGTGGCAGAGACAAAATGCATGTCATCCCTTTAGATTCTGAGTCCAGTAGACTTTGGATCATCCTGCCTGCCTCTCCCTGAGAGTGACTTGTAGAACAAAGGGAAGTATTCAGAACACCTGGGGCCCCATGCTTAGCCTGGGTCTCAGCTGCTCCTGAGGCTGGGTTTGCTGGCTGCCCTCCCACACTGGCCTGCAGGGAGCCCCTCAGTCAGACTTACTCACTTGGGTATTCTATAGCTGACTTCCTTTCGGAAACCAGCCACAAACAAGCCTAGTAAGCTCTATCTTTTGCATTTGCAGGATGGACAGTCTATGGTCTGGCAACTCTCCTCATCCTCACAGTCACAGCCATTGTAGCAAAGATACTTCTGCACGTCACATTCAAGTGAGTACAAGAGGGAGCTGCCCGATTCCAGGAAAGGGAAGGCTCAGAGTTGGTTTTCTATGATGCTTCATTTGTCTAGGTACAACTGTAGAATCAGCAGATGATTCCAAGGCCCTCAGTCCTAGGGAATGGAAGGCAGCAGACATTCCCCCTTCTCTGTAGAGTGAAATGTACAACTGGACAAATCTCATTAAGGTTTGAGGGATTTTGTTTGCTGTGTCCAAAGCATACGATTTCAAGGAGGATTGCAACATTCCTGGCTTAAAAAGCAAATGTGCTAGTCCCTTATGGAGATCTTTATGCAGGATTGAAGATAGCTAGGACGATGCGGTGCATACTTTCTGATGCCTTCTAGAAATTGAGAAACATCCTTAGGAAGAGAATTCTCACATTTTATTCACTATTGCTTAGTAGTTATTTTAAAACAGTTATTGAAGAAACTTATGGAAGCTTTATCATTCAATTCTGACCAATTTGGGGGAAAATATATTTCCTTCCCTTATTTTGCTACTCAAGTCTAACAGTTGCGCCTTCCAGGAAAGGGGCAATTGTTCATGCTACTGATGTTTGTGTACTTAGAGGGGAGCTTGTTCTAATTTTTCCTAGACCCCTACTCTGTCTTTCCGGTGGTTTCTAGTCGAGGCTCTTCTCATTTCACAGCCTCCCTGAAAATGTATGTATGTCCACTAAAAGCTGTCTTTTTCCTGACCGTCTCATTTGCCCTGTGCTACAGACTTCTCATACATTCAACGCGAGCTCTTCTATTGCCTTGTGAAGGCTGCCTTTGGCCACATTGGAACCACTTTACATAGACACCTCCACTCTACACTTGAAATTTTTCAGTGGAAATAATGTCCTCGTGTGTGTGTGTGTGTGTGTGTGTCTGTGTGTCTGTGTCCGCGTGTGTGTGTGTGTGTGTCTGTGTGTTTTAAAGTCACAATTCACATGTTCTGGGGAAGCCTCTCAGGCTCAGTCCTGACCACATCCCCTGTGGCAGCAAGAAAGCCCGATGCTTCCTATAGCATCCAGCATCTGACAGCATGGCTGAGGCCTTAAAGTGCATGCCTAACTCTCCTCTGACATCAGCTGCAGCTTCCCTGCCAGGCAGCTGCCAGGACTGAACAGAGTCTGGGCCAGCACCGGAGGCTAGACGGATCTCTGCTTGAAGCAGAGAAGTTTTGCGTTTATCTTGTTTTAGCTAAGTGGGCTTCCAGGTGAATGGCATTTGAAGATAGTTCTTTTATTTAAAATAAAAGAATTTGAAAAATCATATTCTCTCAGGCTGGGCTTTTCCAGATTCGAAGAATTCCGCTAGTTAGAAAGTTCTTTGTTATTCTGATGCGGACGCTGCCCTGCTGCACTTGGCCTCATTTCAGCTGCACACTAGTCCTTCAGATCTTTAGAGGTGGCTGTGAGGTCCTTCCCAGACCTTGCCCCACCCCATTTCCTAGATACAGTATCTCATGAGATGGTAGGTTGTTTGGAGTGCTTTGTTCTAATCTATTGGAAAAATTATTTATCTGCTTGACAGATCCCATCGTGTTCCTGCTTCAGGGGACCTTAGGGATTGTCATCAACCAGGGACTTCGGGGGAAATCTGGAGCATTTTTTACAAGCCTTCCACTTCGATTTCCATCTTTAAGAAGAAACTCAAGGGTCAGAGTCAACAAGATGACCGCAATCCTCTTGTGAGTGACTAAAAACCCTGCTGTGCCTAGGATTCGAGGGCCCTCTTTGAGCTCAAGGCTGCTGGGGTCAACCCCTCCTGTGGTTCTTCTCTGACAGACTCTTCCCTGCCTCTCCCTCTGCCTCGGCCTCTTCGGGGGCGCCCGCCTACAAACTAGGAAGAGGCACCCTGCTGTCAGGGCAGGCACAGCCTGGATTCCTCCTGCTTCATCGGTTGCACTTAGGAGAGAGACTCAAGGCCCTGGGGCCCAGCCCTCTCTGCATCTCTCTTTCTGATCTAGCTAGCAGTGGAGGTGTCAGGACAGTGAGGCTGAAATGACAGACGTGGTCATGGCTGGCACTGGGCTCAGGTACATTCTAGATGGCTGTCAGGTGGTGGGTAGGTTTAGTTACATTGAATTTTTCTTGCTTCTTCTCTTCTCCTGGTCTTTATGGCTTGTAACAGGGCCAGACAGGGAGAACTCTCAGGTACTCTTGGGAGTTGGTCTGGTCCCATGCAAGTGTGGACTCCTGCACATTAGTGAGGTGTAAAGAGGGCAGTGTCTGTGCTGCCCTGGCAACTTTGCTCTCCAGATGCTGGACTAGGATGGGCCTCCTCCAGCCTGGGAGGGTCTGAGAATAAGATCTAGTGACCCCATTTATATCAAACCTGATACTTTACACATGGGCTTCTTTCTAGATTCTTCTTTCCATAGCTCATGGAGCTGCAGGGAAAGCTTGAAGAGCTTTGGTCATATAAAACATCCATTCGGCCGGGCACAACAGGATTATGCCTGTAATCCCAGCACTTTGGGAGGCTGAGGCGGGCAGATCACCTAAGGTCAGGAGTTCGAGACCAGCCTGGCCAACATGGTGAAACCCCATCTCTACTAAAAGTATAAAAATTAGCCAGGCGCGGCTGGGTGCGGTGGCTCACGCCTGTAATCCCAGCACTTTGGGAGGCCGAGGCGGGTGGATCACGAGGTCAGGAGATCGAGACCATCATAGCTAACACAGTGAAACCCCGTCTCTACTAAAAATACAAAAAATTAGCCGGGCTTGGTGGCAGGTGCCTATAGTCCCACCTACTTGGGAGGCTGCAGCAGGAGAATGGCGTGAACCTGGGAGGCCAAGCTTGCAGTGAGCCGAGATTGCACCACTGCACTCCAGCCTGGACAACAGAGCGAGACTCCGTCTCAAAAAAAAAAAAAAAGAAAGAAAGAAAAAAAAAATTGGCCAGGCATGGTGGTAGGAGCCACCTGGGATCACTGAGTAGTAATCCCAGCTATGGGCACTCAGGATTGGATTTATCAGCCTTGCCCCTGAGCAGCTCGTGGTCCTATGGAACCTGAGCCAGGCCTTGGTCTCTCTATGATTGGCTCAGCTAACTCTCAGTTCAGAGCAGAGAGTATCAATCTTGTGTTTTTGCCTTTAGGCAGCACTACATGAGACATGGGGCCTGTGGTCCTTCCTTCTGGCGTCCCCCATGTTAAAAGATAAAAAACACCCCAAGAGCCATCCGTGCTCTCTGCCCCTCCTGTGGGGACCATGTGGGGTTAGGAATGGCTCAGTGGGGAAGGAGAGGGCTCTTGTCCCCAGTCCCATGTCACCCTGTCCCTTAGATAGGGAGGTGGGCTGCAGAGATTGGTGCGAGGAGAGGGTGGGTTTGGGAATTGGAGCTCCTCCAAGGAGCTCCTCCTAAGATTGAGAGCTGCAGCTGTAGTGGCTGCTGGTTGGGAGGTAAGTGCCATCGCTAATTTAAAAGTCTGGAAGCAGGCTTTGTCAACAGCAGCTGAGAAAAGCAGACTGTGCCTCTGCTGGCCAGGCCTAGGCCCTCGTCAGAGCGCGCCCCTCCCCAAGGCACTCGGGCCTGGGTGATTGTTGCACCTCTGGCCTTGGCGTTTCCTCTTTGCAGCGCTTTGCCTACCTCCCCCAAGCCCTGAGCCACTGCCTGCTGGGGCTCCTACTGAGGTTCTGGCAACACCTCTGCACCTGCCACCCCTGGGAGGAAAGAGGGCCACACGGGAAGTGTCTGCAGGGAGAGGTGACACTCGGCAGCCTGAGTTCAGGAGAAGTGCTCAGAGCTTTAGGCAAAGGGGCCTTCAGAGGAGGGAAATGGAGCAAAGTGTCACAGGCAGACAGGGTCAGGACTGCCACCCCAGGCCCCATGGGAGGCCAGCTGAGGGCACAGAGCTGCTCGGTGCAGGCTTCATGCTTTGATCTGGAAAGAGCAGCTGTCCGCAGGCCTCTGTCTCCAAGAGGCCCGTCACACAGGAGGACCGCTGGAAACATATCGACACGTGCAGTCTCCCCTCCAAGCTATTCACACTGATTGTGGAATCTCAAACACAAGTGTCAGGTGTGTGTTATCCCAGCAGGCCCTGTGCTGTGAATAGAGCCATGTGCAGCACAAAGGGAATGTGGCATGTGGCCCCAGGAAGAGTTCACCCGGCCAGGGGGCAGTTGTTCAGTTGCCTGGGGCTGACACTGACCACTGGCCTCTGGGGTGTCCTACAGCCCAAATGCCCACCTTGCCCTCCTCACATCTCAGTCAGGGGAGGCCATGCCCAGGCCAATGTGCTATCAGAGCTTGCAGTGGGGGCAGTACTTCCTCGGAGGGCCTGGGAGGTGCCGGGGATGCCCCAGCGCTTCTCCTTCTGCCTGGCCCTGGCATGGCCCAGTGCCTCTAGGATCAACTTACAATCCGTGGAGCAGCCCCGGGAAACCCAAACCTGGCTCAGGACAGCGTAGGGGCAGGAGGGCTGTAAATCATCCCAGGCTAAGCCTCCATGGGCGCTGGGTCCTGCGGAGCCTGGCTATGGGCTCAGTTAGAACCACTTAGAAAGTCAGCGACAGCCCACAGAAGGCCACTGCAGCTAAGTAAACACCTGAGAAAGAAACTGTTCCAGAAGAGATGACGTGGGCTTCCAGGAGCACGGAGGAGGTGGCACTTGAACTTTGAGGAAACTCCTTGGATGAGATAAAGTGGGGGTTGGAGGTGGCGGGAAGAGGGTAACCCTGGGAAAGTCAACGTCAGAACGCATGGCAGAAGACTGTGGAAGAGGCAGGGGAGGGGCTTTGGGGACCACTGTGGACGGAGCTCTGAAAGCACCCTGGCCAAAGCCTCTCCTGAGGTGACAGAGCGTGGGAGGAGGCTGCGGGGGCACTGGGCCTGCATGCCATCCTCACCCTGTTCCCCGCTGGCGCCAGGCCCTGCCTTCTTGGTACATGTGCCAAGAGGAGAGCCCTCACCAGCTGATCTTGTCACTCTCCGTGGTGACTATGCCTTGGCCAGCTGTGGCCCCTAGTTTCTAGCAGTGTTTCTCAGTGTCCTTGGCCCTTCTGAGAAGGCAGGCGGGAGGCACACGGTGCCCTCTTCTTCCCTGTTTGTCCAGTTGCTTGCAAAGCAGAGAATGAGTAGGAATGAACCCGAGTGCCTTTACCCACCCTGTCCCCCACATCAGGACAGGCTTGAGGCCTCTCTGGGCGTGAGCGAGGAGACCAGGCTGCTCTAACTTCTGAAGATTGGGCTCCGGCTCAAGACTCCAATCGGCCAGAAGCCCACAGAGATCAAAGCACTAGCAAGTTCAGCTGTCCTGGCCCTCAGGCAGAACCCACCGGAGTGCCTGGGTGTGGCTCCACCCACATGCCCCACTGTCAGCCCAGGCAGGAGCCTTCCTGGCCAGGCTCAGGATCTGCCTGCAGCCCAGCCAGGCCATCACCCAGCCCCGATGCATCCTGGCACTGCACACTTACTCTTCACAAGCACTTATATGCGGATGGCCTCCGAGACCCTGCCTCCCTGGTCTGCTGAGGTCAGGCCAGGTCTCCCACGGGGCCGGGCAGCTCCCCACCCCACCGCCTGGCACAGTTAGGTCTCAGATATCCCATGTGGTGTTTGATGTCGGCTTTTGTTCCTACCTTGGGAGTTTGGATTGTTTCCTCTGGTGTCTTTGTTTACCTTCCTCACTGTTCTACCTCCTGGCCAGGTCTCAGCTTAGCTTCCCTGGTGTGGGGTGTTTTTCAAGCCTTCCAGCCACAGCTGTCTGCCCTCAGGCTGGATGGCTCAGGGGTGACAGGGCTTCACCCTCTGACTGCAGACCCCTGGTGGGCACATCTCACAGGCTTCCGTCTTGCTGAGTTGGGTACAGAGGCAGAAGTGAGGTGTGGAGGAAAGTCAGAGGGAAATCTGCTTCAGAAAGGAAGGGTCTTTAGACACGAAGCCTGGAGGGCCCTTCCCCGCCTGCACGGGAGCTGCCATCGTGGGGCTCATGCACGTCAGGACCTTCCCACATCCAAACTCACCTTCCAGCAGGGATTTTGACTTTGGATGACAAGGCTTTATTTGTAAATATGCTCTTAATATGCAACTTTGAGAATAAAATAGAAACATCATGTATTTTAAAATATAAGATGAAGTGTGATGCACTGTATACAATTTAATATATATTTTTAGGATTTTGTTATTTAAGAAAATGGAATGTAATGGTACTTTTACAAAAGAGAAAAAAATGTTATTTTTACTTTCTGGAAAAAATAAATATTCTCATTGTTGTAGAAACAGTGATGGGCCCTACGCTGTCATTTCTACGGGAGTTCCCCAGAGACCGTGGGACAAACGGAGGGTGTCTGTGGTGGGATTCTTACCTTCCCTCGGGTGCCAGTCCTCACCTTTTGGTTGCTTTTTCCTAGTAATGCCTCCAAATTTCTTCCAGTCTTGTCACGGCTTTGACCCACAGCTGACCTTCAGCTGGTAAGATCGGAAAGATTAGGTACTCCAAAACCACTGCACTGCAGCGCATATCCAAGGAGGGTCAGGGCAGAGCACAGCGCTCTGCATCAGAGAAATCTGGGCTCGAGCCAGCCTGGAGTTGGTCCCTTGACTCCTCAGCCTCAGCTTCCCCATCTGAAAAGGGTAATGGAATCTCTTCCTCAGGAGACTATGGAGGTTATGTTTTGACAAAATGCATCTAAAGTGCTTATGTAATTATTATCCCAGGTGGAACTGACTTTGCCTCTCAGAGCAACCAGTTCCTCCTCTCCACGCACTTCTTGCCCCACCCTTTCCTTCTTAGGAAGGAAAGAAGCTAATAGAAGCTCCATGTATGAGCTGCCCACTCTGTGCCAGGCACTCCGCTGGCAGACACTGTGCACATCCTACAACTCTTCGCTGTGGGTACCACTTTCCCTCTTTGGCAGATGAGACAGCTGAGGCATGGAGAGGCCGTGGGGGACCGTAGCTGGGAGCACAGCCCTGGAGTCAGCCCTCCAGGATTCAGTTTCCTCCATTCATCCTCTGTGAGGCCAGTGAGAGTAAAACAGGGAGCCTTTGAAGGGTTTCAGTGGAGGAGTGACATCAGATTCCCAGTTTAGAAAGCATTTCTCCTTGCGCCTGGGAAAACAGATCTGAGCAGGGTAACACCGAGGGCAAAGAAACCAGTCAGGAGACTCTACAGGCCCAACCAGGAGATGCTGAGGGCATGCCTGGGCCCCCACGCCAGTGCCGTGGAGAGAGACGCTGACCACATCGCAGGAGCAGGGGCACGTGCATGGGGTGGGCAGCTCAGGCTCACATCCCAGTTCCACTATTCACTATGTGACCTGGGGCAAGTAACACGGCCCTGTGTACCTGTTTTCCCACCTGTCAAATGGAGACAGTTACAGTACCTGCCTTTGTGAGGCATTGGGCTGTATGAATTATTATTACCTACAGTATGTTTTCCATCAAAGTAGATGTTCCTTTCATTCTAGAATAGAGGTGGGGGTTAAGAATGAGGAGGTGTCTGGGATGGTGCTTGGGTACCTGACATGGGTGCCTGAGCAGAGAAGAGGGGCCATTCTTTGACATAAGGAATGGAAAAGGTGCCAGGTGTGAGAGGAAACCTGATGAGTTCCTTTTGGGCTAAATCCACTGTGGTCCCTGTGGGACACTGAGGCAGAGCTGTCCGGCAGGCGTTGGACAGACAGCCTGAGCCCCCCCAAGGAGCACAGGGCTCTGCACAACCCAAGGGAACATGGGCACAGGCGGCATCCTCAGGGTGAGTGTTGGGGCCCCCCCTCAGAAGGCTATAGGGGACAGTGTCCTGGGATGCACTGAGGCAGTGAGGGAGTGCCTGGCAGGACCAGGGTGGGCAGGGGTAGGACAGGAGACAAGGACTCCCCTGGAAGCCAAATAACCTATGGGCAAAGCTTTTTTTTTTTTTTTTGAGACGGAGTTTTGCTCATCACCCAGGCTGGAGTACGGTGGTGCAATCTCTGCTCACTGCAACCTCCGCCTCTCAGGTTCAAGCGGTTCTCCTGCCTCAGCCTCCCGGAGTAGCTGGAATTACAGGCACCCGCCACCACACCCAGCTAATTTTTGTATTTTTAGTAGAGATGGGGTTTCACCACGTTGGCCAGGATGGTCTGAAACTCTTGACCTCAGGTGATCCACCCGCCTCGGCCTCCCAAAGTGCTGGGATTACAGGCGTGAGTCACTGAGCCTGGCGAGCAAAGATTCTAACCTGACCGGCACACATAGACTGCTGGGGCTTTGAGTCCCAGTCCCAGATTCTCAGGAGACAGCTAGGCCAGGTGAAGTCTCCCTCGTCTAGCCAGTTTTTGCTAGGATAGGGTTCTCTGAGAAAAGAGGGCACAGGCCAGTCCAGCTAAAGAATATTACCACCACAGACGTGGCTCTCGGTGGGATGCATTTGACCACTTGCCTGGGAATCCCTACGTGCGCTGTTAAACTGCAGGTTCCTGGGCCCCACCGCAGACCTACCACATCAGAATCCTTGGAAGCATTGCCTCAACACAGAGTCCACGCCCTTCACTTCACCACTGTCCCCTCCCTGGTAACTTCTGCCTCCACCCTGCAGCCAGCCCCAACGCTGTTGCGGCTGTTGCAACATAATGGCACCTTTTTTTTTTTCTTTTTGAGACAGAGTCTCGCTCTGTTGCCAGGCTGGAGTACAGTGGTGCAATGTCAACTCACTGCAACCTCTGCCTCCTGGGTTCAAGCGATTCTCCTGCCTCAGCCTCCTGACTAGCTGGGACTACAGGTGCCCGCCACCACGCCCAACTAATTTTTGTATTTTTAGTAGAGACAGGGTTTCACCGTGTTGACAGGCTGGTCTCGATCTCTTGACCTGGTGATCTGCCCACCTCGCGCTCCCAAAGTGCTGGGATTACAGGTGCGAGCCACTGCGCCCGGCCCGGGATGGCTCCTTTAAAGGTGAGCTTCGCTTGACTGTTTCTCTTCACCGGGCTTTCCTTCTCTCTCCCAGAAGCTCTTTCCTTCCATGAAGGAAAATATTTTTAATGGCAGGAAATGGCTGGTAGAAAACAAACGGGGTGGCCTTGCTGGTGAATTTCTTAGGGACAAATTATGCTGCAACAGAAAAATAAATAAATGCAGCCAGAATGTGCAACTGTCCTACCTAAAAAACCACTTTGGGATTATGGGACAATGAAGCCAGGATGAGACCCTCACACTCATTTGAGTGGACTCTGGGGACCACTGACCTTGCCCTGTGTTCTCCGGAACCTGAGAAACACAGACATTGGAGAATCCACCCGGGAGCCAGCACCACGGCAGCACCAGCCCCATCCTTTGTCAGGCAGTCAAAGGCTCTTCTTCCCATGAAGGGGAATAGGGCTGGACAAGGGTGACCTTGTCTCCAGGCTTGGAAGTCACATGACCATCTTCTTTCCCCTCTGGGCCATGCGTGCCTGAGACTGCAGACAGTCTCTGGGACTCAGAGAACTGGGAAGCTTTTGTTCCTCTGTGGCGAGGTCGGGTCCCGATGGGGGATTGTTTTTGCTCAGCTGAAAGGGACACTTTAGGGATAGAATATTTCAACCTCAAGAAGCAGCAACATTTGCTTGTAGCTGGAAGTCTTCACTTCTGGTCTCCAGCTGTTGTCTGGAGCCACCAGGCCTCCGCTGAATGGGCCTAAGCCCAGCAACTGGGGGCGGGCAGTGCCTGCCGGGCTGAACATGAACCAGTCTGTGCAGGACGCCCATCTCCAGGACAGCCCATCTGCAAAGACACCCTGTCCCCTCCCGGTGGTGGCTGCTGGGCTTTGGAATAAACCTGTTAGCTCTGGGTGACTGAGCTGGGAAAAGGGGCTCCACAAGAAGTGTTTTAGGGGGAAAGTAGACCCAAGCTTGAGCTTCAGAGTAACCCCTCTGGGAGAAACACCAGCCACTCGGAAATAGCCAGGGCTTTTGCAATAGCGAAGCTGCAGATCCCGTTTATTTCACTCTTAAAAGCATTGTCTCTGTTCAAATGAGGTCACTGAACTCTTAAAAACTTCACTGAGGGTCACGCTTCTTTGCATATTGATCACGTGAATGTTTAGTGGACTTGCCTTATTTGCTGGTACCAAAGATAAAGATTAAGGGCCCTCAAGGGGTATTCAGACCTCAAATTCAGCCAAATACAGGGGCAGCTTTTCCTGGGTCTGAGTGAGCTGAGGAAAGCACTTTTGAATGTGCAAGGACAATAAGATTAGTAATCACTACCATCTCTGCAGTACCTATTGTGTACCAGACGCTGTGCTAAGTGACCAATAGACATTACCAAATTAATCTTTGCAGCAACCCAACAAGGAAACCGAGGGTCAGAGAAGGGGTTCAGCTAGGGGCCGCCAAGGTTTGGACTCAGCCTGGGACCGCTGGCTCCAAAGCTGTGGGTCCTCATTCCTGTTGAGCTGCAGGCCCTTCCAACACAGGCAGTGGGTGGGCCCCCAAATAGCTCATCTTCAAGGATGTGGCCTTCAGACAGCCCAGGGAAAGTGTGGGTCGATTTGCCTGGGTCAAGGAAGGATCAAACCTACACTTTTTTTTTTTTTTTTTTTTTTTTTTACCTATTTGTTGACACAAACCCCTTTGAGAACCAGGGGTTGGATGGAGCCTCTCCCCCCAAAAAAGACCCCATCTGCCAGACTGCAGAGGTTCAGAGACCCCCTGCCCCCTGAAACCCTTCCATGGACCTCAGGTTTAGAATCTCTCCATTAAGCCATGAGTGTGATTATCTGAAAGTTAAAATGAGGCCAAAAGGGATAACAGTAACAGTAATAATAATACGAATAACAGGATACATTTTACTGACCACCTATTGTCAGGCACTTATGCCAGGGGTTGACAAACATTTTCTGTAAAAGGCTAAATACTAAATGTTTTAGACTTTGCAGGCCATACAGTCTCAGATCCTTTGACCAGAACCACAGGCCAGTCACTGGGACCCTCAGTGACCCCAGCAAGCTCTGGAGCCATCTGGGCAGCTCCACGAGGAGCGGGGGATGAGGGGCCACCAAGCCCCCCTTGTTATTAGCCACGGACAATATGTAAACAAATGGGCACGGTTGTGTTCCCATAAAACTTCACGGATCCCAAACCCTGAAGTTTATATAACATTCACATGTCACAAAATGCTACAAAATGCTTTTCTTTTGATTTTTCCCCCCAAATTAAAAAGTGTAAAAACCGGCCAGGCATGATGTCTCACCCCTGTAATTTCAGCACTTTGGGAGGCTGAGATGGGTGGATCACTTGAGGTCAGGAGTTTGAGACTAGCCTGGCCAACGTGGTGAAACCCTGTCTCTGCTGAAAATACAAAAATTAGCCAGGTGTGGTAGCATGTGCCTGTAATCCCAGCTCCTCAGGTGTCTGAGGCAGGAGAATCGCTTGAACCGGGTAGGTAGAGGTTGCCGTGAGCCGAGATTGTGCTGTTGCACTCCAGCCAGGGAGACAGAACAAGACTCTGTCTGAAAAAAAAAAAAAAAAAAGCACAGGAGTCAGGATTTGAGCCCACTCCCAAGCCTGTTTGCTTTCCTAAGAGACAAGGCATGTAAATTGTGGAAGAAGAAAAGGTGACAGTGAAGCAGGAAGGAAGGCCCAGGAGCAAGGGCAGTCCCCTGGGCCCTGGGAATATCAGGCAGAGAGGCTCCAACCTCCCACAGTCTTTGCTGAATGGTTTGCACTGTAGGGGAGGGCGGCTGGTTTCCTGAGCCATCCCTCCAACCCCCTGCAAGCGGCTCCAAGGACAGAGGCTCCAGATCCAGGACAGCTGGTGGCCTTCACATTGTTTTGCGTCTCCCAGGTTCTCTTAATTATAACCAATTTGCCACCCTCAGCAATTCCTTGTTCCCCTTTGCTAATACCCATGAGTTGGAACCATCAGCCGAACTCCCAGCCAAACGCGGCTAAAATCACTTCCCTTTCCCATGTAGGGAGCCCTCCAGTCTCTTAGAAACTCGCCTCTCTTCTCAGTCCTGTGAGACGGGTGAGGCCTGCCCTTCTGTGCGCTGACTTACTGGGCTGGAATCTGCCCCCCAAATCTCTTACGAAAGCGAGAGACAGAATCTGCTCAACTTTCTCTAGCTCCTCCCTGCGCCCCGCGTCCCCCCACCTCTCCTGCTGACTCTTGGGGCTCTGGCATACTGCCTGCCAAGGACAACCTTTCCTTTTTTTCTCTCTCTAAAGACAGGGTCTCACTCTGTCGCCCAGGCTGGAGAGCAGTGACACCGTCACAGGGTAAACTCCAAAACTGGGATTCAGCCTGGGAGGCCACATGGGTTCCTGGCTTTAAGCAGGAAGGAACTCAAGAGTGAGCTGACAGTAAAGTGAAAGCAAGTCTATTAAGAAAGTAAAGGAATAAAGGAAGGATACTCCGTAGGCAGAGCAGCGGCGTGGCTGCTTGACTGAGTAGACTTATGGTTATTTCTTGATTATATACTAAACAAGGGATGGATGATTCATGAGTTTTCCGGGAAAGGGGTGGGGAGTTCCCGGAACTGAAGTTTCCTTCCCTTTTTAGATCATACAGGGTAACTTCCAGATATTGCCGTGGCATTCATAAACTGTCATGGCCCTGGGGGGAGTGTCTTTCCGCATGCTAAAGGATTATAATTAGCATACAATGACCAGTGAGGACAACCAGAGGTCACTTTCATTGCCATGTTGGTTTTGGCGGGTTTTGTCCAGCTTCTTTACTGCATCTCATTTGATCAGCGGGGTCTTTGTGACCTGTATCTTGTGAAACCAGTCCTGCCGACGTCCTATCTCATCCTGTGACTAAGAATGTCTGACTTCCTTAGAATGCAGCCCAGCTGGTCTCAGCCTCATTTTACTCAGTAGCCCCTATTCAAGATGGAGTCGCTCTGGTTCCATTGCCTCTGACAGCACAATCATAGCTCACTGCAGCCTCACTCTCCTGGGTTTGAACAATCCTTCCATCTCAGCTTCCTGAGTAGCTAGGACCACAGGCGTGAGCTGCCATGTCCAGCTGATCAAAAAAAAAAAAAAAAAATTCTTGTAGAGACAGGGTCTCACTATATTGCTCCGGCTGGTCTTGAACTCCTGGGCTCTCGTCTTGGCCTCCCAAAGTGCTGAGATTACGGGCATGAGCCACCATGCCTGGCTCCTTTATAACCTCCATTTATTCATCTAGAAAATAGATAGAGGCTGGGCGCAGTGGCTCACACCTGTAATCCCAGCACTTTGGGAAGCTGAGGCGGGCGGATCACCTGAAGTCAGGAATTTGAGACCAGCCTGGCCAACGTGTTGAAACCCCGTCTCTACTAAAGATACAAAAAAATTAGCCTGGCCTGGTGGCGGGCACCTGTAAACCCAGCTACTCCAGAGGCTGAGGCAGGAGAATCGCTTGAACCTGGGAGGCAGGAGGTTGCAGTGAGCTGAGATCGCGCCATTGCACTCTAGCCTGGCTAACAGGGTGAGACTTCATCTCAAAAAAAAAAAAAAAAAAAAAAAAGAAAAGAAAAAAAAAGAAAAAAGAAAATAGATACAGCAGTAGTTTCTCATAGGGTTGTTGTGAAGATTAAATGAAATAAGAAAAGTACAATATTTAACTCAGTGACTGGCCTGTGAGTCCTCAAGAAATTTTAACGATTTTTATCAGTAAACTAAGGGGACCACCAGGAGCAGGGGGGACCTCAGATGTGCCCGCCTTTCAGATTGAGAACCCCATTTATCAAACTCCAAGTTTACAACGCACAAAGTAGGGGCAGTTCCCTCCTTAGAAAATAATTCCTGACTTGGTTCTTTCAAGTACCTGGTTTTCCCCAAGACCTTCAATATGTGACCCCATTTAATAAAAGTATCTACTGACCTTCACTTTCTTAGGGACCTAGCTGTTGGGTGAAAATACCCTTTTTTGCCGACTCCCTGCCTGCGGTGGATTTCCTTATCTGTTGCTTCAGGTAAGGGAACGAATGCAGAATTTGAATGTCCTCATAGTTCCCCCAGTGCTGCAGGTGGACAAATAGGCTAAGGCCCCTGGCCCAGCTGGCAGAGGTAAGGAGCTGCCAGCCCGCCCGGCTCCCGCTGCGGCAAAGCCCCCAGCCGCCGCCTCCTGTCGCCCTCGCCTTTCCTGCAGGAGCCATCCTGGCGCAGGCTTGCTCACCAGCTCCGCCCCGTGGTAAGACCGGAGATCTGCGGAAGAAGGCCCGCCCTGAACCGCGACTGCACTCAAGCCCTTCCATTACAGTTACACGGATTCTTTTGCCCAGCGCGGTGATGTGTGCCTGTAATCCCAGCTACTCTGGAGGCTGAGGGAATGGATGCCTTGAGCCCAGGAGTTCACAATCAGCCTGGGCAAAATAGCGAGAGCCCTATCTCAAAACAAAAAAAGAAAAGAAAAAAGAAAAAAATAATGTCACAGGTTTCCTGAGCCCAGGTCTCACTCTCACCAAGCCCTCTAAAGAACTCATTCTGGCCGGGCACGGTGGCTCACGCCTGTAATCCCAGCACTTTGGGAGGCCGAGACGGGCGGATCACGAGGTCAGAAGATCAAGACCATCCTGGCTAACACGGTGAAACCCCGTCTCTACTAAAACTACAAAAAATTAGCCGGGTGTGGTGGCGGGCGCCTGTAGTCCCAGCTACGTGGGAGCCTGAGGCAGGAGAATGGCATGAACCCGGGAGGCGGAGTTTGTAGTGAGCCGAGATTGCGCCATTGCACTCCAGCCTGGACTAGGAGGAAGACTCCCTCTCAAAAAAAAAAAAAAAAAAAGGACTCATTCCATTAGATAAGTGATCAGATGAATTATTCTACCTCCATACTATGAAATCCTATGTCACCACTGAAATTAATGTGGTGTATAATCTCCAAAGGCAATGAAAAAAAAAAGAACAAATTAATGTAGTGCCTCTACATATACTGTGTCAGAATACCTTACATGAAAAAATCAAGTCAAAGAACAAAGCATAAGTGTAATTTTTTTTTTGCCAAATTTTAAAAAGAGAGAGGGAAATATATGTATGCGTATACAAAGGCACCAGCAAAGTCCTGCAAGGTCTGTGCCTAACTCTTATCGTGGTCACCTTTGGAAAAGAAAGGAAGGAAAAGAGGAGGAAGCCAGGGGCAGTTGCTTATGCCTATAATCCCAGCACTTTGGGAGGCCAAGGTAAGTGGCCTCTTGAGCCCAGGAGTTTGAGACCAGCCTGGGCAACATAGCAAAACCCAGGGTCTACAAAAAATATGAAAATTAGCCAAGCATGGTGGTGCATGCCTGTAGTCCTAGCTACTCAGGAGGCTGAGGGGGGAGGATCACTTGAGCCTGGGAGTTCTAGGCTGCAGTGAATCATGATCCCGCCACTGCAACAGAGTGAAACCTTGTCTCCAAAAAAAAAAAAAAAAACGAAAAGAGGAGGTAAGGACACTTCTATTTTCACATTTTATTTGATATATTTATATGTGGCTTGAATCTCTTGCATTCATGAATTACATGTGCAAGTTTGAAAATAAAGTGCAGGTGGATTACTTAAAAATTTGGAGGCTGGGTGCTATGGCTGACACCTGTAATCCCAGCACTTTGAGAGACCAAGGCAAGTAGATCGCTTGAGGTCAGGGGTTTGAGATCAGCCTGGACAACAGGGCGAAACCCTGTCTCTACTAAAAATACAAAAATTATCTGGGCGTGGTGGCATATGCTTGTAATCCCAGCTACTCGGGAGGCTGAGGCAGGAGAATCACTTGAACCCAGGGAGCAGAGGTTGCAGTGAGCTAAGACAGTGCCACTGCACTCCAGCCTGGGCAACAAGAGCAAAACTCCATCTCAAAAAAAAAAAAAAAAATTTGGAAAGCACGCAAAGCAAAAAGAACAACATAAGTCTCTCTCACTGTCACACTGCTCAGTAGAAGCACTGTCAAAACGCTGGTGCGTGTGTTTCCAGCACACATTAGGACCACTGAGGAACATTGCTTCCCCTGCTTGCTCCCAGGAAGGGGCCTGGCCAATGCCCTGGACTAAACATCTATTCTACTGCCCAGCATCACCCACGCCACTGCCCTGCCCTACACTGAGCCACTCCTGGAGACACCTCCCAGTGCGGGGAGTCTCCCAGAAGCTTCTCCTTCGGGCCAGCAGAATACTCAGCTCCCAAGTCAAAATGTCTTTCTCTTTGTTAACTACAAAATAAACATCTCCAGGCCCCCTGGGCCACTTGCAGTACAAATGTTTATGTCTTTGGAAACAGACAAAAAGAGACAGAAAGACTCTTGCAAGTTCTCCCTGAGCCGACGGTGCCAAGTTGGTAATTAACCCTCAGCAACCAGGGCGTCTGATCTTCTGCCAGCCGGTCTGCAGCAGGTTGTGGGAGTGATTGATTGGGCCTGTGCTAGAACTTGGTGATTGGTGGGCCTTCCAGGCCTTGGAATGCTGTCTGCACAGGACACTGGCTGCCTCTTCAAAACTCTAAATGAGGTACTAGGGACCCACCCCCAAGAAGGCCCCCACACTGCTGCACCCCATTCCAGATGAAGGGCCGTGAGCAGCCCTGGAAATCATCAAACCACTCAGGGGAGTCCCCAGGGCCTGCATGCAGAGCTGGGAGGAGCAAGGCTGCTGAGGGGCAGGCACTCGGTCATTTTGACATTGACATTCACTAGACACCTAGGACCAGGCTCCCCGCTCAACTCTACATACGGTGCCTTATTTCCTTTGACTCTCCCAGCAACCCCATGAGGTAGGTATAGTTCTATTTCTATTTCATAGATGAGGAAATTGAGTCTCGGAGAAATAAAGTCTGTGCTGTCATCACTTAATCCTGGGTGGATAAAGTCTCTTCTTCAGACAGAAGGTGTTCCTTGCCCAAGGTCATCCTGCTGGTAAGTGGGGGCAAAGCTGGACTGAACCTTTTTGCAACTTTGAAGCCACACCTGCCCATCCCCACATATTCATATTGGAAAAGTCTTTCCATAGGGTTATCATCTTCAGGCTTCTACAAACTATGCCAAGCTCAGAGGAGCCGACCTGTGGGGGCTCCATGCAAAGATCACAGTCAGGTCTTCCCTTGGATGTAGCCAGAGAGAGTGAGGGGACAGCTCTCAGCTGCCCTCGGGACCGGAATTCCATCATGAGAGGCTGGGGGATTGCCTTCTTTCCAGTGGGGGAGCTGAGACCCAGAGAGCAGGATTCGTGTTCAAGGTCCCACCATGACTTTGTTTGTTTGTTGTTGTTGTTGTTGTTATTGTTGTTTGAGACACAGTCTTGCTCTGTCACCCAGGCTGGGGTATGCAGTGGCACGATCTCAGCACATTGCAACCTCCACTTCCTGGGTTCAAGTGATTCTCCTGCCTCAGGCTCCCGAGTAGCTGGGATTACAGGCACACACCACCATGCCCAGCTAATTTTTGTATTTTTAGTAGAGACAGGGTTTCACCATGTTGGCCAGGCTGGTCTCAAACTCCTGGCCTCAAGTGATCCACCTGCCTCGGCCTCCCAAAGTGCTGGGATTACAGGTGTGAGCCACCGCATCCAGCCCCCACCATGACTTTGCCTCTGTGGCCAATGTCATGTCCCTGGCTGCATGGAGCTTCCTGAAAACAAGGAGGCTGGTGGCAAGGACCTGCCTTGAAAAATGAGGAGAAAGCCAATCCCCTAGATATGTTCCCTGAGCCCTTGGGCTGGGAGAAGGGCATCGTGTAGCCTCTAAGGGAGACTGCAAAGTCAGAAGTGATTGCTTCCATCTTGTAGCTCCACCATCTGTGTCACAAACAGGCAGGTCAGGGGAGCAAACATGGCAGAGGGACATGGCCTAGGAGTCCTGTACTTCATTTCCCCTCACATTTCACTGGCCGTCACAGGTCACATGGTCTCACCTAGATGCACAGGCCACTGGGAAATGTAGTCTTCCAGTGGGCCAGCAGGTGTGTACAATGAAATTAGCAAATATACAGCTCATCTCTGCCACACTATTCAAAAGCTTGTAGTCATGTCAGGGCCCAGAATGCCTTGAGATTGTTGCTCAGCACATGAGAGCATGAAGCTGGAGAAGTGGGCTGGCCCAGTGTGAGAAACACAGGTAAAACACGGGGTACCGATTTGCAATCTAGCCCCATGTGGTCCAGGTTCCTCACATGCAGCCAGCCATGGCAATAGAGGGACAAAATGATGCCGGAGCAAGAGGCAGAGTCCCCCAGATGAATGTCAAGGGAAACCCAACAGCCCTGAAGACATCAAGGGGAGGCCACACCAGCCAAGATTCCTGGCTCACTTTGCAGAAAAGAGGATGTGAGAGGGCACTGGGGAAGGAAAAGGGAGAACAGAGGAGAGGAGCCAACATGGGGCACAGGGAATTCCAGGGAAACTGGGCCAACCTGGGCAACAGCGTGAGACTCCGTCTCAAAAAACAAAAACAAAAGAAAACAAAAAATCAACACTCCTGAGCTGACCACTACTGCCTATCATCCTCCAGACCCATTTCCTGTGGTCTTGGTCTCCCACCAGGCTGGCAGATAACCATCAGCCACAGCCATGCCTCCTGGGTTCAAGCGATTCTTCTGCCTCAGTCTCCCAAGTAGCTGGGATTACATGCAGCTGCCACCAAGCTGGGCCAATTTTTGTATTTTTAGTAGAGACAGGGTTTCTCCATGTTGGCCAAAGCTGGTCTCAAACTCCTGACCTCAAGCGATCCACCTGCCTTGGCCTCCTAAAGTGCTGGGATTACAGGCATGAACCATCGTGCCCAGCCAAGTGTTTTTTTTTTTTTTTTTTTTTTAGAGACAGGATCTCACTTCGTTACCCAGGCTGGTCTCGAACTCCTGGGCTCAAGTGATCCTTCCTCCTTGGCCTCCCAAAGTGCTGGGATTTCAGGCATGAGCCACTGCGCCCGGCCATCCCAGGAGTGTTTTGCTCCTTAATGTTCTCAGGTGTAAACATTCAGGAAGCAAAAACAAAACAAAACCAAAGGCCGGGCAGAAATCAAGACAGAAAACTACCGAAGAAATTCTGGACTTAAACTCAGCACTTGACCAACTGGACCTATTAGACATCTATGGAAAACTCCACCCATCAGCCACAGAATATACATTCTTTTCATCCGCACATGGAACATATTCCAAGATCAACCACATGCTCGGCCATAGAGCAAGTCTCAATACATTCAAAAAACTAAAAATTATACCAGCCATATTCTTGGACCACAGTAGAATAAAGACAGAAAATACTAAGAAGATTTTGGCCAGGTGCAGTGGCTCACACCTGTAATCCTAGCACTTTGGGAGGCCAAGATAGACAGATCACTTGAGGTCAGGAGTTTGAGACCAGCCTGGCCAACATGGTGAAACCCTGTCTCAACTAAAAATACACACACACAAAAAAAAATCAGCTAAGTATGGTGGCAGGTGCTTGTAATCCCAGCTACTTGGGAGGCTGAGATAGGAGAATCACTTGAACCTGGGAGGTGGAAGTTGCAGTGAGCCGAGATCATGCCACTGCACTCTAGCCTGGGCAACAGAGTGAGACTCTGTCTCAAAAACAAAAAAAATTAATTAAATTAGATTAAGAAGATCTCTCAAAACCACACAATTATATGAAAATTAAATGACTTGCTCCTAAATGATTTTTGGGGTAAACAACAAAATAAAGGCACAAAATCAAAAAAATTCTTTGAAAGAAATGAAAACAGAGATACAAAGTACCAAAATCTCTGGGATGCAGCAAAAGCAGTATTAAGAGGAAAGTTGATAGTGCTAAAACGCCTACCTCAAAAAGTTAGACCTCAAATTAACCATCTAATATCGCACATAGCGGAACTAGAAAAACAAGAACAAACTAACCCAGAAGATAGCAGAAGAAAAGAAATAACTAAAATCAGAGTTAATAACTTAATGAAATTGAGACACAAAAATTCATACAAAGAATCAGCAAAACCAAAAGTTGATTATTTGAAAGGATAAACAGTTCCAGTAAACCGCTAGCTAGATTAACAAAGAAAAAAAAGAGAGATCTAAATAAGCAAAATCAGAAATAACAAAGGTGTCCCTTGTAATAAGTGACCCCACAATACAAGAGAAATACAAAAGATCCTCAGAGACTATTATCAACACCTCTGCACACATAAACTAGAAAATCTAGAGGCAATAGATAAATTCCTGGAAACACACTATCTCCCAAGATTGAATCAGGAAGAAACTGAAAGACTGAACAAATCGATATCATGTTCAGAAATTGAATCAGGGTTCTCTAGAGAAAAGGAACTAGGCCGGGCGCGGTGGCTCACGCCTATAATCCCAGCACTTTGGGAGGCCAAGGCGGGCGGATCATGAGGTCAGGAGATCAAGACCATCCTGGCTGACACAATAAAACCGTGTCTCTACTAAAAATACAAAAAATAGCCAGGCATGGTAGTGGGCGCCTGTAGTCCCAGCTACTCGGGAGGCTGAGGCAGGAGAATGGCGTGAACCCGGGAGGCAGAGCTTGCAGTGAGCCGAGATCAGGCCACTGTACTCCAGCCTGAGTGACACAGCAAGACTCCATCTCAAAAAAAAAAAAAAAAAAAAAGTGAAATGGGTACTAAAAAACTTACCAGCCAAAAAAAGCTTTGGACCAGCTAGATTTACAGCCACATTCCACCAGATGTACAAGGAAGAGCTGCTACCAATTCTACTGAAACTATTCCCAAAAATCAGGTAGGAGGAACTCCTCTCTAACTCATTCTATGAAGCCAGCATCACCCTGACCTCAAAACCTGGCAAAGACACAGTGAAAAAACAAAACTCCAGGCCAAAATCACGGGTGAACATAGATACAACAATCCTCAACAAAATACTAGCAAACTGAATTCAACAGCACATCAAAAAGTTGGCCGGGCGGTGGCTCATGCCTGTAATCCCAGCACTTTGGGAAGCTGAAGTGGGTAGATCACTGGAGGCCGTAAGTTTGAGACCAGCCTGACCAACATGGCAAAACCCTATCTCTACTAAAAATACAAAAAAATTAGCCAGGCACGGTGGTGCATGTCTGTAATCCCAGCTCCTCAGGAGGCTGAGACAGGAGAATCACTTGAATCTGGAGGTGGAGGTTGCAGTGAGCCAAGATTGTGCCAGTGCACTCCAGCCTGAACAACAGGGTGAGACTCCATCTCCAAAAAAAAAAAAAAAAAATTAATTCACTATGATCAAGTAGGTTTCATTCCTGTGATGCAAGATTGGTTCAACATGCATGAATCAATAAATGTGATTCACCACATAAACAGAATTACAAACTAAAACCATCACCCCAATAGATGCAGAAAATGCTTTCAAAAAAATCCAACATCCTTTCGTGATAAAAACCCTCAAGAAACTAGGCATGGAAGGAACGTACCTCAAAATAATAAGAGCCATCTATGACAAACCCACAGCCAACATGATACTGAACAGGCAAACACTGAAGCATTCCCCTTGGAACAAGAAAAGCAATCCCAGCCAGGCGCAGTGGCTCACACCTGTAATCCTAGCACTCTGGGAGGCTGAGGCAGGTGGATGAACTGAGGTCAGGAATTCAAGACCACCCTGGCCAACATGGTGAAACTCCGTTTCTACTAAAAATACAGAAAATTAGCTGGGCGTGGTGGCAGACGCCTGTAATCCCAGCTACTCGGGAGGCAGGAGAATTGCTTGAACCCTGGAGGTGGAGGTTGCAGTGAACCGAGATTGTGCCACTGCATTTCAGCCTGGGCAACAAGAGCAAAACTCTGTCACAAAAAAAAAAAAAAAAAAAAAAAAAAAACGCGAGAAAGAAAAGAAAAAAAGAAAAGCAGTTCCATTATAGCTGCATTATTGGGTATATATCCAAAAGAAAACAAATTATTCTACCAAAATGACATAGGCACTTGTGTGTTCATCACAGCACTATTCACAATAGTAAAGACAAGGCATCAACCTAGGTGCCCATTAATGGTGGATAAGATAAAGAAATCGTGGTACATATACATTGTGGAATACTACATAATCATAAAAAAGAATGAAATCATGTACTTTGCAGCAACATAGATCCAGCTGGAGGCCATTCACAAGTACATAAAACCATAAACATAGGGTACTGATATGGTTTGGTTCTGTGTCCTCACATAAATCTTATCTCGATTGTAATCGCCCCTTGCCAAGGAAGGGACCTGTAAGTCCCACGTGTTGTGGGAGGGAAGTGATTGGATTAACGGGGCAATTCCGCCCCCCGCCCCAGTGGTTCTCGTGATAGTGGGTGAGTCTCGCGAGATCTGATGGTTTTAAAAGTGGAATTTTTGCCTGCGCTGGCTTCCACGCGCTCCTGCCATCTTGTGGAGGAGGTGTCCGCTTTCCGTTTTGCCTTCTGCCATGATTTTTAAGTTTCCTGAGGCCTCGCCGGCAAACGATGCGGAACTGTGAGTCAATTAAACCTCTTTCCTTTATAAATTACCCAGTTTCAGGTATTTCTTTTTTTGTTTTTTTGAGACGGAGTTTCTCTCTTGTCGGCCCAGGCTGGAGTGCAGTGGCGCAATCTCGGCTCACTGCAACATCCGCCTCCCGGGTTCAAGTGATTCTCCTGCCTCAGCCTCCCAAATAGCTGGAATTACAGGGGCCCACCACTACGCCCAGCTAATTTTCGTATTTTTAGTAGAGACGTGGTTTCACCGTGTTGGCCAGGTTGGTCTGGAACTCCTGACCTCAAGTGATCCACCTGCCTCAGCCTCCCAAAGTACTGGGATTATAGGCATGAGCCACCATGCCCCGCCTCAGGTATTTGTTGATAGCAGTGTGAGAACAGACTAATACAGGTACTCAGGGACATAAAGATGACAACAGTAGACACTGGGGACTATGAAGCGGGGAAGGGAGGAAAGGGGGCAGGGGTTGAAAAACTAACTCTTGGGAACTATGCTCACCACCTGGCTGATGGGATCATTCATATCCCAAACCTCAGCATCACGCAATACACCCATGTAACAAACCTGCGTGTGTATACCCTACGTCTAAAATAAAAGTTGAAAAAAATAGACTAAGTCTTGCTATATTGCCCAGGCTGGAGTGCAGGGCCCATTCACAGGGTGAATCATGGCGCACTGCAGCCTCAAACCGCTGGGCTCAAGGGATCTTCCCACCTCAGCCTCCCAAGTAGCTGGGATTACAGGCCTCCATTGCTACGCCCAGCTGAGGAGCTTACATTTTAAAAAGAGCAGTCCAGATGTAAGAGATTTACAAAAGCAGGAGATCGATTAACTAGTCCAAAATGGAAACGGCTGTTGACTACGGTGTGGGGGCCTTCGTGAAGTCAAAGAGGAATCTGGACACACCTGACAGACTGATGGAACCAGTCCTTTGTTGCATTGGCTGGAAGGGTTGAAGGAGAGAAGAAACCTAGCACGATGATCTCAATCTGGTTACAAAACATGATTCCAGAGAAAAAGGTTGATTAGTAACAGCACTTTGCTATCATTTATTGATAATAAATGCTTTTGTTATCCTTTGCTACGAAACAAACTATCCAAAAATAGTTTAAAACAAGGAACTGGAGGCCCAGGCAGGCAGATCATGAGGTCAGGAGGTCGAGACCAGCGTAGCCAACACAGTGAAACCCTGTCTCTACTAAAAATACAAAAATTAGCTGGGCGTGGTGGCAGGCACCTGTAATCCCAGCTACTTGGGAGGCTGAGGCAGGAGAATCGCTTGAACCTGGGGGGGAGGTTGCAGTGAGCCGAGATTGTGCCACTGCACGCAAGCCTGGGAGACAGAGCTAGTCACCGTCTCAAAAAAATTAATAAACAAAAAAACCCACAAGGAACTGTGATTATCCCGAGTTTCTGTGGGTCAGGGATTCAAGAGCAGTTTAGGCCAGGCATGGTGGCTCACACCTGTAATCCCAGCACTTTGGGATCAAGAGGCTGGGAGTTCGAGACTGACCAGGGCAACAGAGCAAGACCCTATCTCCACAAAAGGTAAAAAAAATAGCCAGGTGTGGTGGTGTGTGCTTGTAGTCCTCAGGAGGCTGAAACGGGAGATTCCTTGAGCCCAGGAGTTCAAGGGTACAGTGAGCCACGATTGTGCTGCTGCACTCCAGCCTGGGTGACAGAGCAAGAGCCTGTCACACACACACAAAAGATAGTTCAGAAATCACTCTGTCATTTTCACAACATCCAATAGGTACAGAGGCCAGCCCTATTCAGTACGGGAGGTGACTGTACCAGGGCACGAAACCAGGAGGTGGGGCTCATTAGCCACTCTCTCATCTTGGAGGCTGCTGCCCACCACGTGGTACTTCATGATCTTGTTCAATAATCACAACAGGCTAGTAATAATTTTTCCCCTACTCAGAAGAGGGAATTTTGCTCAAGACCAAACAACTAAGAAATAGCAGCCCTTGAATTTGAACCCCACTGTCCTTGGCTATGTTGGAGCTCTATGGCATGCAGGGGTGATAGCAGCAAGAACTGATAGAATGTCCCCCGAATCCCATTCGACTCTGGACTCCAGGCAGCAAGACATTGTATTTCTCTCCTCCGGCCGGGTCACCAGGGGGACTGGCATCTTCTCTTAGACTCTTGCACAGGTCATGGGGAGTTTAGGCCCTGGGAGGGCGCCAGTTAGCAGGGGCGAGAAGAAAGAACTGCCTCTCTCCTGTCGCTCCGCGTTTTGCCCCAAGACAAGGGGCTGCCATTCAGAATGGGTCAACTTCCAGGCCAGTGACTGGGTCAGATTTGCTGGAAGGCAGAGTCACTATCAGAAGATCTGTCACCTCACCACACACACACCATGTGCAAGCACACATGCACACACACATGTGTAAGCACACAAGTACCCATGCACACACATCACCTGCATGCACACACACCAAACACATGCACACCCACCATACACACGCACACATGCACACATATGCACACTCTCCTAGTCGTCTGCTTCTGAGTGACCAGATGGCTTTTTTTCACAACTACTTATTGAGCACCTGCCAGGTGCCTGGTATGCTTCTGGTTGCAAAGGACACAGAGCATGGAACAGAGACATGGCGTCTGCTCATGTGGAGCCTGTGGTCATGCACCCTGCTGGACGGCTGCCTTTCCGGGTCACTTCTGCTCCTCACATCTGCTGGGGCTCATTCCCTTCTTCCATGTGGTGTTTGGGCACAGGCATGGGGAGGTCCCCCTAGACCTTGCGCCTAAGCCTTGAACTCTGGCCCACTTTACCAAAAGCCCAAATTAAGGAATTGATCATCTGCTTAGTAATAGTTTAGAACCTTTAGAGTATGTTACAGCCTGCAGAAGTTATACCAGCCTGTCTCGACTCTTTTAGTCACAGTGAGATGGAGCTTTCAGAAAATCAAGAGACTAAGATGAGGCCAGGTATGGTGGCTCACATCTGTAGTCCCAGCACTTTGGGAAGCTGATGTGGAAGGATCACATGAGCCCAAGAGTTTGAGACCAGCCTGAGCAACATAGTGAGACCCCATCTTTCAAAAAAAAATTAGCCTGGTGTGGTGGCACATGCCTGTAGTCCCAGCTACTCAGGAAGCTGAGGCAGGAACATCGCTGGAGTCCAAGAGTTTGAGGCTGCAGTGAGCCATGATCGGACCACCGCACTCCAGCCTGGGTGACAAGAGTGAGGCCCCGTCTCAAAAACAAAACAAAAGAGACCAAAATCAGTCAAATTGTTCTTACTGTTCTCTCCCTCCCTGCCTAGAGCTGTACTTTCAGACACCACTCATTGTCCTTCCTGCCTTGCCAGGCAATTCAGGACTCTGCAGTGACATCACTCATATGGTCTCAGGGGCAGCCCAGAGGTATCTGACTGCAGACACAGCCAGGTTCCGTGGGCACAACTGGGTGGCAACTTCAGAGGGCAGAGGGGACGCCTTCATTGCCTCTCCTCGCACAGAAACGGTGGGCTCTTTCTGACCCAGCGTGGTGGTTCATGCCTGTAATCCCAGGTGCTTTGGGAGGCTGAGACGGGAGGATTGCTTGAGCCCAGGAGGTCGAGGGTGCAGTGAGCTATGATCGCACCACTGCACTCTAGCCTGGGCAGCAGAGCGAGACCTCATCTCTAAGAAAATAAAGAAAAGCTGGGCGTGGTGACTCATGCCTGTAATCCCAGCACTTTGAGAGGCTGAGGCGGGATAATCATGAGGTCAGGAGATCGAGACCATCCTGGCTCACATGGTGAAACCTGTCTCTACTAAAAATACCAAAAAAAAAAAAAAAATTAGCCAGGCATGATAGTGGACGTCTGTAGTCCCAGCTACTCGGGAGGCTGAGGCAGGAGAATGGCGTGAAGCCGGGAGGCGGAGCTTGCAGTAAGCCAAGATCACGCCACTGCACTCCAGCCTGAGCAACAGAGTAAGACTCCGTCTCAAAAAAAAAAAAAAAAGAGAAACAGTGTTCTCGACACAGCCAGTCAGAACTGTGTGACTCACTTGAGGCAGGACTGAGAGTGACATCTAGTTGCACCTTTCTCGCCTCTGGACCCTCGGGGGTGAGTTCCTCTTTGTCCTCTTGTGGAAACAGCACACAACAAGCAACCACAAAACCAGAGCGGAAGGAGGGACTTCCCACCAGCATCCGGCCCTGGTGCCATGTTTTATCATCTGGAACCGTTGTGAAGCCTTGTGTGACTTGCTCAGGATCAGTGGTCACCATGGTCTAATCCCAAGAGGGACTTGTCACCCAGAGACCTCAAAAGGCCCCAGGCCCACTGTGGTTTTTTCTGAGAGGCTCCCAGAACCAAGTGGCACGTTGATTTCCGGTGCGTCTGTGTCTTTGTGCCTGTATCTTGCTGGGGGACTTCACAGGAAGCAGGATTTGGGCATTCCTGAGGCTCCCAGCCAGACACCACCCCTGAGTGCCACATCCCATGATCGCTTCAGCCACAGGCCTTTGACATTTCCATGTGGCAAGGCACCCAGCAGAAGATGAGGATGATGGGTGATGCCAGATGGATGCGTACCTGGTGGATGGCCCACACACGAAGCCTCGGGACCCTCAGGACTGGCCATATAATCTGCAAGGTCCAGTGTGAAATGGGAATAAGCAGCCCCCACGGCCAGGCATAGTGGTTCATGCCAGCACTTTGGGAGGCCGAGGTGGGTGGATCACTTGAGGCCAGGAATTCGAGACCAGCCTGGCCAACATGGCAAAACCCTATCTCCCCTAAAAATACAAAAATTAGTTGGGCATGGTGGCACACACCTGTAACCCCAGCTACTCGGAGGCTGAGGCACAAGAATTGCTTGAACCTGGGAGGTGGAGGTTGCAGTGAGCTGAGATCATACCACTGCACTCCAGCATAAGCGACAGAGTGAGACTCTGTCTCAAAAAAAAGAGAGGCTGGGTGCAGTGGCTCACGCCTGTAATCCCAACACTTTGAGAGACCGAGGCGGGCAGATCACCTGAGGTCAGGAGTTTGAGACCAGCCTGGTCAGCATGGTGAAACTCTGTCTCTAATAAAAATACAAAAATTGGGCATGATGGTGGACGCCTGCAATCCCAGCTACTCCAGAGGTTGAGGCAGGAGAATCGCTTGAAACCAGGAAGTGGAGGTTGCAGTGAGTCAAGATCACGCCATTGCAGCCTGGGCAACAAGAGTGAAACTCCATCTCAAAAAAAAAAAAAAAAAAAAAAAAAGAACGAGAATGAGCAGCCCCATTGGAAAATTATGAAGAATTTCAAGACAGCAACAGCAGAGCGTTAAACGGAGCACAGGGCCCCTCTGCCCACGAGGCCTTGGGCAACAGCTCACAGGTCATCGTCTGTGTTGCGAGCCCTATGGGTCCCTCCGAAACCGTGCCCCAAGTAGTTTAAGATGTCAGGGATTAACAGAAATTCTTGAGTTTGCAGGATAGCAGGTAAGAAAAGAAACAACTTCCTAAAAAGCTGAAACTCCCTCCACTTGTGAGATTTTAGAAACTGGCTGAAATTGACTAGAACCAAGATGGCCAATGGGAGTCTGTGCAGAACAGGCTTTCAGACATCAAAGCCTAAATTTCCACTGCGTGTTTCATACTAATGTCTCCTGATTTGCACATGCGACCCATGAGGAGGCATGAAGGATAACTGCGCCTCCCCAAGGACCTCCCCTTACCTTCCACCCCATAAACCTTTTCCAATAAAATTACGCTTTAAAGCCAGTACAGGGAGGCAGCTTTGAGCTGGACTCCTATTTCCTTGTAAGTCAACTTGCAATAAAAGCTTTTCTTTTCTCAAAAACCCAGTGTCGGCCGGGCGCAGTGACTCATGCTTGTATTCCCAGCACTTTTGGAGGCCAAGGCAGGCAGATCATGAGGTCAGGAGTTCGAGACCAGCTTGGCCAACATGGAGAAACCCTGTCTGTACTAAAAATAGAAAAATTAGCCAGGTTTGGTAGCGGACACCTGTAATCCCAGCTACTCGGGAGGCTAAGGCAGGAGAATTGTTTGAACCCAGGAGGTGGAGGTTGCAGTGAGCCAAGATGGCGTCACTGCACTCCAGACTGGACAACAGAGCAAAACTCCGTCTCAAAAACAACAACAACAAAAAACAAGTTAGTGTCGTAGCATTGGCTTTTAGCCCAAGGGGCAGTGAGCCCTTTTTGCCCAGTAATGCCTTCACCCTGCCACAGCTGGGTAGCCCTCCATTCAATTCTGGACAGTGAAACCCGTTTGCAGGTCTGCTGGTGACTGGTTTGCATGTCATATCTAGGCAACTATAGCGTCCTGGCTGAGTCAGGTGCGGACTGTTGCTGGCTTGGCTCTCTGAGGGCTCCAGGAAGGCAGGGCTGGGTCTGAACATAATCTCTGGATTCCCCAACTTGATCCAGTGCTGGGAATACATCAGAGACCCCATGGCATGGGTTGGGGGTGTTAATTAGTCTGACACTGAGACCTCATAGAGGCTACAGGTAGGCCTGCTCTGGGGCCTTACACGGTATGCCAAGGAACACCGGTGGTGGAGTGCTGGCCCTGCTGAGACCCGAGCACCCCCAACCTGAACTCTGCGAGCCTCAGGGAAGACTCAAGGGGAGCAGCAGGGTGGATGGGCTGAGCTGGCGAGGAGAGGGGGTGGCCAGGGAATGTGGAGGGGTCCAGGCGTGAAAGGGAAGCCCTTTGCAGAGGAAAGGTGATGAGGGGTGGAAGGAGAGAATGTGGTCTGCAGAAACCTCAGAGGTCCTGGCATCGGAGATTTAGAAATGTACATGAGGCCGGGCACCGTGGCTCACGCCTATAATTACAACACTTTGGGAGGCCAAGGCAGGTGGATCGCTTGAGCCCAAGAGTTTGAGACCAGCCTGGGTAACAAAGCAAAACCTCATCTCCACAAAAAATTTAAAAATTAGCCAGGTTTGGCCGGGCGCGGTGGCTCAAGCCTGTAATCCCAGCACTTTGGGAGGCCGAGACGGGTGGATCACGAGGTCAGGAGATCGAGACCATCCTGGCTAACACGGTGAAACCCCGTCTCTACTAAAAATACAAAAAAAAAACTAGCCGGGCGAGGTAGCGGGCGCCTGTAGTCCTAGCTACTCGGGAGGCTGAGGCAGGAGAATGGCGTGAACCCGGGAGCGGAGCTTGTAGTGAGCTGAGATCCGGCCACTGCACTTCAGCCTGGGTGACAGAGCGAGACTCCGTCTCAAAAAAAAAAAAAAAAAATTAGCCAGGTTTGGTGGTGCACACCTGTGATCCTAGCTACTTGGGAGGCTGAGGTAGGAGGATTGCTTGAGCCTGGGAGGTTGAGGCTGCAATGAGCCATGATTGTACCACCGCACTCTAGCCTGGGCGACAGAGTAGACCCCATCTCAAAATGATAATAAATAATTAATTTACTGGGCATGGTGGTTAATTTGCTGGGCACACCTGTAGTCTTAGCTACCCAGGAGGCTGAGGCAGGAGGATTGCTTGAGCCCAGTTCCAGACTGCAGTGAGCTATGATTGTGCTACTGTACATCAGCCTGGGTAACAGCAAGACTCTGTCTCTAAAAAAAGAAGAAATGTACATCCAATGTGAGGAGGAAAGCCTTTGGTCATCAGAGGAGAGAACCCGGGTTGGAGGGGGGTGTTTTGCTAAGCCCACAAGGGAGGGCATGCAGCCAGCTGCAAAGCCCGCTATTATTCATGACGCTTGTTAAGGATGATCAGGCTGACTTTATGCAGTGAGGAGCCACTGAGATTGGCATAGGGACCATCGTGATGGGGTTTTGCAGTGGGGGATTGATCGCCAAGGAGTACAAGGAGCAGGGTGGGGATCACTGGATGGAAAGTGACTAAGGAAACATCCGAGCGAAGAAGGGTTCCAGCTAAACCCACCTAACAGAATTCCTGTTGAAGACAGGCCAGGGTGCTCAGACAGCACCTAGGGGTGGTGGAGAAAGAGGAACCCAATCAGACATGGAAGGTGGTTAGATATAGGGGGCTCTGGATAATCTGACTTAGCAGGATTCCTGCTAAAATTGGACAATACAGAGGTGACCACAGAATTCAAAAGGTCAGGCCTGGTTGAAAAAGAGTCCGGGGGCTGGGTGTGGTGGCTCACGCCTGTAATCCCACCACTTTGGGAGGTTGAGGCAGGTGAATCACTTGAGGACAGGAGTTTGAGACCAGCCTGGCCAACATGGCGAAACCCCGTCTCTACTAAAAATACAAAAATATGCCGGGCGTGGTGATGCACGCCTGTAATCCCAGCTACTAGGGAGGCTGAGGCAGGAGAATCACTTGAACCTGGGAGGCAGAGGTTGCAGTGAGCCAAAATCACGCCCCTGCACTCCAGCCTGGGCAACAGGGTGAGATGCCATCGTAAGGGTAATAAGAGTCCAGGGTGGCAGAGTAGAGTTTGTTCAAGGCAAGAATGAGAGAATCCTGGTCACCCTGTGGCTGTCTTCCTGCCCCTCCTGAGTGGCTCTGCGGCCTCCTATGGTGCAGTGGCTGTGGGCAGAGTCCCTGATTCTGACCCCTCCACAGCGTCACCCCTGTGCCTCTAGAGCAGGGGTACATGGGGCTTCTTTCCCCTTCCAGAGGAGGTTCTTACTTGAGGGTTTTGCGGAGGACCTCTCCATGGATGCCCTCCCTCCCCACATACCTATCTATTCACAACCGTTGCATGCGCCTTCCCCAAACCCAGCCTAGGCCAAGCCTGGAAGGAAGTTGGGGGCCCATTAGGGACAAGCCCAGGAGGCCTGAGTGACTATAGAGGCTCCCAACCACCCCAGAAATTCAGGGGATGCCCAGGAATGACCCCAAGGCAGGGGATGGGGGGAGGGAGCCGAGGCACAGACTGTGCTTAGGTTCACAGGCCAAAGGCACTGGCTGGTTTGAGGAGCCAAACAGTGCTTGTCTGCCTGGAGCTTGGGGTGCAAGTGGGGATGTGGCAAGAGATGGGGCTGGAGGGCTCAGCAGCGGCAGGCACACTGGATGTTTGCCCCGAGGGCAACGGGGAGCAACGAGGAAGTGAGGCAGGCGGCAGCCCTGCCAGATTGCCATCGCATTTATTCCCAGAGGTGGTGGCTGGGAAGTGGATTGGGAGGGACGGGGCTGAAGGCTAGAGACCAGCAAGGGAATTTGCAGTCATTAAGATGAGAGATGTCAGTGGCTTGGACCAGGAGTGGAGTTGGGTGGAGAAGGGGTAAGTTCAAGAGGCGTTTTGGAAGGAATGCTGGTGGAGTTTCCCATCGTTTGAGTGGGGAGGTGGGTGGTCTGCGAAGGAAAACAAGGGCTTGGGCACCAGGAAAGGGTGGGGCAGACGCGGGTGGTGGTGCAGGTTTAGGTGGAAGGTCACAGGTTTGGTCATGAACATACTGAGTTCACGGACCTGCGACACAGAGGGACCCAGGCAGGATTCACACTCAGCCCTGCTGCAGAGCCAGCTCTTTGGGCTGCCACCCGTACAGCTATAGAAGAGCAGAGGCACTGACCTGGCCATGCCCTGTGCTGCCCTCAAGCTGCAACCTGGTCTGGGTTCCCTGGGCATCAAGCAGGGGAGGCTGTTCAGGAAAATCCCCCAGGCCCACTCACTCTGATAGCCCAGAGCAGCTGTTCCTGGGACCTCTCTACACTTGGAGGATTACCAAAGACTCCCAGGAGCTTCTGTGTATGGAGCTCATGACTCCTGATTCTTACCGTATGTAAAAGGCTGAATAATGACCCTCAAAGAAGATCCACATATCAGCCTCCCAAAGAGCTAGGATTACAGGCAGGAACTACTGCACCCAGTTATGGAGGAGCTTTTTAGATAAGCATGGATATTCTTCTTTGATATAAACCAAAATGCAAAAAGTGGTAGTTTTTCAAAGGTTAGTTGCAGTGTAAAATCTGAAATCAGGTCAATGGATTTTTTGTGTTTTGTGACAGTGAAATCCACTGACCTTACACTTTGAATGGATCTTTTGCTGGTGTATGATTCTGGATTGGCTGACCCCAAACGTTGAAGGAATAAATAAATGGTAGCAATTTTTGTAAGACAGGGTCTCTCTCTATTGCCCAGATAGGACTCAAACTCCTGGGCTCATATGATCCCCATGCCTTAGCCTCCCAAGTAGCCAAGACTACCAATTTTACATAAACTTCCAGAAAATTGAACTGAGAGACACATTTCCTAATTCATTCATTCTATGAGGCCAGCATTTTGTTGATATCAAAACTGGACCACAGTGTTATAAAAAACAGAAAAAAGTTTTAGAGTCGGGTGAGTTTGGGAAACAACAAAATTATATGTAAAAATTTTTTAAAAAAAAGGAAACCTAAAATCCAGTGTTACTCATGAACATAGAAAAATTCTCAACAAAATTTTGGCAAATTCAATAGTATATAATAAATTTTCTCAGTATTTGCAGATCTGGAAATGTCTTTATTTCACCTTCAGTTTTAAAAGACAACTTTGCTGGATATACAATTCTTGGTTGATACTTATTTTTCCTGTCAGCACTTTGGCGTCTATCCTTCACAGTTTCTAATGACAAGTCAGCTGTTAGTCTGAGATGTTGTTCTCTTTGATGAGCCTTTTTTCACTTAATGCTTTGCTTTTTTTTTTTATTTGTTTGTTTGTTTAGGGATGATGTCTTACTGTGTTGATGATGTCTTACTAGCTTACCAGGCTAGTCTGAAACTCCTAGGCTCAAGTTACCCTCCCACCTCAGCCTCCTGAGTAGCTGGGATTATAGCGTCTTTGTTTTGATTGTTTAATCATTTCACTATAATATGTCTGGATATATTTGCATATTTGCAAATTCTGACCTGGAGTTCATTAAACTTCTTGGATGTGTGTAGATTGTTTTCCTCAAATTTGGGAAGTTTTTGAGCATTATTTCTTCAAATATTTTTTCTGTTCCTTTCTCTCTTTCCTCTCCTTCTGATACTCCCAATTACATGAATGTTGGTGTGCTTAATGGTTTTCCACATTTCTCTAAGGCTCTGTTCATTTTTCTACATTTTTTCCATCTCTCTGCTCTTTCAATTGTGTAATCTCTATTAATCTCTCCTTACAATTGCTGGTTCTTTCTTTTGCCCATTCATTCTACTGCTGGATCTCTCTAATGAAGTTTTCATTTTAGTTATTGTATTCCAACTCCAGAATTTTCATTTGGTGCTATTTTATAATTTCTGTCTCTTTATTGATAGTCTCTATTTTGATAAGAAATTATCATTTTACCTTCCTTTATTTTCTTAAGCATTATTTTCTTTAGTTCTCTGAATATATTTATAACAGTTGCTTTGGAGTCTTGGCTAAGCCTGATATCTGGACCTTCTTAGGGAAGTTTCTTTCTTTCTTTCTTTTTCTTTTTTACCGAATTTGTATACTCTGAAGATTAAAGGCAGTTTCTGTTGCCTGTTTCTCTGTTTCCTATATCTGGTCACACTTTCCTGCCTTTTTTTTTTTTTCATGTCTCATAAATGGTTGTTAACCACTGGACATTTTAGAGAATATACTGTAGCACTCTACTGAACTCTCACCTTCTGGGGCTTGTTTTGTTTGCTTGTTTATTTGTTTAGTGACTTAGCTGGACTATTCCAGTGAAGTCTATTTCTCTTAAGTATGCAGCTTCTGGTTTCACTCCTCAGAGAAAGTAGCCTTGGACATGACCAGGGTCACCCTGGGTGACAGTGGTTTTAGCAGGGGTCTCTTTGTCTCTTTTTATGATTTCTTTGTGAAGCTGTCTGCCTTTGTTGGAATCATACCCAGCTATTAGCCTCCATTGATGACTAATTGCTCTATTGTTTTCAATAGTGCCCTGGAGTATAAATTGCTCCACATGTGATTCAGTTAAATTCAGGCCCTTTTGCAAAGGTACTCTTTGAGGCCAGTCTTTGAGGTTTGTTACAATTCCAGGAGTGTTCTTCTCAGTAGCTACCCTATAGTTTAGCTTGTTAATCTGACAAGCTACTAGCCTCCTCATAATTGCTTGCCACCAAAATTGCTTACTACCAAAATCTCCATTGCTTTTCCCCTTAAGCTGGAACTCCTCCACACCCAGTTCCGAAGGAAGTCAGTTCCCTTGGGAAGAGCTTAGGATCTCTCTGTTCTTACAGCCTGCTACTCTCTGCACAACTGCTCTGGACTGGAGGCAGGGAGAATGGCCCCCTTCTCAAAGAATGACACCCCTGCTTCATGAACAGGCTGCTGGATGGGGCAGTAGCTTCTGATCGTCTTGACTTGCCACTTATGGCATGGAACTTCTATCCTATGAATGAGCTCGGGCAAATGCAACCAGGCATTTTTTTGGCCTGCTGCACCTAAGGCAGACCTTCCACCCTACAGAGTGGGGCTGGGTAGAGGAGGAGAACCCCAGACCTCTCAGCCACTCTTGCCTAGAATGGAGTATCTAGAACACAGGACTTGGTGGATGAGAAATGCTGATGTCATGCCCTTCCTGGGGAGATACTCTAGCCCCTCAACTGAGACTGAGGAGAGGGAGACCTGTGTTCTTGGTTGCATCCACCTGGAGTAGAACTTCCATCTCACTGAGCTGGGGGGCGGGGAAGGGAGAGAATGGGCCATGGCTCAAATGCCACAGGCTCTCACTTTTCTACTGTTCTGAGATTTAATAGATTTTTTTTTTTTTTTTTTTTTTTTGAGACGGAGTCTTGCTCTGTTGCCCAGGCTGGAGTGCAGTGGTGCGATCTTGGCTCACTGCAAGCTCCGCCTCCTGGGTTCATGCCATTCTCCTGCCTCAGCCTCCCGAGTAGCTGGGACTACAGACACCCGCCAAGTCACCACGCCCGGCTAATTTTTTTGTATTTTTAGTAGAGACGGGGTTTCACCATGTTCACCAGGATGGTCTTGATCTCCTGACCTCATCATCCGCCCGCCTTGGCCTCCCAAAGTGCTGGGATTACAGGCATGAGCCACCGCGCCTGGTCTCGGCCGATTTTCCTGAATAAATGTTTCTTCATTTGCTGTGTGACCTCAGGACAATTTCCAGAGACTTTAAATGGTTGTTTTTTCATATATTTACCAGTTATAGTTATTTCTCTGGGCAGAGGGTAGGTGGAGCTCCTCACACCACTGTACCATAAGTTGTCTCTGAATATGTAATAGTCATTTGCTGCATAATGACATTTCTGTCAATGATGGACCAAATATACAATAGTGATCCCATAAGATTATAATTCTGGGCCAGGTGCAGTGGCTCATGCCTGTAATCCCAGCACTTTGGGAGACCAGGGCAGGTGGGTAACTTGAGCCCAGGAGTTCAAGACCAGCCTGGGCAACATGGCAAAACCCCATCTCTACAAAAAAATTTTTAAAAATTAGCCAGGCATGGTGGCTTGTGCTTGTGGTCCCAGCTACATGGGAGGCTGAGGTGAGAGGATGGCTTGAGCCCAGGAGGCGGAGGTTGCAGTGAGCTGAGATAGTGTCACTGCACTACAGCCTGGGCAACAGAGTGAGACCCTGTCTCAAAAAAAAAAAAAAGATTATAATACTGTATTTTTACTGTACCTTTTCTATGTTTAGATACACAAATACCACTGTGATACAGTTACCTACCGTATTCAGTACAGTAACATGCTGTACAGGTTTGTAGCCTAGGAGAAAGGCTACACCACATAGCCTAGGTGTGTAGTAGGCTATCTCAGCTAGGTTCGCGTGAGAGCACTCTGTCATGTTCATACAATGATGAAATCACTTAATGACACATTTCTCAGAACATATCCCCATCATTAAATGACTCATGACTGTATATTTAAAAAAAACATACAATAGTCCCCCTTTATCTGGAGTTTCACTTCTTGCGGTTTTGGCTACCCATAATATAGTAAAAGAAAACATTTAGAGAGAGACCACATTCATATAACTTTTATTCCAGTATATTGTTATAATTGTTCTATTTTATTATTAGTTATTGTTGTTAATATCTTACTGTGCCTAATTTATAAATTAGACTTTATCATAGGTATGATATCTGGACCTTCTTAGGGAAGTTTCTTTCTTTCTTTATTTTTCTTTTTTACCGAATTTGTATACTCTGAAGATTAAAGGCAGTTTCTGTTGCCTGCTTTTCTTTTTCCTATATCTGGTCACACTGTCCTGCTTTTTTTTTTTTTTTTTTCATGTCTCATAAATGGTTGTTAACCACTGGACACGGGAAAAAACATAGTGTATATAGGGTTTGGTACTATCTGAGGTTTCAGGCATCCACTAGGGGTCTTGGAACACATCCCCCATGGATAAGGGAAGACAACTGTACATTACAACCAAGTGGCGTTTCTCCTAGGACTGCAAAGTGGCTTTAACCCTGGAAAATCAATCAGTGTAATTCACCATATTAACAGACTAAAAAATTAAAACGATCAGATGATTTCAATAAAGGCAGAAAAAACATTTGACAAAATCCAACATTTGTTCCTGATTGTTAAAAAAAAATTAAGCAAGCCAGGAATAGAAGGGAATCTTCTTACCTAATAAAAGGCATCTACCAAACAAAACCCTATAATGAACATTAGGGTTCATTAATGTTTTTCCCCTAAGGTCATGAACAGGACTGGTCTCTCTACTCTCACCATTTCTATTCAACATTGTATTGGAGATTATGGCCAATATACTGAGGCAAGAAAAGGAAATAAAAGACATTCAGATGTATATAAACAAGAAAAGTTGCCTTTATTTGCCAAAAAAAAGTTCATTTAAGTTAAAAATCTGATGGAACTTGCAAAAAAGCTGCTGGGACTAATAAATGAGTATAATGCTGAAAGATACACGGTCAATATAAAAAATATATTACTAGCAAAAAATACCTGGACATTGAAATTTTAAAAAATACTATTTATGGTAGCATAAAAATATGAAATAGAGTAAATAGAACAAAAAAGTATGTTAGGCCTGTACAATTAAAGCTACAAAACATTGCTGAGAAAAAGTTTTAAAGGTCTAAATAAATGGAGAGGTATACCATGTTCATGGGTTGAGAGAGTCAATACTGTCAATATGTCAATTCTTTCCAAATTAATCTACAAACTCAACATAATTTCAGTCAAAGTCTCAGCAGGCTTTTTTGGTAGAAATTTACAAGCTGATTACAAAATGTATTGGAAATGCAAAGGCTTAGAATAGTCAAAACAGGCTGGGCGTGGTGGCTCACGCCTGTAATCCCAGCACTTTGGGAGGCCGAGGCGGGTGGATCACAAGGTCAGGAGATCGAGACCATCCTGGCTAACACAGTGAAACCCCATCTGTACTAAAAAATACAAAAAATAAGCCGGGTGTGGTGGCAGGTGCCTGTAGTCCCAGCTCCTCGGGAGGCTGAGGCAGCAGAATGGCGTGAACCCGGGAGGCGGAGCTTGCAGTGAGCCGAGATCGTGCCACTGCACTCCAGCCTGGGCGACAGAGCAAGACTCCATCTCAAAAAAAAAAAAAAAAAAAAAAAGAATAGTCAAAACAACTTTCTTTGAAAAAGAGGAACAAAATTAAAGGACTTAAATGACCTAACTTTAAAACTTACTATAAAGGCACAGCAACGAAGATGGTGTGGCACTGGTGTACAAATAGGCAAGTAGTTTAATAAAGCAGAACAAAGAGTCCAGAAACAGACTCATAGATATGTGGTCAATTTTCAACAAAGGTGCAAACTGGACATCATCAAATTTAACCTCTCTCTGCTCTTTGAAAGACACTGTTGGCTGGGCACAGTGGCTCACAACTGTAATCCCAGCACTTTGGGAGGCTGAGACGGGTAGATTGCTTGTGCCCAGCAGTTTGAGACCAGCCTGGGCAACACGGCATAACCCTATCTCTACAAAAAATTAGCTGGGTGTGGTGGCACACACCTGTGGTCCTGGGAGGCTGAGGTGGGAGGATAGCCTGAATCCAGGAGGTTGAGGCTGCAGTAAGCCATGATCATGTGACTGCAGTCCAGCCTGGTGATAAGCGAGACCCTGTCTCAAAAAGAAAAAGAAAGACACTGTTAAGAGAATAAAAAGACAAGTCACAGATTGAAAGAAGATATTCATAAATCACATATCTGATTTTAAAAAGACATATCCAGAATATATAAAGAACTCTCAACGCTCAGTAATATGAAAACAAAGAATTTTTAAGAGTGCCCATGGGGAACAAACAATTGAAACAGACACTTGATCAAAAAAACACGTATGGATGACAAATAAGCAGGTGAAAAGATGCTCCATAGCATCAGTCATTAGGGAAATACCAATTAAAATCAGTGAGACCACTACACACCTATTAGAATGGCTTAAATTTGAATAACTGGCAATACTAAGGGTTGGTGAGGATGTGGAGCAACTAGAGCTTTTAGGTACTGTTTTACAATCACTTTGAAAAACAGCTTGGGTTGGGCGTGGTGGTGCATGCCTGTAATCCCAGTACTTTGGGAAGCTGAGGCAGGTGGATCATCTGAGGTCAGGAGTTCAAGACCAGTCTGACCAACATGGCAAAACCCCATCTCTACTAAAAATACAAAAAGTAACCAGGTATAATGTTGCATGCCTATAATTCTAGCTACTCAGGAGGCTGAGACAGGAGAATTGTTTGAACCCGGGAGGCGGAGGTTGCAGTGAGCCGAGATTATGACATTGCACTTCAACCTGGGCGACAGGTCAAGACTCTGTCTCAAAAAAAAAAAGAAAAAGAAAAACAGCTTGGCAGTTTCTCTCATACTTCACATACAATTACCTTGAGACCCAGCAATTCCACTCCTAGGTATCTAACCAAGAGAAATGAACACGTATGGCAATATAAAAACGCGTATGCAAATGTTCATAGCAGCATTACTTGTAATAGCCCCAAACTGGAAACCAACCAAATGTCCATCAGCAGGTGAGTGGACAAACAAGTTGTGAAACATACCTAGCAGGAAAAAGAAATGAATTAGTAATATCCACAACGACATGGGTGAAGCTTAAATTATGTTGCATAAAAGAAGCCAGACCAAAAAAGAGTACATACAGTATGATTTCATTTATATAAAACTCTATAGGCCAGGGGAGGCGGTTCACACCTGTAATCCCAGCACTTTGGGAGGTCGAGACAGGAGGATTGCTTGAGTCCAGGAGTTCTAGACCAGCCTGGGAAGCATAGGGAGACCCCATCTCTACAAAAAATAAAAAATAAAAGTTAGCCAAGTGTGGCAGTGTGCATCTGTCATCCCAGCTACTTTGGGAGGCTCAGGTGGGAGGATCGCTTGAACCTGAGAGTTCAAGGCTGCAGTGAGCTATGATCATGCCACAACCCTCCAGCCTGGGTAACAGAGTGAGACCCTGTCTCTTAAGAAAATGAAGAAAAATCCTAGAAAATGCAAAATAATCTATAGTGACAGAAAGCAGATCAATGTTTTCCTGGGAATCGGGAGAGAGGTGGGTGACCAAGGGGAATAAGAAAACTTTCGGAGGTGGTGGATATATTCACCATCTTGATTGTGGAGATGATTTCCCAGGTGAAAACATGTCAAACTGATGAAACTGTACACTCTCCTAAGTGTGTACAGTTTATTGTAACTACAGGCCAGGCGCGGTGGCTCACGCCTGTAATCCCAGCACTTTGGGAGGCAGGGGTGGGTGCACTGCTTGAGTCCAGGAGTTCGAGACCAGCCTGGGCAACATGGGGAAACCCCGTCTCTACTAAAAATACAAAAACCGCCACCACCACCACCAACAACAACAAAAAGCTAGCCAGGCGTGGTGGCACGTGCCTGTGGTCCAAAGGATCCCTTGAGCCTAGGAGGTCGAGGCTGCAGTGAGCCATGATTGCATCACTGCACTTTAGCCTGGGTGACAGAGTGAGATGGGGAGGAGAGGGGAGAGGAGGGGCCTTCTTTCCCGCCTTAAGAGGGGAGTCAGGATGCAAAGCCAGGTCACCTGACCCAGAGCCTGTGTCCTTACCTGGCTGTCTCCTGCCTCCCAGTCTGCACCCAGGATGTTCCCTTTGGGGCCCTAAATGGTGCTCAGATTCCCCTGGGAATATTTACAGGGCCTGGTGTATTTGATCCTGCATGACGTTTTTTGTTTGTTTTGTTTTTGAGACAGGGTCTTGCTCTGTTTCCCAGGCTAGAGTGCAGTGGTGCCATCATAGCTCACTGCAGCCTCAAACTCCTGGGCTTAGGCAATCCTCCCACCTCAGCCTCCTGAGTAGCTGTGACTATAAGCACATACTAACACGTCAGGCTAATTCAAAAAAAAAATTGCAGAGATAGAATCTCGCTATGTTGCCCAGGCTGGTCTCAAACTCCTGGCCTCAAGCAATCCTCCCACCTTGGTTTCCCAAAGTGCTTTGATTACAGACACACACCACCATACCTGGCCCCATATGAAGTATTTGTAAGACTTCACCTTCATCTGACAATGGTAGTGATAGTGACAATGAAGATGATGATTTTTCTTTTCTTGTTCCATAGGCCTCAATCACCGTCAGCTCCCTGAGAACAGCTCCTAACTCCTATAATGGCGTATTCCTACCTCAGGGCCTTTGTAGAGGTTGTTTTTTCACCCAGGGACACCTGGATCATCATACTTCATCAATTAATTGCCCTCATCCTTCAGCTTTCAGCTTACAAGATTTTCTTTTCTTATACTTGCAGTCTCAGGGTTTTGAAAGGCCAAGACAGGAAGATTGCTTGAGACCAGGAGTTTGAGACCAGCCTGTGGCAACATAGCAAGCTCTTGTCTCTATTTAAAAAAAAAAAAAATTAGCTGGGCATGGTGGTGCACTCCTGTAATCCCAGTTACTCAGGAGGCTGAGGCAGGGGGATCACTTAAACCCAGGAGTTCCAAGCTGCAGTGAGCTGTGATCATGCCACTGCACTGCAGCCTGGACAACAGAGTAAGAACTTGTCTCAAAAAAATTTTAAAAAGGCCGGACGTGGTGGCTCACGCCTGTAATCCCAGCACTTTGGGAGGCCAAGGCAGGCAGATCACGAAGTCAAGAGATTGAGACCATCCTGACTAACACGGTGAAACCCCGTCCTACTAAAAATACAAAAAATTTGCCGGGCATGATGGCAGGTGCCTGTAGTCCCACCTACTCGGGAGACTGAGGCAGGAGAATGGTGTGAACCTGGAAGGCGGAGCTTGCAGTGAGCCGAGATGGCACCACTGCACTCCAGCCTGGACAACAGAGCGAGACTCCGTCTCTAAAAATAAAAATTAAAAATAAATAAATAGGCTGGGCGCGGTGGCTCAAGCCTGTAATCCCAGCACTTTGGGAGGCCGAGACGGGCGAATCACGAGGTCAGGAGATCGAGACCGTCCTGGCTAACATGGTGAAACCCCATCTCTACTAAAAAATACAAAAAACTAGCCAGGCGAGGTGGCGGGCGCCTGTAGTCCCAGCTACTTGGGAGGCTGAGGCAGGAGAATGGCGTAAACCCGGAAGGCGGAGCTTGCAGTGAGCTGAGATCTGGCCACTGCACTCCAGCCTGGACGACAGAGCCAGACTCCGTCTCAAACAAATAATAATAATAATTAATTAAATAAATAAATAAAAACATTTTATAAGATCTGTGGCCCTATCTGCCAAGCCCTGTCATCTGAATTAGGGCCCTATTGTTCTCTCTCTTTTTTTTTTTTTTTAAAAGATGAGGTATTGTTCTGTCACCCAGGCTGGAATGCAAGGATGCAGTCAGGGCTCACTGCAGCCTCAACCTCCCTGGCTCAAGCAATCCTCCTGCCCCAGCCTTCTGAAGAGCTGGGATCACAGGCATACACACTATACCTGGCTAATATTTTAATTTTTGCAGAGACAGGATCTCACTATGTTGCCCAGACTGGACTTGAACTTCTGGCCTCAAGTGGTCTTCCTGCCTCAGCCTCCCAAAGTGCTGGAATTACAAGTGTGAGTCACTGTGCCCAGCCTGTTATGTCCTTTCAGACACCCTGCCTCATTCCTTTTTACGACTTGCAGTCATGCAGTTATCTGACCGTGGGTTTGTGTGAGTCTGTCTTTGAGGCTGGTCGCACTGGCTCCTGCATTTCCAACACAGAACTTGAGCTTAGGCTCAGAGTAGGCGCTCTGTAAACATACGTGAGACGAGTGAGGACATTCCCTGGATGATGCCTGGGATGCCCAGACCACAGAGGCTCCATTGAATCTCCTGGGGCTTAAAGTCCACCACGTTCCACTCAGCAGGAAAAATTCAGAGCTGACATTAATTCAGACCCCACATACATGATTCTTACTGAGTTAGACACCAGGACAATCTCGCCCTTTGTTGGGACTGTGGGAGTCTTACGTACTTCTACAGAGAAGCCAGTCTAAAATCAGTCACTTTTTGAAACTATCAGCTCGAGAAATTAAGGATTCTGTCAGCGTGCCCTGAATTTCTGGGCCCAGCAATTAATTCCTTCTAGATTAAAGGATTGTTGTGTTTCTGATACATTATTATGCGGAGTGGGCTTGCTGTGAATTTTAAAACTTTAACCAGAATCCTCATTAACTGGGACCTTTTATCTGTGTGCAACTTCTAGAAGAGGCCAGTGGCTAGAAAGCGCCGATGCATCCAAAAAACACACTCCGGGTGTCCTGTTGCATATTCAGTCCAGGCAGCTGTTCTCCTTTCTGATGGAAACAGGGCCATTTACTTACAATGTGCCCGGTGCCGGCTGGACGTTGTACATGCGCCATTGAATCATCACCTGCTCAGTCAGGCGGCCACCGTCATTATTAGCTCCAGCGTACAGGTGAGGAGACTGGGGTTGAGAGAGGTGGGGTCCCTGCTCAAGCCAATGGGTGGCCCAAGTCTATCCGAACTCCAGGCCCCATGCTTGGCTCTCAGTCTCTGTTGCTTTCCCTTCTCCCTGGATGGTGAAGACCACTGTGCGGAAGGATGACCACAAAGCTCTTTGGGCCACCATCCAGCCAAGAGCTATTTCATCTGTGCTGGGCATGAGGCTCCGCTGAGCCCATGGGAGTAGGGAGGCTCGAGGGAGCAGACCCAGTCGTGTGTGAGGCTGACTCGGGCCAAGAGCTGCATCCTCTGGGAATACCCATGGGGTTCAGGGCCCAGGGAGGCCAGCCCCAGCTGTCTATCATGAGCAGGCTCTGTCTCCTCCCTAGCATCAGTCCTCCTCCTGCCATATGTCTGGGAACCTCAGCTTCTCTCGGGCAGAGTCTAGACTAGCTGTCTTTTTTTTTCTTTTCTTTTTTTGAGACGGAGTCTCACTTTGTTGCCTAGGCTGGAGTGTAGCAGTGCCATCTCGGCTCACTGCAACCTTCGTCTCCCAGGTTCAAGCAATTCTTCTGCCTCAGCCTCCCAAGTAGCTGGGATTACAGGTACATGCCACCACACCTGGCTAATTTTTGTATTTTTAGTAGAGACAGGGTTTTGCCATGTTGGCCAGGCTGGTCTCGAACTCCTGACCTCAAGTGATCCACCTGCCTCGGCCTCCCAAAGTGCTGGAATTGCAAGTGTGAGCCATCATGCCCGGCCAGCCTAGCTGTGTTGGTGGCAGAATGGGAGCCCAGATGCAGCCCTTTGAGGGAGAGACTTCCAGGCTCTATGTCAGATGCTTGCTGAACATCTCCAAATGAGCCTGGGTCTCCCAGCATTACAGCGACTTCCCACTTTGGTTCACGCGGGTTTATATACACACAGCATTTATGCACACAGCTACTTCCTCACCCATGCATGCCTGGAACCAGCGCTCCCCAGCCCAGCGTGCACCCCAGGCTAAGAGCCAGGCCATCACTCCCACAGTGGGCTTCCCCTAGGGGATCTTCTAGAAACCTTAGAAACTCAAAAGGGGTCAGGATTCCAGGAGTTCCGGCATCCCTAAGTAAAGTGCCCCTTTCAGGCTCCTCAAAGAAAGAATGGGGGAGTCAGGCAGCGCCAGGGAACAGCCCACTACTCACTGCTGGGAGCATGTGGAGAAATTAGAACGCTTCCGTGCTGCTGATGGGAATGCAAAGTGGTGCAGCTGCTGTGGAAAACAGGTGGTGGTGCCTCCAACAATTAAACATAGGGCCGGGTGTGGTGGCTCATGCCTGTAATCCCAGCACTTTGGGAGGCCGAGGTGGGCATATCACAAGGTCAGGAGATCGAGACCATCCTGGCTAACACGGTGAAATTCTGTCTCCACTAAAAATACAAAAAATTAGCCAGGCGTGGTGGCGGGTGCCTGTAGTCCCACTTGAGAGGCTGAGGCAGGAGAATGGTGTGAACCCAGGAGGCAGAGCTTGCTGTGAACTGAGATTGCGCCACTGCACTACAGCCTGGGCGACAGAGTGAGACTCCATCTCAAATAAATAAATAAATAAATAAATAAATAATAAATAAGCAAACATAGAATTACCCATGTGACCCAGCAATTCCACTTCTAGGTATATACCCAAAAGAATTAAATATACCAATTCCATTTCCAGGTATACACCCAAAACAAAAGGAGGGTCTCAAAGAGATCCTGTGCTCATAGCAGTATTATTCATAATTGCTAAAATGTGGAGAAACTCACATATCCATCAATGGAAGAATGGATAAGCAAAATGAGGTCTATCCTTTCAATGGAATATTATTCAGCCCTGAAAAGGAAGGCAGTTCTGACACAAGCTACAGTGAGAATGAAGCTTGAGGACATTATGCTGAGTAAATGAAGCCAGTCACAAAATAATAAATACCGTATGATTTCACTTATATGGCGTACCTAGAGTAGTCAAAATCATAGACACAGAAAGTAGAATGGTGATGGCTGGGAAAAAGGGGTAATGGGGGTTATTGTTTAATGGATACAGAGTTTCAGTTTTACAAGATGAAAAGGGTTCAGGAGATGGATGTTGGTGATGGTTACACAACACTACGAAGGCATTTAATTCCACTGAACGGTACCCTTAACAATGGCCAATTTTGCTGGGTGTGGTGGTGCAATTATGCCTGTAATCCCAGCACTTTAAGAGGCCAAGGCGGGGAGCGGGGGAATCGCTTAAGCCCAGGAGTTCAAGTAGAATGGTAAAATTCCACTTATATGAGGTACTTAGAGTCATCAAAATTGTAGAGACAAGTAGAATGAGGGATGGGGGAATGAGGAGTCAGTGTTGAACCAGTACAGTTTAATTTGCGGAAGATGAAAAAGTTCTGGACGGGGGTGACAGTTGCACAACAATGCGAATGTACCAAAGTGTATGCTTTAAAATGCTTTAAAATGGTTAAAATAAGTAAAATGGTCAGTTTTCCAGCCTGGACAACATGGTGAAACCCCATCTCAACAAAAAAATAGAAAAATTAGGCAAGCATAGTAGCACATGCCTATAGTCCCAGCTACCCTGGAGGCTGAGGTAGGAGAATCACCTGAGCCCGGGGAGGTCGAGGCTGCGGTGAGCTATGATCACCCCACTGCACTCCACCCTGGGTGACACAGTGAGACCCTGTCTCCAAAAAAAAAAAAAAAATCAATTTTACATTATGTATCTTACCAGAATTTGTTAAAAAAAAAAGAAAAAGAAAGAAAAATCTAAAGTTCCCCTTCATTAAGCAGCCTGCTAGTCTGATGATCCTAGTAAATCCTGGTGGTGACATTTCAAGGTACATTCTGCGATTGCCCTCAGTTTTCAGTTTTCAGGTGAGAAAGCCGAGAGAGGTGACATGAGCAGCCTGAGGTCACCCAGCAAGTGGCAGGGCCAGGATTCCACCCAGGACCGCTGACATCACCCAGCCACAGAGGGAGTGGCCCCCTTCCCTGATGGCTCCCCCAAAATCCCACTCAGATTCTTCTGCCAGGGGCCAGCAAACAGGATCCAGATGGCGGTTCCCCAGTTAGGACAGGGCCTAACTTGAAAGCCCTCTGCCAGGATTTCCAAATGCATCCCAGATTTCTGTCCCGGAAGTGTCTGGTGCCCTCCTGCTGGGCAGTGGGGAACCGAGGAGCAGCCAGGCCTGGCCATCGGCCTGGGCAGTGACTGGGGGCTGGCGGGGCTTGGCACTGACCTCTGGTCCATCTCCTCAGAGCCCCCGGGGGATCCTGCCGGCCCTAGGAGGCCCAGTTTGCTCTGACGGTGGATTTGTCTTATTCCCACCTCTGTAACAAAGCCCCACGACCTGCCTGGCTTAAACAACAGACACTTACTGTCTCGCTATTTTAGTACTGGAAGTCTGAAATCAAAGTGTGGGCAGGGCTGGTTCCTTCTGAGGCTGAGAGGGAGAGTCTGTTCCAGGCCCCTCTCCCGGCTTCGGGTAGCCTCCACCATTCTTTGGCTTGTTGGCGGCCATCTTCTGTGTCTTCACATCATCTGCCTCTGTGTGCGTCTGTCTCTGTGTCCCATTTCCCCTTTATATAAAGACACAGCCACATTGGATTAGGGCCCACCCATGTGACCTCATCTCAACATATCTGCAAACACCCCATGTCCAAAGAAGGTCCCATTCACAGATCCTAGGGGTTAGGACTTCAACATCTTTTGGGGGTGTTGGGGGGGACATAATTCAAACCATAACACCATCCCCCAGTGCTGTTACTCTTCTCAGCTGCCCAGGAGGCCAGTGGGGAACATTCTGGGGATTGGAGATGTTTGCAAACTGAAATGGCATTTCACATACTCTCTACGGTTTTATGAATTGTTAACTGTTGCCACCACATACTGAGTGCTTCCTTGCTGTGTGCCAGGCACTCGACATAACTCCCCAGTCCTCAGCTGCAGGGTGGCTGCTATCATCCCGTTGTACAGGTGAGCCATTGAGACTCACCTGGGAGGGGTCACTTGCTCAGAGTCCCACGGCTGATTATTCTCATCTGTGGGATTCATCCCACCACCTGTCTGAGCAGAGGCCCTGAGGTTTCTGTAACTCCTCCTATTCCAGAACACATTCCCCATCCCCTTCTTGTGTTCCTTCCTTTTTGATCTCAAACAACTTGAAGTTGGAGGAATTAAGTGCAAATGATTGCAGTTGGAGTAAAAGACAGTGCCTAGGAATTCAGGCAGAAAAGGTGTGTGATGGGAAGGCCTTCCTCCTTTTCTTTTTTCACATTCAAACAGAACTTCAGATTTTAGAGGTGAGAAAGGGCCAGGTGAGGTGGTTTATGCCTGTAATCCCAACACTTTGAGAGGCCAAGGTGGGAGGATCCCTTGAGGCCAGGAGTTCGAGACCAGCCTGGGCAACATACCAAGACTTTATCTCTACAAAAACGAGATTTTAAAAAATTAGGCATGGTGGCACATGCCTATGTCCTAGCTACCCAGGAGGTTGAGGCAGGAGGATTGTTTGAGCCCAGCAGACAGGACTGTAGTGAGCTATGATCATGCTGCTACACTCCAGCTTGGGTGACAGAGCAAGACTTTGTCTCCAAAAAAAAAATATATATGTGTGTGTGTGTATATATATGTATATTTAAAGGTGAGAAAAACATGTTCCCCAAGATTATGAGGAAGGAAGATGGGAAGAGGTGGAAAGTGAAGAGTAAGGTTCAGGATCATCTGACCCTTAATGCCCTCCTCCCACCCTCAAAACGCTGACATTCTAGTTGGGCATGTTCGCGTGTGCCTGTAGTCCCAGCTACTCAGGAGGCTGAGGCAGGAGAATCGCTTGAACCCAGGAGGCAGAGGTTGCAGTGAGTCGAGATCGTGCCACTGCACTCCAGCCTGGGCAACAGAACGAGACTCTGTCTCAAAAAAAAAAAAAAAAAAGGAACACTGCCATTCTACAGGGAGCAAGATAGGCACGAGCTATGTGGCCCTGCCCAGGCTGAGCTCCCAGTCCAGAGAGTGCATCCAGGTGAACCCCACCACTATAACCTGCCGTAACCCCCAAGGAGCCCCTAACATCTCAGGTTGTGAAGAGAGGTTTGGGGTGGGGGTGGGGCACCTAAACTGAGACTTGTGGGTAAGCAAAAGGCACCCAGGTGAAGCCTGGAGGAGTGCCAGGTGGAGGGAACAGGGAGATCAACATGGAGGAGGCTCTGGAGGCAAGAGAAAGCTTGGAGCCCTTTAGGAACTGGGGAAAAGGTCAATGTGGTGGGAACAGGGTGCCTGAGATGCCAGCAGGGCCAGGCCATGGAGCTTTGCAGGTCAAGTGTGAGCTGCTTCCAGATGCCCTGGGAGCCGCTGTGAGACTCCAAGTAACAGGGGACATGGGTCTGGCCTCCTCTGCCTGCAAGGGCTGGAGACCAAGGCAGGGTGGCCCAGCTTAGATGATGGCAGTTGGGGTAGGGAGGTGCGGTGGGCTGAAGGATGGGCCCCACCAAAACATAGGTGCATGTCCAGGAACCTGTGAAGGTGATCTTATTTGGAAAAGGGTCTTTGTAGCTGTAATTGAGAATTTTGAGTGCCCAGGTGCAGTGGCTCACACCTGTTATCCCAGAATTTTGGGAGACCGAGGCAGAAAGATCACATGAGGCTGGGAGTTCAAGACCAGCCTGGGCAACAAAGAGAGGGCCCATCTCTACAAAAAACTTAGAAACTAGCTCGAAGTGGTGGCAGGTGCCTGTAGTCCCAGCTACTCAGGAGGCTGAGGCAGGGGGTCCAGGCTGCAGTGAGCCATGATTGTACCACTGCATTCCAGTCTGGGTAACAGAGCTAGATTCTGTTTCAAAAAAAAAATTAGCTGTGCGTGGTGGTGGGCACCTGTAATCCCAGCTACTTGGGAGGCTGAGGCAGTAGAATTGCTTGAACCTGGGAGATGAAGGTTGCAGTGAGCCGAGATCACGCCATTGCACTCCAGTCTGGGCAACAAGAGCAAAATGCTGTCTTAAAAAAAAAAGAAACCATATACCCATTTGCAGTGATTCCCCATTCTCCCGCAGCCCCCACCGCCCCACCACCAGCTTCTGGCAACCACTTTCTGTCTCTGTAGATTTCCCTATTCTGGGTATTTCACGTAAATGGAATCATACGCCATGTGGCCTTTTGCGGCTGGTTTCTTTTACTGAGCATAGTGCTGTCAAGCCTCACCGATGTGGCAACATGTGTCGACGTTTCATTCCTTCCGAACAATATTCCATTGCGTGGATGGACCACATGTTGTCTGTCCAATTCATCTGTCGACACACATTTGGGTTGTTGCCACTTTTTGGTTCTTACAGATAATACTGCTGTGAACACTCAGGTGCATTTTTGTGTGTGACCCTATTTCCATTTCTCTTGGTTAGATACCTAAGGGTGGTGAATGTGGTTTTTTAAAATTTTTTATTAAAAACTTTTTTTTTTTTTTTTTTTGGAGACAGGGCCTCACTCTGTCGCCCAGGCTGGAGTACAGTGGTGTGATCTCAGCTTACTGCAACCTCTGCCTCCCAAGTTCGAGTGATTCTCCTGCCTCAGCCTCCCAAGTAGCTGGGATTACAGGCACGGGCCCCCACGCCTGGCTAATTGTTGTATTTTAGTAGAGACGGGGTTTCGCCATGTTGGCCAGGCTGGTCTCAAACTCCTGACCTCGGGTGATCCGCCCCGCCTCGGCCTCGCAAAATGCTGGGATTACAGGTGTGAGCCACCGCGCCCAGCCAGTGAATGTGTTTTTTAAATTAAAAATAACGTATGTTCTTTTTTATGTATAATTTATTTCTTTTTATGTTTAAATATCTTTCAGTTTGTTAAAAGGACATGCTAATCTGCTCTGTGTTGTTCCAATTTTTAGTTTATATGCTCCCAAAGTCAGCTCGTGTGTACTTAATTACAAAAGTGATTCATTAGAGGTCACCAAAGTAACAAATTGGAAACAAGAAAACATTTCTCACCTTTAAAATCTGTTCTGTTTGAATGTGTATGTGCAGCTTTATTGGCACATAATTCAAATATCATACAAGGCCAGGCATGGTGGCTTATGCCTGTAATGCCAGCACTTTGGGTGGCTAAGGTGGGAGGATCACTTGAGCCCAGAAGTTCAAGACCAGTCTGGGCAGCATCGGCAGACCTCATCTCTACAAAAAAACGTTTTTGTTTACGTTAGCCAGGTGTGGTGGTGCACACCTGTTGTCCTAGTTGAGGATGAGGCAGGAGGATCACTTGAGCTTCTGAAGTCGAGGCTACAGTGAGCCAAGATTGTGCCACTGCATTCCAGCCTGCGTAACAAAGGAAGACCCTGTCTCAAAAAAATAAAAATTTTAAAAATGTTTAAAAAGAAGATATTGAGGCCGGGCACGGTGGCTCAAGCCTGTAATCCCAGCACTTTGGGAGGCCGAGGTGGGCAGATCACCTGAGGTCAGGAGTTCGAGACCAACCTGGCCAACATGGCGAAACCCCATCTCTACTAAAAAATACAAAAATTAGACGGGTGGTGGTGCACACCTGTAATCCCAGCTACTCGGGAGGCTGAGGTGGGAGAATTTCTTGAACCCAGGAGGCGGAGGTTGCAGTGAGCTGAGATCACGCCACCACTGCACGCCAGCCTGGGTGACACAGCGAGACTCCATCACAAAAAAAAAAAAAAAAGATATTGACACACTCATAATGTCCCCAAAGATATCTGGTGTGCCCCGCCCTGCAGATGTGCGTTTGCTAATACTTACGTTCACAGCATGTGACACAGCAATCGTGTGGACGGAAACTGTGACAGCTTCTGCCCTGTGCAGAAGGCAACCTGTGTCAGGCCCCTCTGATCCCACATGTGCCCATCAGTAATGACCCATTCAGTGCAGATTAGACATAAAACCAGCTTTGACTTCAAAGGACCAAGCAGCTAAGAGTAAGAGAAAGAAGGAGGATTTTCAGCTGCCTGGGAGTGGGGAAAGATATTCAAAGGGCTGGAACCTCTCTTTCTTTGGCAAAAAAGAAGGCCAGAAAAACCTTCCAAAGAGAAAAAAAAAACCTCTGGGGAATCGTTATATTAAGATGGATGGATTATGGGTGATTTATTTTCTTTTAAAAGAAAACTGCTTTAATGATATTATATTGCTATTACAATGTTTTACTACTAAGAAAGATTCTAAGAAGCCACTGAGGGTTATGGATGAAAAAGAATGGTTTTATAAAACTCAGCAATTCTTAAGAAGAGTACAGCCAAAAAGGCTTTCTCACTCCTTTATAGTTTCTTCCAATAACTGGCTCACTAAGTCGGAGGCTGAGCAGGCAGACAGCTGCAGACCTAAGGGAAGCTGTAACCATCTAATCTGCAAGAATAATAGTGACTTAGAGCACATAGGAAAAAGCAGATAAGAAAAGGTATAAAAGGTTTCTCTCTTTAAAATCATTGTAAAAAAAAAAATCAGGAATTCTTGACCATTCATGATTAGTAAGAAAGGCTGCACCTAAAATTTTTTTTTTTTAATTTTATATTACAAAGACAAGGTCTTGCTCTGTCACCCAGGCTGGAGTGCAGTGGTATGATCATGCCTTACTGTCACCTCGAACTACTGGGCTCAAGTGATCCTCCTGCATCAGTAGCTAGGACTACAGGCCACCATGCTTGGCTCATTATAAAATGTTTTTTAGGGCTGGGGTCTTGCTGCATTGCCCAGGCTGGTCTCAAACTCCTGAGCTCAAGTGATCCTCCTGTCTCAGCCTCCCAAAGTGCTGGGATTACAGGTGTGAACCACTACCCCCTGGCCAGTGTTTGCCTTTTAAAATCTCTCTCTGTGTAAGTATCCAATCTCAAATTATATTTTCTCTATTGCAAAAATAATTCCTACAAGCATTTCTCCTTACATAGTGATTGATAGTTCTATTATGTAGGTTCAAGTGTTTTAAAAAGAGTTCCACTTATTCTAAAAAGTACTATGAAATAGAAAAACATACTTGTCTACTCAGAAGCACAGTCTAGAGGCGGCAGAATGCCTGGCACAGAATCTACTTTCCACTCCTTCACCAAGTACAGACATTGTGAACTGATCACAGCACTCTTCTCCACTAATCTAAAGACTGTCTCTCTAGCCTCTCTATCCCTTTTTATTCTAAAAAGCAACTTGTAGGAGTGGATCAGAGCTGGCATCCAGGAGGGTGTGTGTTGGGTGGGGCGGGGGTAAGGGGGGGAAATCGCATCTCTGTGCAGGTGCAAAACTAAGACGCCTCCCAGTGGTGGAGATTTCTAATTGCAGGCACAGTACTTAGAGGACCAAAGCAAGACAAAAGGGCAGTAAATGAATGAATGATTCAGTCTAGTCTTCTGTAAATACATTCCTCCTAGAGAAGAGTTTTGAATTTTAACATGAGTTTTCTTTGCTTTAGGGATTTTAAGACTGGCTAATAGAAACATTTCAGGTGACAGTTCGTAGCAAAGGGCCTTTAGAAAACCTCAGATTCTGGTTGGGTATGGTGGCTCATGCCTGTTATCCCAGTACTTTGGGAGGCCGAGGTGTGTGGATCACTTGAGGTCAGGAGTTCATGACCAGCCTAGCCAACATGGCAAAACCCCACCTCTACAAAAATACAAAAATTAGCTAGCCATGAGGTGGGTGCCTGTAATCCCAGCTACTCAGGAGGCTGAGGCAGGAGAGTAGCTTGAACCCAGGAGGCAGAGGTTGCAGTGAGCTGAGATTGCACCATTGCACTCCAGCCTGGGTGACAGAGCAAGACTCTGTCTCAAAAAAAAAAAAAAGAAAAAAAAGAAAAGAAAACCTCAGATTCTTTCCCCAATATCCTCTTTGCCAAAGGCTGACCCTTCTTGCTGTCCCAAGCCTTGCATCTCCAGCCTGCTCAAGATTCCTCACTCTGCAGACTATATGCAATATGCTTTGGATACAACCTAGGGACTATTTCCTGATCAGTCTGTGCCAGGCACTGGGCAAAGAAATCCACATGCCTCATTTAGATATTCCTCATAACAACTTGTCCTAAGACAAGTGCCCTACCCCATTTTCCAGGTGAACACATTGAGGCTCAGAGAGGGGAAGCAATTTGGCCAAGGTCACTCAGTGTCTTACTCAGGGACAGGCAGGATTGAAACATTTTCCTGGCCAAGCTGGGCCTACAGGCCCTACAATGTTAGCCCTATGTTGGGCCCCTCTTTGACACCAGGCCACCCTTCTCTTGCCGGAGGAGTCCAAGACAGGTCAGCTGTGCCCCTGGGAATGTCCCACCAGGGCTGGGCATAGGCAGCCCACATGGGCCAAGGGGTGCCTGTCGGGAGGGAAAGGGGACAGTGCAGGGTCCCTGGGCCAGTTCTGGACCTGCACTGTTCTGGAGACTGCCCTAGCGTTCTGCAGCCAGAGTTTGAATCTGGCTGCTGCTAGCTGTGCAACAGTTTGCCACCCTCGCTGGCCTCCCTTTCCTGTGCCAGATCCCTCCTCTGGGGGCGGCTGTGATAATGCATGTAGTCACATAGATAAGGGCTCGGGGCTGACACAGTGGAAAGCAGGTCAGTGGTCACCCCTTTATCTCTGTCTCTAACACTGTCTCCTTCTGTGTGTGTGTGTGTGTGTGTGTGTGTGTGTGTGTGTCTCCTGGTACTACTGTCTGTCTCTCTGTCTTTCCCTCCCCCTCTCTTCCTTTTCCTCCCTCCAGGGGGTCAAGGGAGGACACAGGACACAGCCAACTTTGGCTTTGTGAGGCCCCAGCTTGCAGACATAGGGCAGGCCCGGGGTGGGGGTAACCCTGGCCACCTGCCAGCCCACCTCCTGGGACAGGCCCTTCCCTCTGTTCAGGCCCCTATCTCCCCTACTCACAGCCCTGAATAGCCTCCACTCAGGTGTGTCCCTAGCAACTGGGAGCCCTGGGCCATGCCTGCTGAGGACAAGGACACTGGGTTCCTCCTGGGAGAGCATGGAGGGGGTCATCTCCCTTAGGAGCCACCCTCAAAGACTCCCAGGGCTGGGGCTGGGGCCCCATACAGAGGAGCTCCCGAGTTAGCCCTGACACTTGTGGTTCCTCTGCCCCATCTTTCTTCCTGGAGGTGGAAGCCTACATGGAAACCTCCACACAGCACTCAGGAGCACTCCCAGGCTGCAGACAACAGCTCCTGGAGCCTGGAATGGCAAGGGCTGCTGTTTTACATGTAAACCACACACACAAACCAGAGACACACACACACCACAGACACACAAACATATACAGACACAGACACATAGACACATACACACTTCATTTTTAGGGCAAAGGGTGCCTGTGCCATGCATACTTTTTCGCACAAAATTTTTGTCAAACAGTGCAAAGGGATTCATAATGAAAACTAACACCCGAGGCCAAGGTGGGCGGATCGCTTGAGGTCAGGAGTTGGAGACCAGCCTGGCCAACATGGTAAAACCCTGTCTCTACTAAAAATACAAAAATTAGTCCCGCACGGTGGCGTGCCCCTGTAGTCCCAGCTACTCAGGAGGCTGAGGCAGGAGAATTGCTTGAACTCGGGGGACAGAGGTTGCAGTGAGCTGAGATTGTGCCACTGCACTCCAGCCTGGGTGACAGAGAAAGACTTCCAACTCAAGAAGAAAAAAAAAAAACCAAACAAACAAACCTAACACCCTTGGTCTGTCAGTTCACTTTCCTGAAAGCAGTCAGTTTCTTGTGAATCCTTCTAGAGAAAGTGAATGCATAATTCAAATATTAATATTGATGGGTGTATATTCCTGCAATTTTCCCCTAAATGGCAGCATCCTTTACTTACAGCTGTACTAACTTTCTTCACTTAACAGGTGATCTTGGAAACTAGTTCCATATCAAAACACTTAGATCTACCCCATCTTTATGTACATATAATTCACATGTCAAAAAATTTACCCTTTAATGTGTACAATTCAGTGGTTTGTAGTATATTCAGAGCGGGGCAATCATCACCACTACCTGATTGCAGGACACTTTCATCACCCTAAAAAGAAATCCCACACCCATGAGTGGACACGCCCACATCCCTTGCCCTCAGTTGCTGGCAACCAATAATCTGTCTTCTGTATCTATGGATTTGCCTAGTGTGGGTATCTCTTATGAATACAATATATGGCCTTTCATGTCTGGCTTCTTTCACTTAGCATAATGTTTCCAAGTTTCCTCCATGTTGTAGCTTTGTATCAGTGCTTTGTTCCTTTATTTATGGTTAATATTCTGTTGTATACATATACTACATTTTGTTTAGCCCCTCTTTCTTTTTTAACAGCAATGTAGTATTCCACTGATGGATGTATTTAATTTTTCTTTTTTTTATTAGACAGGGTCTCACTCTGTCACCCAGGCTGGAGTGCAGTGATGCAGTCATAGCTCACTGCAGCCCCGACAGCCTGGGCTCAAGCAGTCCTCCCACCTCAGCCTCCCCAGTAGCTGGGACTACAGGCACGTGCCACCACGCCCAGCTAATTTTTGTATTTTGTGTAGAGATGGGATCTCGCTGTGTTGCCCAGGCTGATGTACCTTATTCACCAGTCTCCTGCAATGGGCAATTGGGTTGCTTCCAGTCTTTTGCTACTACAGATACTACTGCAGTTAATTTCCTTGTGTTCTTTGCAAATATGCCTGTAAGAAACTTCCTCAGTGTAAAATTGCTGGGTCAAAAGGGTATACATTTTTCAGTTTTATATATTTACCAACTGTGTTCCAAAGAGGGCACACACAAAGGTGACATTTTCCCCATACCCTTGCCAACCCATTTTATCAAAAATGTTAAGTCCTTACCATCAGCTTTGCATTGTGACTTTCATTTGAATTCTTTTCTTTCTCTTTCTTCTTCTTCTTTTTTTTTTTTTTTTAAAGACACGATCTTACTCAGGTGTGCACCACCACAACCAGCTAATTTTTAAATTTTTTGTAGAGATAGGGGTCTTACTATGTTGCACAGACTGGTCTTGAACTCCTGGTCTCAAGTAATCATCCTGCCATGGCCTGCCTAAGTGCTGGGATCATAGGTGTGAGCCACCATATGCAAGTGCATTGCTTTTCTTTTGAGTGAAGCCTTTTCATTCTGAGTTAGTCGTCTGTTCACAACTTTTATTGATTTAGCTATTGAGTCATTGACCAAATGTTATTGATGTGTAAAAGCTCTTTATATGTGGAGAAAATTAGCCTTTTTATCTGATTTAGACATTGCAAAATTTTCCCCAATTAATCATATTACAGTTGACATTTGAACAATATGGGGATTAAGGCACTGATCCCCCTCATGCACACTCAAAAATGTGCACATAACTTCTGACTCCCCAAAAACTTTACCACTATAGTCTACTGCTGACCAGGAGCTTACTGATCACATAAACAGTCCATTAAGGCTGGGCGTGGTGGCTCACACCTGTAATCCCAGCACTTTGGGAGGCCGAGGCAGGTGGATCACCTGAGGTCAGGAGTTCAAGACCAGCCTGACCAACATGGAGAAACCCCGTCTCTACTAAAAATACAAAATTAGCCCAGCATGGTGGCACATGCCTGTAATCCCAGCTACTTGGGAGGCTGAGGCAGGAGAATTGCTTGAACCCGGAAGGCGGGTTGCGGTGAGCCGAGATCACGCCACTCACTGCACTCCAACCTGAGCAACAAGAGCAAAACTCCATCTCAAAAAAAAAAAAAAAAAAAGAGCATTCAGTAACAATTCAGTAAATTTGTGCTTTTAGGATGGAAATAGGTCTTCATCCATGTCTTCATGTTGAGTAGGCTGAGGAGGAGGAGGAAGAGGAAGAGGAGTGGGTGGTCTTGCTGTCTCAAGGGGTGACAGGGGTGGAAGAAAATCCCCATATAAATGGACTCATCAGTTTAAAGCCATGTTGTTCAAGAGTCAGCTTGTTTTTGTTCTATACAGAAATTGTGGCCTGGCACAGTGGCTCACAGTGTAATCCCAGCACTTTGGGAGGCTGAGGCGGGTGAATCACCTGAGGTCAGGAGTTCAAGACTGGCCTGGCCAACATGGCGAAACCTTGTCTCTACTGAAAATACAAAAATTAGCCAGGCATGGTGGTGCATGTCTGAAATCCTAGCTACTTAGGAGGCTAAGGCACGAGAATCGCTTGAACCCCGGAGGCGGAGGTTACAGTGAGCCAAGATTGCGTCACCGCATTCCAGCCTGGGTGACAGAGCAAGACTTTGTCTAAAACAAAACAAAACAAAACAAAACAAAAAAACAGAAATTGTTGTGCACCCAGATGTATCTTGTACAGCTTCTTAGAAAGGTTATAAAAAAGGGCTCAGCACCTATGCCTATTTATGATACTTCAGGGGCACCATACAAATCAACAGATGTCCCCAGCCCAGAATGCTGTGAGTGCTGAACCCCAGCGGACACACGACCCAGTGCTGGGGGTGTGAAACATCCTTCTAGAGGTGGAGTGGGGGTGATTTCTGAGCTGAGACTGAAGGGTGAGCTCAGGCAGGGTAAGTGGGCATTGGCAGGCAGAGGGAACAGAACAGGAAAGCCCTGCAGACAGACGGAGAGCACAGGGTGGGCTAGGGAACTGAGACATCCCAAGCCTACCCAGGGCCTGGGGGTCTGTCCCAGGGTCTGGGGACCCTGGGAGGACAAGCAAGCTGGGCCCCCTTCAGTTCTCAGCCTAAGGGGAGCAGGAAGACTGGAAGGTTTTCCTCCCAGGGTTGCTTGGCTCCATTTGCCTTTGGGAAGATCCTGCAGGACTGAAAGCATCAGAGAGGAGGCAAGAGGCCATCAAAGAGACCAATGCCACATTCCATAAGGGGGCGGAGGCTGGATGGGATGGAGCCAAGGAATGGACATAGGGAAAGAGGACCCAGACTTAGCCCTGCAGGGCTGACCGGATGGTGGGGCAGGGACAATCTGTAGTCAGGTCCCCCTCCCCCTATATAGCTGTCCATCCACCTGACTCCCAGGACCAAGCCTCAGGTTAGGAATCCATTCCCCCTGGGCCCCAGGGCTCTGTCTAACGGGGCTACCCAAGCATGATATATTCCAGCCCCAGGCAGCCCAGTGCCCACAGGCAGCCATTGCCAGATGCCTGGGTGGGCGATGGAGGAAGGACAGGCTCCCCACCCTTGGCATGGGATGGGGGTCTGAGGGAGGCCAGAGTCTGTGCAGTGCTGAGAACAGATGAGGCTCGGGATGGTGGAGGGCTGGTGCCCCAGTCCTGCTCCCTCTGCCAGGCTCCTACAGGAGCTGAGACCAACCACCTAGGATCCTCTTCCCAAAGAGTCCCTCTTTCTGAGTCTGTCTTTCTGTCTGTCTTTCCATCTGTCTCCTTCTATGAAAGATGAAGACATCTCTCTAGATCACTTTGTCTCCCTTTCTTTCTGGCTACCTGGCACACTGTCCTCTTCTGAGAGTCTCTCACTATATCTCTCTGTCTCTGTCTCTGACTCCTTCTGTCTCCCCACCACTGTCATTCTCCTCCTGCTTCTCAGCACCACCACCACCTCCCCATTCATCCTGGGGCTGTCAAGTGGGGTGGGCCCACATGCTCATGACCCAGCAGGTGCCACCCGGGACTGGCAGGGCTGGTGGGCAGCTCCAGGGCCTCTGCTCTGAGGGGCTTATCTGGTCTGCCCTTCCCTCCTGCCAGATCTATCCAACCACAGGGACTCACAGCTGCCTTTTCAGATGCATCCAGCCGGGAGTGGGCTTCACCTCACTAGGCTGGGAGATGGACAGCTTCCCACACAGAAGGTCTTAGGCCATGTTCCCAGGCTCTGGTCACCAAACATTTCCCTCACCAGCCAGGAAGTTCCACTACCAACGATTTAGGGTTTAAATGGCAGGAAGCCCTGCTAACTCCCCCTCCTCCCAACATTAAACCTTAAACATATCAGTCATTCACACTATAGTATGAATGAGCCAACAGCTCTTCCCTCTACCCCCTAGTTGGGTGGATGCTGCATATGGAGATATTGTTCTTCCATTTTTGCAAGAGGAGATGAAAGAGAAGCAGAGGAAGGGACCTGAGAGAAGGCAAGTAGGGCAGAGGTTGGGGGTCAGAAAGGGGAGGATTTGGAGAAATTGCCAGAGGAGGGGAAGGGGGAACAAACATTGCTAAGGAGAAAGCCTCTCATTTGTCCACTCCTGCACAGTCAACAAAGCACAGTTGCAGGAAAGTCCCCAAGTCCTCACGTCACCCCCGTTTTCCAGATGGAGAAACTGAGGTTCCGAGAGAAGGGACTCTCTCTAGATCACACAGAACATCTAGGTCTCCTCACTCCAACAAGAGGTGCCCTGTCTTGCCGTGTTCGCTCATGTCCGGCCCTGTCATTCTGTTGTCCTCTCCCTGCACCCACCTCAAAGATGCAAAACGGGAGATTCCAGAGGAGGACAGGAAGGCCCTCCCCAGCCCTAATTTATGATTTTCTGCCAGCTTCCTTCCTCCCACTACTCCCTTCCAGCCCCAGTCCCAGCTCTCTGGGGAAAGAAAGAGCTGGTTGAATGAGAAGGGCAGCCCCATGGAGCATAAATAACTTGGCCGGGCAGCTGCAGGCTGTCCAGGTCTCCCAGTGCCCCGACCCTGGCCCTGCAGGGTGCTCCCAGCTCTGAGAGCCAGGGACAGGAGGGCCAAACCCCTGATCAAAAGCACAGAGAGCAGCCATTGCTCTTGGACCCTGTCCTTTGTCTGGTCAGCAGCTTTGAAGGCTGTGGCCTTACACGGTCCCTTCCCTTTCATGGTGTCCAGGTGCTGCCTTGGCCGTCAGGCCTGGACCCCTGGGGGCCGCGGCCATGGGCTCTGGGCACCCCTCGGGCTGCTCCCTCACCTATGGAATAGGCACGATATGGGAACAGTACCTGGGCTCACATGAGCTAGTGTGTGCACAGGGCTGATACGATAGGGCACACCCAACCTGGAGAGACAGTCCTGTAGGACACAGCGGGAGGAGAGAGTCCCTCAGCTACGGCCCCGAGGGACTTCACAGGGGAAGGAGGCTGCAGCCCAGGTTGTTTGTTAAGAGGATAAAACATTTCCTGTTTGGACTAGGCCAGGGTGGATGCGTCAGTGAATCCGCCCCAGACAGGCTGTGTTTCCCAGATCCCATGGCCTGCCCTGGGAGGGTGTCTGTGTGTGTCCCGGTGTGGTCCCCATGGGTGTGGGTCCAGGTCTGGGTATGTGTCCATGCATTCTCTCTGGCCTCATCAGCCCCAAGATGGGACCCCATATGTGAGCCAAGTTATCTTTTACCCCAAAGAAGCCCCACTTCAGGGCTCAGCTGGTGGGTGGCAGTGTGGTCTGGTGGGTACACTCATAGGCAGGCACCCATCACTCACTAGCCATGAGCCCCACACCTGGGGACAATAAGGCTGCCTTCCGGGTGGCAGAGAGGATCGCAGCAGACAATATAAGCAAAATGCTTAGCACAGCGCCTGGCACACAGTCAGCGCTGGGGAACGGAAGCTGCTGTCGTTACTGGAGGTTGTGGTCTGGTCTTGGCAGTGGAAAGGACCAGGCCCCCAGGGGGGAGGCCCCGCCACAGGGATAGGCCCTGAGACCTCAAGCCAGCTGGCCCCTCTCCTCTCAGTTTCAGCAAACATTGAAACCTCAAATAATCAAAACCCCAGACCCCCACGGCATTTCCTGTCTTTCCACTCAACTGACCAGAAAGCAGGCTGTCATCCAACAGGAAAGTGATCCCTTAAATGGGGGCTTCAGCTGTGCCCCAGGGCCACCGAAGGGAGGCCTGAAGCTTTCACACTTTCCCAGAAGCTCAGACTCTTAAGCCAGAGGGACCTTAAAAAGTCCCATGTGGGAGGGTTGCTTGAGGCCAGGAGTTCGAGACCAGCCTGAGCAACGGAGCAAGACCCCGTTTCTACAAAAAATATTAAAAATGAGCCAGATGTGCTGTCACACACCTGTAGTCCTAGCTAATCAGGAGGCTGAGGCAGGAGAATCACTTGAGCCCAGGAGGTTGAGGCTGCAATGAGCCACTGCACTCCAGCCTGGGTGACAATGTGAGACCCTGTCTCAAAAAAAAAAAAAAAAAAGTCCCATGGCTTGTTTTTTCAGGCAAAGAAATGAGACTCAGAGAAGGGAAGTGACTTGTCTCAGGTCACACAGCTCCCAGAGGTTGCTCTGGAATTGACACCCAGGCCTGTGGGTCACAGGGCTTGTGGGGTGGTAACCATTAGGTCACACAGCCACAAGGTCAGTCTTTAGTGATAAATAAATACCCTGGACCTGGGAATCCCAGGCTCAGCAAGGACAGGCGCCTCTCTGATGTGAAAATGTTGAGAACAGCTTTTACCAGGAGAGTCTCTTGCTGGGAAAATTCTGCAGAGGCCTGAGTCTGCCACTAGTTTGATGGCATTGGTTAAGAAATGTGGATGCCATAGGCCAGGCGCGGTGGCTCACACCTGTAATCCCAGCACTTTGGGAGGCTGAGACAGGCGGATCACGAGGTCAGGAGATCGAGACCATCCTGGCTAACATGGCGAAACCCCATCTCTACTAAAAATATAAAAAATTAGCCAGGCGTGGTGGCAGGCGCCTGTAGTCCCAGCTACTCGGGAGGCTGAGGCAGGAGAATGGCGTGAACTCAGGAGGCGGAGCTTCCAGTGAGCTGAGATGCGCCACTGCACTGCAGCCCGGGCGACAGAGTGAGACTCTGTCTCAAAAAAAAAAAAAAAAAAAGAGAAAGAAATGTGGATGCCATTAATCGCAGGAGCATCTTGGACATGTTGCAAACAGACCTAGCAGTGCCGCCTCATTCTCTGGCACCCATCTGGCATCCCAGACACCTCTCAGTCCCTCTAAGACATTATCCAGTGCTTCTCCTTCCTAAACAGCTATGTGTTAAACAGCTGCATGTTTGAGCTTCCTAAACAGCTCAAAGCACCCCGTGGGGTGATGGGTTTTTATCTGGGTCCCTTGATTGGGGTTTCAGACAGGTCTGGCATCCTCTTGGGGGCATGGCTCCTCAGGAGTGACGAATTATCCAAGGTGTTAAGTCATTGATCTAGCTGTGTCAAAAACAAGGGCTAACCAGAGAGGTATGAAGCTGCGTTTCTTGGAGGTCAGAGAGATGGCACAGGAGATGCCCCAAATTTTCATGTGAAAAGGAAGGCAACAGCTCCCCAAGGGGGCAACATTGGCACCATGGTGATGTCATTGGAGGGAGTGGGAGCTCTTGGGGGACCATGTGTAGTAGAGGAGAGGGGGCGACAGGCCATTACCATATCTCAATCCTTCCCACACTCCTGTAAGGAATGTACAACTGTCCTCCCTGCAAAAGAAACACTGAGGCTCCGAGAGGGGCAGGACTTGCCTGAGCTAACTGGAGCAGAAGTAGTAGAGGCAGGGTTTGAAAACAGCTCTCACTACCTGTCCCTTGAGACGGCATCAGCTTTCTCTATGTGGACACACTGGTGATGGATCCCCATCCTGCCTGCCTGCCTATGGTGGCCTATGCTGCCTGCCCCTGGTGAGTCCAGGAGGGGCAATCCAGTGACTGGCAGATCCTTTCTGGGGAGTGTTTCTAGAAGGGACCATGGGTCTGGACAAGCCATAACAGGAAAGAGCCAAGCTGGGCAAGGGCTTCCCCAGCCCAGGCCTAATTACTGTCCATCGATGCAGGCAGAAGGTGGGGTTAGAGACTGTCCTGGGAAATGGGAGTCTGGGTCCTCTCTAACATACCACACAAACATGTACCCCTGCACACACACACTACGCTTACATATACCTTTGTGGGATGCGGAGCCCTTCCCCCAGAAGCCCATCCATGTACCCCAGATGAGGAAACCACACAACACCAATTCTTACCTTGTTACATATGGTGAAATCAAGGCTTTGACCAAAGTGCTGTGGTTAAGAGCTGGTACTCTCCAAAGTCAGGTGATCTGGGTACAAATCCTGGCTCTGCCAAACTCCTGCCGCAGTGCTTCAGGTAAATGACAGCGCCTCTCTGTGGCTTAGTTTCTCTACCTGTAAAATGAGAATAAGAACAGACCCTGCTTATTGGTCTGTTGATGGGGTCCACCCAGATCTCCTTCTAGGGAGACTGTGAGTGTCTGGGCCTCAGTTTTCTCTTCTGTAAAATGGGAATATTGCACCCAGTTCCAGCAGAGTGGCTTGAAGATTCACTTGAGACAGGATGCGAAGTGGCCGCCGTGAGGTGCCCAGTACACATGGCACGCACTGCTCAGGAAGCTTTCCTTGGAGGGCTGGATCCTGCAAAGGTGTTAAAAAAGGATGAGTCGCTGATATCATTCACTCAGGCGAGGCGGGTTCGGGTCCCGGTTGCGTCTGGGACCGTGGCCCGGGCCTGTTTCCCAGTCTACAACTAGTGGGAGGACACCCCGGAGCTGGCACCCCGCCCCCAAAAGGGCCCTGCGGCGCAGGGTGTGGGGCTCAGGTGGACACCTGGCGGGCCTCCTGGCTGGGGCGCCCGGCCCGCCCGGGCCCCTCCGGGCTCCTTCCGGGTTGGCAGCGACGGCGCAGGGGGCGGGGGGCCTCGCCGAGGGGCCGGGCGAGGCCGGGAGCGAGCGCCCCAGCCCCCGCCCGCCTCCTGCCCGCCCTCCGGCCGCGGCGCTGGGAACCGGGCTCCGCGCGTCCGGGGCGGCTGGCGGCGCGGGCAGGCGGGCGGGGAGGACAGGCTAGGGGCGGCGACAGCGAGGGGCCGCGCGCGGAGGGCGCCTGGTGCAGCATGGGCGGCCCGCGGGCTTGGGCGCTGCTCTGCCTCGGGCTCCTGCTCCCGGGAGGCGGCGCTGCGTGGAGCATCGGGGCAGCCCCGTTCTCCGGACGCAGGTAAGGGCTCCCCGCGCCTTTGCACCCCGCTGGCCGGGGGTCCCGGCGCGCACACGTCCCCACCTCCGGGCAGGGCCGGGATCGGGAGAGCGATCCAGTCCCTAGGCTCAGTGCCGGCCCGGGTGAGGGCAGGGTCCGGCTGAGGCTCCCGCGAGTGCGGGGTCCCCTACTCCATGTGTTGGAGCTGCCTGTCTCCCCTACTCCCTCCCTTTCAACCCCGGAGCCGGAGAGGGGGAGGAAGGGGCGCAACGAGGGCGAAGCCGTGGCCCTTCTGTCCCCCTGTCCCTAGGGCCCCTCCCCCTGCACTTGGGAAAGGCCCATGACACCCCGTAGCCGACCCTTCGTGGACCCCCCTGCCCTTTGCTCTGTTCCTGTTTTTTGTTTGTTTGTTGTTTGTTTTTGTTTTAGTTTTGTACCCAGGCTATTTATCTCCCTCGGAGGAGGGATTGGGGTGGAGTCTCACAGCCCAGTGGGTCAGTGTGGAGGCTCCCCAGGGACCTGGCATTTTGGGCAGAGAAAAGAGGGAGCACCGTCTTCCTGCTGCTCTCCTAGTGGCTGGGAACTTCCTCCCCGCTGGCCTTTACGGAGGAGCTCCCAGAACCTGACATGGTGGGGCCCATTATTGTATATAGTGTCCTCATCAATCCTTCAAGGACTGAATGAGGTAGGGAAAACTGTCCCCATTCAACAGAGAAGCAAACCGAGACCCTAGAGAATTGGCATCATCTTTTAGACTCATGGGCTATTCATTGAAGAGCTGGGTTGCAAATCTGCCTTTCTGTCCTTGATGACAGTGTTTGAACCTGCCCTGGCCTCTGTCCTGACTGCAACCCCTGCCAGGGTCCCCTCTTAAAGGCCAGCCGCCGTTGTCCAAGGCAGACAATGTGGAGTAGCCAGGCCTCTCCAGGCCTTTTCATCCCTTTCAAAGGCCTGCACAGCCCCCACCCCCTACGGCCTCAATTCTTTAATTCTTTTCAGAAATTCTCCTTTCCCAGTGGTCAGGGGCCAGCATGCCCCTGCTGGGCTAGCAAGAGCGGTTGACATGGGCAGGGCTGGAGGATGGAGGTGGTTGAAGCATCAGAGGCCAGAAGAGCAGTTGTCTGAGACAGGGGTGGACGTGTGGTGGATGTCACAGCCACCACCTATCGTGTGCAGACCACAGTTAGCCTGAGTCGGCCCCATTACCTGCATTCATCAGCTCCAGAATCTTCCCAGCTGCTTGAAGGTGTGCTTTTTATGATTCTGTTTCTTAGAGGAGGAAGATGAGGCTCAGAGAGGGAACATGACCTGCCCAGAGCATGGATGTGAGCCGCCAGAATCCCAGATGCTAAGAGGAGAAAGACTATTAACTCAGAAATCCCACTGTCAGGCTCAGGATGATGGTAGCACAGCTTAAGGCCCAGACTGCTCTGCAGTCAGTTCAAGACAGGGCTTCCCAGCCTGGGCTCCTCACCTTCCAGGGTCTCCTGAGTGGGAGCAGGATGGTGGCTATAACCAGGTATCTGGTGGTCACTGGAGACTGTCACTCCATGTGTTGACAGAAGCCCATCACAGTAGCCTGAGCATTCCAAAAGCCCTGTTGGCAATACTATTGCACCCATTGTACAGATAAGGAGGCTGAGGCCTACAGAGGAAAAGTGGCACCTCAATCCAGACCAGTCAATTTCCAAATCCAGTGGCTTTTTCTACCCAGCAGCCCTCCTGGAAGAGGGAAAGAGATTGTTGGCTTGGGGGCACCAGGAAAGGTTTGTAGTCATGATTAGGAGTTAGGGGCTCCAGGCTTGGACAAAATGGAGACAGAATTCCGTGCTGGTACAGGCTTGATGTGTGACCTCAAGTGGGTCACTTCCTGGCCCTAGGTCTCAGTTTTGCTCTCAGTTTCCTTCTTTCCTCATGGGAAGGGCCAGTACCGGGCCTTACCTGCAGTGGTTCCTGCTATCAGTCATGTCACATGGGGGTAGGGACCTGGAGCTTGAGGAGTCTGTGGCCTACCAGGACCTCCACTTGTGGCCCCATCCCCGCGTTGCTGGAGACAGCATGGGGATGTCATGCCCTGTCAGCCATCCTGCCACGCACACCCCAGCACCCCAGGCACCCCTTGGCAGCCAAGGGACCAGAGGCAGAAAAGAGGCTTTGTCCTGGGGAGGGGTTGGCCTGGGAAGGCATCTAGGGGGCCGCCCCCAGCCCCAGGAATGTGGTGACACTTGGAGACCCCCGGAACCGGGGTGCCCAAGGGCTATGCAGAGCTGCCTTGGCTTGCCCCTGCTCGTGGAGCTGCTTCCTGCCCTGCTGAGGTCCTTCCAAGCCTGGAGCCCGCGTCCTTTAACCACTTATCTCAGCATTTCAGCTGAGGATTCAAGCTTTCACCAGCCCAGACCTCTCGCCCCTGCAGTGCCGGCCTCCTTTAGGCAAATCCTAGGATCAGGGAGAATGGAGGGCTCTAAAATGGAAGGGATCTGCCCCAGCCTCTCTCCAGGGGGCTCCAATCCCAGCTGATGCCCACAGGAGTAACTCGGGTAGGTGCTTTCTCTTGGAGCCTCAGTTTCCCCCTCTGTAAAATGTAGAACCTGATAATCCCTATTCCAAGGGGAAGACCTTGTGAAGAAGGTACTGTGCTGGTGTCCCCAAGCCCCAGGGAAGCCCCTGGACCACAGCTGCTGGGTGTGGCGCCCATGTGTGGGCCTGAGCCCCTCAGTCCAGGAACAGGAATGAACAATAGCTGTTAGTGCTGTGCTAAGGGTTTTGAGTGAAGCTTACCCCACTGGAGGAAATTCTGCTGTCCCCATTTGCAGATGGACAAAATGAGGTCCAGAAAGGGTCAGGGCCTTGTCCAAGGTCACCGACTTAGGAAGCAGTAGAGCCAGGGCTGGAACTTCGCCCCCACTGCGGGGCTCTGGCTCTCATCACAGCACCCCCACCTGCCTGGTCCTTTCTTTCTTCTCTTTTTCATCACGGCCCTTGGCCCCAGGCCCGCTTGGCTGCCTCCTGCAATTAGCCCCTATCACTGTTCCGGATCGCAGCCCTGGGCCCTACGTAGACAAAAAGTCCCCTGGGCCCCTCGTGGCAGGGGGTGGAGTGTGGGTGTAGGTGGGGGGCCCTTGTGGGGGTGGCCAGTGCCAGGCTGAGCTGGTCTGGCCTGTTTCTCCCCTTCTGGAGGCCTCTGGGGACCTGGAGGTGCTGAGTGGACAGAAGTGGTGGGCCCAGGAGGGAAGTGCCGCCTCTTCCCAGCCCCTGCCCTCACCCACCCCACTGCCCAGCCTCATCCAGCTCTTGGGCAGCTTATCAATGACGACACCCCAGGGAAGGAAGCCCCCAGGGGCTGCAGGAATGGAGCACATGGGGATGGGTCACTTCATCTGTGGAACCCATCTTGGGTCCCGACTGTTCTGCCCAGAGCTGCTGCCTATTCTCCATCATTCAGTCATTCAACAAACATCACTGAGCGTCCTCAGGCTGAGCCCTACACAAACTTGGTCCCAGCTCATGCCCTCCTCCAGCACCTTGGTGAGTAAAGCCCAGGGCTATTGTGAGTGGCTAATGGGTGATGGCCAACCCCTGTGTAGGCCTGAGGGCTGAGACCCGAAGGATGAATAAGAATTTGCTGGGGCAAGAGGGAGGGGCTTTCCAGGCAGAGGGACCTTCATATGCTAAGATCAGAGATGGGAGAAGGGGCTGTATGAGTGTGCATGAGAGGCTAGCAGAATAAAAAGTGAAGGACATGCCGGGCGAGGTGTCTCACGCCCGTAATCCCAGCACTTTGGGAGGCCGAGGCAGGCGGATCACCTGAAGTCAGGAGTTTGAGACCAGCCTGGCCAATATGGCGAAACTCCGTCTCTACTAAAAATGCAAAAATTAGCCGGGCGTGGTGGCAAGTGCCTATAATCCCAGCTACTTGGGAGGCTGAGGCAGGAGAATTACTTGAACCTGGAAGGTGGTGGTTGCAATGAGCCGAGATTGTGCCACTTCACTCGAGCCTGGGCGACAGAGCGAGACTCCATCTAAAAAAAAAAAAAGTGAAAACGGTGCTTGCAGGGCTATAGGGAGTCATGGTGGGCTGCGAACCCCACAGTGGGTATTGGCAACCTTAGGTCTGCACTTTAGAAAGAGCCTCCTGCTACCTCTGGAAGGTGGATAGGGGAGCGGGAGGGTGGCAGGGCCAGGCTAGGACCCTGTGGAGGAGCTCAGGCTGATGCTAGGAGTCCTGGGGCTGGGGTCCTCAAGCTGGGGGATGGGGTGGTTATTAGTGATCCCCAGGTGGAGGGGGCAAGGGGCTGAACTTGAACTCCACCTGGCATGAGTGTCCTCTCCTGTCCAAAAGGTCTGGCTAGCCGGCCACCAGCTCCATGTCTCCTAAAGAGAGGATTCAAGCAGAGTCCAGATTGTGGCAACCAGGCAGGGACCTACATGGTTATTTTTTTTTATTTTTTTATTTTTGAGATGGAGTCTCACTCCTGTTGCCCAGGCTGGAGTGCAATGGCACGATCTCGGCTCACTGCAACCTCTGCCTCCTGGGTTCAAGCGATTCTCCTGCCTCGGCCTCCCGAGTAGCTGAGATTACAGGCATGAGCCACAACGCCTGACTAATTTTGTATTTTTAGTAGAGACGGGGTTTCTCCATGTTGGTCAGGCTGGTCTCAAACTCCCGACCTCAGGTGATCCGCCAGCCTCAGCCTCCCAAAGTGTTGGGATTACAGGCGTGAGCCACTACGCCCAGCCAGGATTTTTTTTTAAGAGACGATGTGTCACTCTGTTGCCCAGGCTGTAGTGCAGTGGCATGATTATAGCTCATTGCAACCTCAAACTCCTGAGCTGAAGCGATCCTCTCACCTCAGCCTCCAAAGTAGCTGTGACTGCACTCACGCACCAATGGTGGAGATTTTAATTAAGGAAGCAGGAAAAATACTGTTTTTTTTTTTCTCTAGCTACCCCCTGGTAAAAAGAAGGACAGCTCTGGCTATTGTGGACCATCACAGGCCCACCTCTCCCGGCCTAGTCTGGGGACAGGGCATGTGAGGGCTGTTGTCCACGTGTGTGTGTGAGGGCAAATGGCTCTGTGCGTGCCTGTATAGATATGTGTGGTAAGATGGCCAACAGTGCCCTGCTGGGCCTGCCTTCACCTGTTTGTGTACATGTGAGAGGAGTGTATGTGTGTGTGTACACGTGTGCCCACATGTGCACTGCAGGGCCCTGTGTGGACATGTCCAGAGATCACAACTTCAGCCTATCTGCGTCCATGTGAGACGGCATGCGTGTGTGTGTGCATGTGCGGGTGTGTCAGTGTGTGTGCAAATGTGAACGCATTTGCAGGGAGGAGATTTGACTGTGACTGTGTGCCCTTCTGGGCCTGCTTTGGTCTGTCTGTGTCCGTGTGACAGAGCCGATGAGTGTGTGTGTGAATGTATGAGGGCACAGAGCCCTGTATCTGCAGGTATGGATTTGTGTGCAGGGAGGACGGTCATTTCTGTGATTAAGTGTCCTGCTGGATTTGCCTTAGCCTGTCTGTGTGCATTTGTGTACGGGTATGTAGCTGTGTGTTTATGTGGATCTGTGTGTGCACATGGAGGCCCGTGTGTCCATGCATTGTGTGTACATATGCCTATGTGTGTCTCTGTGCACGTGCTCACTGCAGTGCATATTTGCCCTATGTGCACATGTGTGTGCGTGTATGTATCTGTGTGTGGATCTGTGTGCGTGTGCATGAGCGTGCGTGTGTCCATGCATTGTGTGTACATATGCCTATGTGTGTCTGTGTGCACGTGCTCATTGCAATGCATATTTGCCCCTGTGTGCCTGTGAGTTCATGTGTGTGTGTGCATTTGTGTGCGCAGGTACTGTGTGCTTGCGATTGTCTGCTCACTGGCATAGTGCATTCATTCTGTGTCCAGGGGCCCTTTCCTGTCTCCAGAGCTTCCGACTGTCCTCTGCCCAGATTGTCCTCTTCTTCCCTCCCTCTTTCACTCGTGAAGCCCCTGGGCCAGCCTAGTGAGTGTCACATAGGCTCCAAGGAGCCTCTGAATCCCCTTAACCTATACACCAAGTTTTATGCATATTTCTGGAGAGGAGCCACGATTCATAGCAATTTTCTAAAGGGGCTTATGCCCCCCCCTCCATATTCAACCCTAACAGGTTCAAAACCACAGCTCTGGTTTTTTTGTTTGTTGGTTGGTTTTCTGTTTTGAGACAGTCTCGCTCTGCCGTCCAGGCTGGAGTGCAGTGGTGCCATCTGGGCTCACTGCAACCTCTGCCTCCCGGGTTCAAACGATTCTCCTGCTTCAGCCTCCTAAGTAGCTGAGATTACAGGTGCACATTACGACGCCCAGCTAACTTTTGTATTTTTAGTAGAGACGGGGTTTTGCCATGTTGCCTAGGCTGGTCTTGAAATCCTGATCTTCAAGTGATCCACCTGCCTTGGCCTGCCAAAGTGCTGGGATTACAGGCATGAGCCACTGCGCCCGACCTTTTTTTTAGTTGTAAAAAAATTTTTTATAGAGATGGGGTTCTCACCATGTTGCCCAGGCTGGTCTTGAACTCTTGGCCTCAAGCGATCCTCCTTGCCTCAGCCTCCAAAAGGGCTGAAATCTTCACCTACTCATTAGGAGAAACACTTGTAGCCTGGGGTTGAGAGTGCGAGCTCTGGAGCCAGAGGGACTTGAGTTCCAACCCTGACTGTGTCGCCCATCGTGGGTTCCTGGGGCAAGTCCTAGACCCCAGGGTCTCAGTCTTCCCATCTGTATAGTGGCTGGGTTTTTTTTGTTTGTTTGTTTTGAGACAGAGTCTCGCTCTTTGCCCAGGCTGGAATGCAATGGTACGATCTCAGCTTACTGCCACCTCCGCCTCCCAGATTCAAGCAATTCTCCTGCCTCAGCCTCCTGAGTAGCTGGGATTACAGGCGCCCACCACCACACCCGGCTAATTTTTTATATTTTTAGTAGAGACAGGGTTTCACCATATTGCCCAGGCTGGTCAAACTCCTAACCTCAGGTGATCCACCCATCTCGGCCTGCCAAAGTGGTGGGATTACAGGCATGAGCCACCGTGTCCGGCCTAAAGTGGCTTTTTAATAGAGTATGAGAATCAACTGAGCTAACACGTAGAAGGCTCTGGGCACAGCTCCTGGCGTGCAGCAAGCATGATAAACATAGCTATGGTTTGTGTAGGAGACAGAGCAGATGGAAAGCCCTCCTTGCTCCCAGAGGTGGCAGTTTGAGAAAAGAGCATCATCTTTTTCTCACTTTGTATGCACATATCTGTACATGTGCCCGCATGTATAAATAGTTGACTTTCTGTCTCTCTCTTAATGTAATAGAAATGCAATCACTGTATATCCATTGGTCTTTGCTTTTTTTCTCCCTGTAACCAGGGGTGATAACTGGGTCTCAGGTCAGCACGTGGAGACCTCGGGCTTTGTTACAGCATCTGGTTTCCCGTGTCTGGTGGCTCCATAGCTGTTTAGGCTGTTCCCAGTTTTGTGCCATTTCTGTTGGTGCCACAGCAGGCACCTGTCACGTCTGCATGGGACGGCTGGCCGAGGGCTCTGTGGAGCTTCTCCTGCTTCATGGGCCAAACCGAACCATCCCTTCTCCCAGCCCACCTCCAGGGCTGTACCTAGGTTGTTTCCTCTTCCGGCACTGATTCTGGTGTGGCACAGACAGATGAAGGGAATTCCACAGGGCCCTAAATTGAGTTAGTTGCCTGGTCCTGGCCCAGGAGTTTCTCCTTCTGGTGGTCTGGGGTGGGGGCAGGGTTGCAGCGAGCGGCGGCTGCACTATGCTTGGCATGGGAATCTCTGTGATGGCTGGGACATTCCAGGTGCTCAGCAGCCCTCAGCCCTGCACAGGGTCACAGGCCCTGTGCTTTTCGCAGGGGCTGGAGAAGGAGGGAAGGTTTCAGGTGACCCTTCTCAGCCTGGGTCCCCCACCCCTCCCAGACTTTCTTCCTGCCCTCAAGCCTGGGGTCAGCAGGTTCCCAGGCCAGGGTCTTCACAGAGCCACAGACCGTGGCTCAAGGAGATGAGGAGACGGAAGCTGAGACTCTGGGATGGAGTCAGAGGCTGGGCTAGGCCATCCATGTTGCTGGGTTCAAATCTGGCTCCTCTGTGCACCAGCTGTGACATGAGCAGTTGTCTTCACCTCCCCAAGCCTCAGTTTCCCCTCTGTAAAAATAGGGTGGGGGTACCTTCCTACCTTCCTCCCTCACCATTAGAAGATAGTGTGAATACCCTTAGCATACAGTAAGTGCTCAATATGTGCAGTGCATTCTGATTATTAGTTGGTATTTGGAGAAGTCAGTCCTCTGGGCTTGGGGCATTGATTACACAACCCAGCCGTCCCACAGAGGGGACATGGGGTTGAGTGAGACAGGGCCTCCCCTCTTGCATGCTGGCAGAGTGGGCAGGCACGAATTGGCGGCTTAATTCAGTGTGACAGGTGTGCAGATGCTGCGGGAGCCAGGGCAGGGCACCACTGGAATTGCTCAGGGCAAGGTGGAAATGGGAAAGGATGGAAGGAATAGGCCACGTCACATCCGGGCTTTGAAGGTAGGAAGTGCCACAGGGAGAAGCAGGCAGAGGGCCCAGCACCAGCAAAGGCCTGTGGCAGGTGTGGGCACAGGAAATCCTGAGGGCTGGGGAGTTGGGTAGGCAAGGCAAGGATGTAGGCAGGTTTCCATTCTGTGACATTCCCTCTAGGGAGGGACCGAGGAGCAGATGGAGAGGCCACTCTCTGCAGTTGTCCAGGCAAGAGCCAGGCAGTGATAGTGGCCTGGATGGGTCAAAGTTGGAGAGGAGAGAAGCTGGGGAGGAGAGCTCAGGGGAAGATGGCCCACTTCCATCTTTCCCCTGCCGTTCATTCCTCAAGACCTACCAGGAGTGCTCAGCACGGCCCCACCCCCAGGGCCATGACATCCACCCCTCAGCCACAGAGACTCCCACCAGCCATTCGGGCCCAAATGACTTTGCAAGCTCAGGGGGTCTCTCTGCCTGGGGATTCAGGGCTCTTGAAGAGAACACGGACATCCTCACCCATCCTCCCAGAGTCCCCGGCAGAGGACCCTGCATGGTACCTGAGTATCCTCTCTTTGGGTCTGTTTCAGGAACTGGTGCTCCTATGTGGTGACCCGCACCATCTCATGCCATGTGCAGAATGGCACCTACCTTCAGCGAGTGCTGCAGAACTGTCCCTGGCCCATGAGCTGTCCGGGGAGCAGGTAAATGAGGTGGAGAAGGAGCTGATGGCATTCTAGGTGGAGGCACAGTTTGGGCAAAGGCCTGGTGGGGGGACTCCATGGGGAGTGTAGGGGAAGACTGGACCCCAGGGTGGGTGGAGCAAAGGTAGCATCAGCTGACACCATTCTCTGCCTATCCCCTGTGCTGTTGAAGCACGCTGGAGGGCTTCCTGGGGGAGGGATACACCATTGCTTGCATTCCTTTACTCAGTGAGTATTCACTGCTGGACTCAGGCCAGCCCAACCTGCAGGGTCTTCCTGTCCAGCTGGTATCCAATCTCTGATCCCTGTGGCAAGGTGGTGGGGGAATGGAAGGGCTGAATCCCAAAATGCAGGAGGAGAGAGCCTCCAAAGGGAGCTGGAGGCAGCAGAGGATCCTGGGGGTTCTGGGTTTGTTCCCATGGGTATTCAGGGCAGTGGGAGAGGTCGTGGAGGACCCTGTCTCAGCTGGGCCACCTGGGGACTCTTTCAGCTACAGAACTGTGGTGAGACCCACATACAAGGTGATGTACAAGACAGTGACTGCCCGTGAGTGGAGGTGCTGCCCTGGGCACTCGGGAATGAGCTGCGAGGAAGGTAGGACTGCCCGGCTGGCTCCCAGAGCCCCGCGACAGCAGGCCAGGTGCCTCCCTGCAGGTGCATGGAGCCATGAACTGTTAGAGAGTCATGCACAGTACCGTGCCTGCTGGGGCTAGCTGCACAGAGCCCGGCTCAAACACAGTCAGTGCTTGTTGTCCACCACTGCCCCCCACGGTGACCGCTTGCCTCTTGGGAGACTCTCAGGACCCCCAGAAGAATTTTATACATGCTGCATAGCTCACATTTTAAGTCATGCCATCCTAAGTCTTTCCTCCACACTCGGGGAAAGCCCATCCAGACATTTCCGTGTGACACGGTAACAGACATTACAGGGAAGCAGAGAACCCTTTTAGTCAGTTCATGGGTCAGAGAGGTAAGAATGGTTTTACCTATCCTACAGATGAGGAAACTGAGCTCAGGAAGGGGAGGGGCACACACCTCTGTCTGTCTGCCAGGCTGTAGTCTCCACCCGCTCCCCAGGCTCCAGGGATGCGAGGGCTTGGCTGGGCCCCTTGTGTGCGGAGCGTGTCCCAGGCTCAGGGACTTCTCTCACTCCACCTGCCTTCACTGTGTGTACCTCTGGTTGGCTCGGGGCTGAGCACCCTGCAGGGGCACAGAGGAGGCAGCCTGGGCCTCTCAGGAACCTGGCCACACTCTCCCCTGCAGAACCCTCTCCTCTCCTCCAGGCACCTGCCCCACTGCTGAGCAGCCCAGACCCCTCCCACCCTCACTGCCTGGCTGAACCCATGAGCAGCAGATTATTGAACACCAAGGGCTGTGTTTTCAAGCATGGCGCTAAAGAGGATGGGCTGGGGCCGGGCGCGGTGGCTCAAGCCTGTAATCCCAGCACTTTGGGAGGCCGAGACGGGCGGATCATGAGGTCAGGAGATCGAGACCATCCTGGTTAATATGGTGAAACCCCGTCTCTACTAAAAAGTACAAAAAAAAAAAAACTAGCCGGGCGAGGTGGCGGGCGCCTGTAGTCCCAGCTACTCGGGAGGCTGAGGCAGGAGAATGGCGTGAACCCGGGAGGCAGAGCTTGTAGTGAGCTGAGATCTGGCCACTGCACTCCAGCCTGGGCGATAGAGCGAAACTCCGTCTCAAAAAAAAAAAAAAAAGAGGATGGGCTGGCCCAGAATCATCCTGAGAACCAGGCTCAGAGACAGCTCAAGGGACAGAAGCATTCACGGCCCCCAAAGCAGCACATGAACGAGAACGTCAGTCTCAGGACATACCCCAATTCCAAAAACACAAATGTGCGAAAATGTAGCCTCTGACTCGAAGGAACATGGTGCTTTCAGAAGCCATAGCTCACAGGTGTTTCTTGGGAGATTTGCGCACCTCACCTCCCGGGGACCCTCAACAGCCCAGTTCACAGATAGGGTGACTGAGGTCCAGTGAGGTGGAGTGGAGTGTCCAGAGGCACACAGCCATGAGGATGGTGTTCAAAACTCACCACGCAGTGGGGAGAGGTCTGGCAGGTTCTGACATGGGGTAGAGGAGTACCCAGTGAAGTCGGGGAGAAACCGAGTGGCTAGAGGGTGTGCCAAGACGCCCCATGCCAAACACCCCTGCAGAGAGGCAGCCACAGGGCCGATGTGGGAAGCTGGAGCGGTGACAGACGTTTGAAGGGGAGCCAGGAATAGCACCCTCTTGTCGCTGGTGGGAGGGAGAGGGGAAGGCAGGTGGGGCCGAGGGGCAGGAGGGCCAGCCAGGAGGGGCAGCTGCCAAGGAGATCACAGAGGAGCTGTGGAGGGGAGGGCTGAATCCCCGGGGCATGGGGGCCGCCTGGGCCCAGGCAGGGCCTCCCCAGACAAAGGCCATTCTGTCCCTGGCTCCCCTCCCAAGGGCAGACCTTCCTGGTCTCTGGGGCTTTCAAGGAGCAGGTGAGGGAGAGGACAGGTGGGGACAGCACCCATGCCCTTGAATCTAGCTGCTGGAGGCCGTGACTCCAGGAGCTAGGCCAAGGGCTGGGAGCTCTGCTGATGCTAAGGCTGGGGCATGAGCCAGGCAATGGAGCCAGGCCAGCTCCCTCTGCGGGGCCTTCAGGTCCCAGCGTGGGTATGGGATACCTGAGGCTTCCTGGGCCGGGCCAGCTTTGCCAGCTTTGCCGCACACCAGCTGCATGGCCTTGGGCCGGGGACTTCCCGTGCCTTGTGCAAGTCATTGTGCAAGGGCCCTGGGCTTGGGGGCGCTGCACTCCAGGAGGCATTCTTCTCCTGCCCACTCGGAGGGAAAGGCACCATCACTAAAAGGCACCAAGCTGCTGTGTGTGCCCGCAGCAGCCCGGGCTCCCCCACATTCAGCCTCAGTGTCCTCGCCTGGGAAGTGGTCAGGATGATAAGAGTCTGCCTCCCTGGGTATTGCTGGGATGAAATGTTGGAGACTGTGGAGGAAAGGGAGGTGGGTGAGTGGATGCTTCCACTATTCCAGAAAACTCTGCAGGGGTCCTGGGAATGGGGAGCAGGGAGGCACAGGGACATTGCCAGGGGACCCTGGTCTCTGCCCTTCCTCCCACAGTTGAGTTCAGGCTGGGCTCCCCGGCTGCTTCTCGTGCTGGTGCCCACTCTTGTCACCTGCCTAGCGCTGTCTCTTGACCCTGGAGCCATAGAGGTGCATCACGAGGGCCAACAGGGCCCAGGGCAGCCTGCAGTGGGCCAAAGGAGGAGAGGGAACACCTGCCATTCCGGAATCCAGCCCTAAATCAGCTGCACTCTGCTGTGTGACTTGGGGCAAGTCCCTTCTCCTCTCTGAACTTTGGCTTTATCTGGAAGTCACCCAGCATGAAGAAGTAGCACTCATGATTGGCTCATGGTAGATGCTCCACAAATGTCTTCTGCTCCCATCCTGCGCCCCCACCACCCACCCCATGCTGAGGATTCCATGGCCTCCTGCCTCTGAGACCCCACTTCACAGTCAAGAAACGGACCTTGAGTCTCTGTGAGGCTGGTGGGCTCTAGTGAAGGACTTCACAGCGCTGGGCCCTGGTTTTCTGCAGAATGGGGATGTTCACTTTGTGACAAATGAGGATTGTCTCATTTGATGTCCATGGCAACCTGTGGAGAAGGGGCTAGAATGGGCTCCATTTTACAGATGGAGAAACTGAGGCTCAGCAAGGTGATGGGACTGGCCCGAGGTTACTCAGCGGGTGAGAGCCAGGATCGGGACCTGTCTGAGCAAGCTTCTGTGCCCCCAGGCCTCAGGAGGTGGGGCTGGCGGAGGCTATCACCTGGCCCCCTTTCATCAGAAACAATAGGGCTTATCAGAAACAATGGGTGAGGAAGAACCAAGGCCAGAATGCACCAAGTGGGCCAGGCAGGGGTGGGCGCAATGCCAGGGCCATGTCAGGAGGGCGGGCTGAGCCCCACAATCAGCTTTTCTGGGTCTGGGCCTGACCCCCTGAGTACCTGGGCTGGTGGACTCTGCTGACAGTGGGGCTGCTGCAGTAACCCCCATGACACCCTGCCTCTTGAGGCTTCCTGCAGACAGAGCAGCCCCGCTGTCTGGATGATGAAAGTGAAGCTCAGAGAGGGTGTGGGTCTCACATAAGGTCACACAGCAAACAAGTATTGTGGCCAGGTTTTTCCCCAGGGTGCCGACCTGAGTTCTGTGGCATCCCCCTGCCCCAGACCCTTCTGCAATAATCAGGACAAGGGGAAGGAAAGCTGCTCCGTGCTGGGTGCTGCAAGGCATACCTCCCCCCACCCCCGCCACAGGAGCCACCACGTCATGGTACAGAAGGCCCAGATGCAGAAACTGAGGCTCAGAGAGGGGAATGCCTTGTCCAGGGAGCAGTCTGTGAGCTGAGGAGCCGGGCTCAAACCTGGTCAGTCTGACTGCAGCCAGGGGTCTTTCCCCTGCAGAGTGCTGGCTGAGGATGTCCCTGGGAGCCTGTTCAGAAAGCTGGGATGCTGTGAGGCTGGCGGAAGCCAGTCTCAGCCCCAGCTCCTCCCAGATAGAAAGATAGAGAGGCTGGGGCTCCCTCCCCTCCCCTCCCTATGGACCCCATGGAGCTGGACTGCCTCTGCTTCCCCCTCATAGGTCCCATTGTCCCCAGCATACATATTTTTTCCCCATCCATGGTTATTCACAGCCCTGTCTCCCAGGAAGAGGAGCCAGAGAGGGGACACTTGCCCGAGGTTGACCACAAAATAGCCTAAAAATGGGCCAGGCACGGTGGCTCACACCTGTAATCTGAGCATTTTGGGAGGCCAAGGCAGGAGGATTGCTTGAGGCCAGGAATTCAAGACTAGCCTGGGCAACATAGCAAGACCCTATCTAAAAAAAAAGTTTAAAAATTAGCTGGGCGGCCGGGCGCGGTGGCTCAAGCCTGTAATCCCAGCACTTTGGGAGGCCGAGACGGGCAGATCACGAGGTCAGGAGATCGAGACCATCCTGGCTAACACGGTGAAACCCCGTCTCTACTAAAAAATACAAAAAAACTAGCCGGGCGAGGTGGTGGGCGCCTGTAGTCCCAGCTACTCGGGAGGCTGAGGCAGGAGAATGGCGTGAACCCGGGAGGCGGAGCTTGCAGTGAGCTGAGATCCGGCCACTGCACTCCAGCCTGGGTGACAGAGCAAGACTCCGTCTCAAAAAAAAAAAAAAAAAAAAAATTAGCTGGGCATGGTGGTGCACACCTGTAGTCCTGGCTACTCAGCAGGCTGAGACAGGAGGATTGCTTGAGCCCAGGAGTTCAGTTCTGCAGTGAGCTGTGATCCTGCCACTGCACTCCAGCTTAGGTGACAGAGCAAGATCCTGCCTCTAAATATAAAATTTTAAAATAGCCTACAAACAGACTGAGGTTCTAGCCCAGGCGCTTCCTGGGCTCCTTGGTCTCTTCTACCATCCAGGGCTGGGCACGCTCCACACTCATCTCTTTCATCGTAACCAGGCTCCAGGTATGGTGCTAAGTCTGAGCTTTACTTTGCAGATTCAGAATCCAAGGGCTAACCACTGCAAATCCACCCACATCCACCACCCAGCCACCCCCACTCCTGGGAGTCCCGGCAACCCCCACCTCCTGCCAGCCCATCCTGCATGCCCAGCCGACTGTGTGGCTGCCTCCTCCACTCTCTCAGCCCCTGCCTGGATCCCCTGAACCTCATCCTCCCTCTGTTTGAACCCCCTGCCCACACCGGCTTTGTCTCTCATACATGGCCTTGGCAGTGGCCGGCAAGTCACTGCTCTGCCTGCAGCCCTCTGGGTGCTCCCACCTGGCTAAGTTGACCCCCATCCTGCCACCGTTACTCCCACATCCCCAGTGCCTGGCATGGGCCACATATAAAGTGAGTGCACAGGAATTGAATAGGACCTTTGCCTGTCCTGAAGAGGCGGCCAGGCCGGACATAGACTAAGCCTTCCCGGAGGCTCCTGATTGAGCTGGAGGGTTCTTGGAGCTCCCAGCCCCAGCTCTGACCCTAACCCCTGGCTCTGGCCACCAGAAGCAAATATTTACATTTGCAAAGTAAATTCCTTGCAGGAGACCTGGGCTGGGGCTGGGAAGGCTGCCTCCCTACGGCCTGTGGTTGCTAAACCGAGCAGAGCAGATCTGGGGGGTCGGTTGTGAATGAGGAAGCCGTTCCTTTGGCTTCTGTCCAGGGAGAGAAAGTCATGAAGGTGGATCCCAGGGACACCCCCAGATTTTCATACCCCTAATCCCCAACTTTTCATATCCCTAATCCCCAATTTAGGGCAAGATTGGAATCCCAGACCCCCTTGTCCCACTGCAAGGACAGAGCGGAAGCCTCTCCTCTCTGGGCCTCAGTGTTCTATATCGTGAGGTGTGGTGAGGGTCCCGAGAAGGGACACAAAGCTTCTTAGCTCAGGCCTGGCACTGGGCAGAGGGAAGAAGAGCTGCTTATGGGGCCCAGGGCTAGAAACTACAGACAGCGCTGACCATGTGGAGGTCAAGATGTGGAGGTCAAGACAGGGAGTGATGAGCTTCGAGGGGGCTTTGACACTGGTAGGCGCACTGGCCTGTTTGGGAAGGCTTCCTGGAGGAGGTGACATGGGTGCAGCAGCTGTAGAGATTAGGAGAGAGCATGGGGTAGGAACGTGCATGTGTGTGTGTGTATGTATGTGTATAGGGCATGTGAGGACCTCCCAGATGGTGGGAAGTGGCCCACAGTCAGGTTCCCAAAGTGGAGCTGGGGTTTGTGGTCCTGTGACCAGCCTTCAGGGCCTCCCTGGGAGGACAAGGTTGAGGCTAGGGAGGAGCCCTTCAGTAAGGACCACCAGGCTGAGATGAAGAGGGTCTCAGCTCACAGGGGCCTGTTTCAGGGCCTTTGACCAAACACCCGTGGGAGGGATATGACATTTGTTTTGTTTTGTTTTGTTTTGTTTTGTTTAGAAGGAGTCTCACTCTGTCGCCCAGGCTGGAGTGCAGTGGCGCGATCTCGGCTCCCTGCAAGCTCCGCCTCCCGGGTTCACGCCATTCTCCTGCCTCAGCCTGCTGAGTAGCTGGGACTTCAGGCGTCAGCCACCAGGCCCGGCTAATTTTTTGTATTTTTAGTAGAGACGGGGTTTCACTGTGTTAGCCAGGAGGGTCTCGATCTCCTGACCTCTTGATCTGCCCACCTCGGCCTCTCAAAGTGCTGGGATTACAGACATGAACCACCGCGCCTGGCCGGGATATGACATTTTTGTCCAACGGCAGATCTCCCCACAACCTGTGGCTTCTTCCTTACTGGAATTTTGTGTGCTACAGGGTCATTTTACAACCTGCTACATCCCTTAAAATGTTTCTGTCCATTTCTCAGAATTTTGGGGGAGTTTTTGGATAACTTTTTGTGAATCTTGAATCCAAACCCAAAATTTTCTGGTCTTTTGAATAGTTTTGTTATTTCTTTAAACTCTTTTCTTTTTTTAATTTAAATTTGCAATTACTTTGAGCATTTGATGTCTGTGCTGCTGTCAGACCACATTTTTATTTGTTTTTCTCATTCTTTCTGGCCCCTGGAGAAACATCGAAAACAAACTGGTTGAAAAAGAATTTCCAACCACTAGTTTACAGATTAATAACTCAGGGACACTCTAGTATGACATTAAAACATTTATGCTGATTATATATTTTTTTAGATAGGGTCTCACTCTTTCAGTGTGGTACGATCACAGCTCACTGCAACCTTGACCTTCCAAGTTCAAGCTATCCTCCCGTATCAGTCTCCCAAGTAGCTGGGACTACAGGCATGCGCCACCATACCCAGCTAATTTTTAAATTTTTTGTAGAGACAGGGTTTTGCCATATTACCCAGGCTGGTCTCAAACTCCTGGGCTCAAGCAATCTGCCCACTTCAGCCTCCCAAAGTGCTGGGATTACAGGTGTGAGCCCCTGCACCTGGCCCATTTATGCTGACTTTTTTTTTTTTTTTTTTGGGGGGGAGTCTTACTTTGTCACCCAGGCTGGAGTACAGTGGTGCATTTTCAGCTCACTGCAACCTCCACTCCCAGGTTCAAGCGATTCTCCTGCCTCAACCTCCCAAGTAGCTGGGATTACAGGCACATACCACCACCCCCAGCTAATTTTTGTATTTTTAATAGAGACAGGGTTCCGCCATGTTGGCCAGGCTGGTCTCGAACTCCTGACCTCAGGTCATCCACCTGCCTCGGCTTCCCAAAGTGCTGGGATTACAGGCGTGAGCCACTGTGCCCGGCCTATGTTGACGTTCAAGACAGTTATGTCTGCCTTATATTTGGTTTGCTTGATCGAAATTTATTTTCAGTTGGTGATTCATGTATTCATCAACAAAAGTTTTATAAATGGCCGGTCTCGGTGGCTCACACTTATAATCCCAGCACTTTGGGAGGCTGAGGCAGGTGGATCACTAGGTCAGGAGATGGAGACCATCCTGGCTAATATGGTGAAATTCCGTCTCTACTAAAAATACCAAAAATTAGCTGGGCATGGTGGCACGCTCCTGTTGTCCCAGCTACTCCAGAGGCTGAAGCAGGAGAATCACTTGAACCTGGGAGGTGGAGGTTGTAGTAAGTCAAAATTGCACCACTGTACTCCAGCCTGGGTGACAAGAGTGAGACTCCGTCTTAAAACAAAAAAAAAAGTTTTATACATGAAGTCCATGAGATCCTACTGGGTGCTGGGCACTTTTGTAGGCCGAGCACAAGACAGACAAGGTCCCTGCCCTAGTGGGGCTGATGTTCCAGCCAGGAGGCCAGAGGACAGGCAGTGGCCTGGGAAACTGGAACACTCTAGAAGGTAGATAATGCAATGGAAAAAAAGAAAAAAGAAAACAACAGCAGAATAGAGAGGAGGGCAGAAGCGGATGGGGAGAGCAGCTGAAGCTTCATCACAGAGGAAACTCAAACATCCCCACGTTGCCAGAGATGGCCGCTTCTTTTGGTCAACTTCCCGAAAAGAGTACTAAAATGACATCACATCTCTACCTGGAAGCAGAAAGAATGAAGAGCGCTTGGTGAGGCCGTTTTTCTCAGGCACCAGCACTCCTGCTGAACATTGAGCCTCTCTGCCGGGTGCCCCTGCACCTCCACCAACCAAAAAAAGAAATCTGGCCCTGGAATCAGGCCGACCTGTGTTCAAATCCAGGCTTGGGACCGTCCCGCAGACAACCGATGGCGAGTCGCCTCTCTTCTCTGCCTCATTTCTTCCAAGTGGGGAAGTGGAGTTGAGTGTCATTTACTCATCCACCTTTATCTGAGCATGGGCAACAGAGAAGAGGTAGCACAGAGCTGCCCTGTGCCTCAGTTTCCCCACCTGGAAAGTGGAGGTGGTACTAGCACCCACTCACAGTTAAGACTATGTATGTGAAGTGCTTAGAAGGTGCTAGGCCCAGGGTACATGCTAAACAAGAGTTGTCTGTTCTGATTATCACCTTCCTTGTAGGATTGAGCCAAGCTATACAAGGTCCTTCACATGGGCATGGTTCACAGTGATGTCTCCCCTCCCCAGGGAGTCCCCAGTGCCGGCCCCAGTCCTGGGCTGGCAACCCATCTTCCTCCATCCTGGGTGAGATTAGCCCCCTGTGCCTGGGCAAGTCACAGGCCCTTGAGGAGGGTGTGCTGGGGATGCAGGCTCAGCACGAGTGGAGGCCCCACAGTGGGACCCAGAGCAGGGCCTGGCAGCCTCTACTGGGGGCTGGCCAGAGGGACTCGTCTGGTTTGAGTTCCCGGCGCCTCTCGTTCCCTGCATCAACCCACAGCCCTGCTCCGAGCTGCCAGGCCCATGCCTTATTTGGGTCTTGTCTCCCCCCAGACAACATTTCGTGGCCTTAAAAGGAAGGCCTGGGGGGCTGAGGGGGGCAGTTGCCAGTGCTGGCTCCACAGCCTCTCCAGCTGTGCCCCCGCCCCTGGTTTGGCCAGTCCATCCCTCCAGCTGTGGAGAAAACCAGTCCCCCAAAGCCAGACCAGCCAGGATGGCTGGGGCGGGTGCCGGGGGGTCCTCCTTGGGAGGGGTGGCAGCAGGGGTTGGCCCTGGAACTGGCTCCCCTTGCCCTCCCAGACAGCCAGCCTCCCTCTGGTTTTCATTTAAAACCAGAGCTGGATCCGCTTCAGTCTCCTCTTAACCAAGCCAGGCAGTGAAAGTGTGGATAGCAACAGTCATGGCGGCCGTTTATTGAGCACCTACTGTGTGTGCCGGTCGCTGTGTGTGCACAGTGGGCCCTTTGCATTCATGGCTGACCTCAGGCCTCACCTCAGCCTGGGAAGTTTAGAGGCCTTAGAATCCCATTTTACAGATGGGAAAATAAGTCCAGAGAGGACAAGTCATGCAGGACAGTAAGTGTCAGCGCTCGGACCCAGGCTTGTCTGAGCTCTAAACTCTTAGCCCATGAGGCTGGCTGGGGTTGGGGTCGTTGGGGAAGTCCTCAGCCTCATCCATGGCCCCCGCCCCATTGCCAGCCCCTCTTCCCAGCCCTATCAGGTGGCCAGCCTTGCTCTAGCTCAGCCCAATTCATGCTGTGTGACCCAGATACATGGACTCTCCTTCTCTGGGCCTCTGTGTCCTGTGCTGAGGGGAGTAGGGATCCCTGCTGGGGCTGCAGTGGTGGGCAGGGGGACCTGAGGAGGCAAGGATCATACCCCAGCAGGGCTCTCACCCTCCATCCCTCAGTTGCAGGTTCCTCTGGCTCCTTGGAGCCCATGTGGTCGGGCAATACCATGCGGCGGATGGCACTTCGGCCCACAGCCGTCTCAGGTGGGTCCTGGGGTAGCTTCTTGGGGTCCCCTGGGCTGAGGGAGCTCTGGAGCGGGCTCAGGGCAGTTTAGTAACTGTCCTAAAAGCCAGCAGGTCTGGCAGTGGAGGGTCAAGGACAGTAACCGTCTCGCCACCCTGCGCTCCCCAGGCTACAAAAGTTGCTTTGAGGGGCACAGAAAGGACCCCAGAGGGGCATCTGACCTGGGTCCAGACACCTGGACCCATGACCCCTGGACTCTTGCAGACGCCAGTTCAATCCCCCTGTTTCCTCTTTTTATGTAATCAGCACTTTTCTGAATGTCAGCAGTGTGCAAGGCCCTGTGCCAGGCACTTCCCATCAGCAGCTCATTTAGACCTCACAGCTGTCCACTGCCCTCCCATTGTCCCCTTTTTAAAGAGGAGGAAGCTGAAGGTCTCTGACCTCCCTGCCCTGCCCTGCTCCAGGCCCCACAGCTGGGAGTCAGGGCAGCACCAGGACTAGACCCCAGATGTGCTAGTTAGGTACTCACCCCTCCCTGCTCTGAGCCGTGTCCTCAGGTGTGAATGGGGGTGACACTCCTGTGAGGAGGGGAGAGACTGCTGGCACAGCACTCGGCAGGGCCAGCAGCTGGGAGGCTCCGTAAATGTCCAGAGCTGCCGTGAATGACTCACGTCATTCTCGAGAGTCTCACCCAGGAGACCGGGGGGTGCTGGATGGTGGGTCGGGGGAGGCTCAGAGGATGGCACCTTTGAGGCCAGCCCAGTCCAGACTGCGCTGGGTAGGTCCCCAAAGCTGGCAAGCCCTGGCCCCAGCCCTGCCCAGGCGGGAAGCAACCGGATCTTTCCAGAGAGGACAAGTCACGCAGGACAGTGTCAAGGCTCAGACCCAGGCTTGTCTGAGCTCTAAACTCTTAGCCCATGAGCCTGGTTGGGGTCGTTGGGGAAGCCCTCAGCCTCATCCATGGCCCCCACCTGATTGCCATTTCCTTGGCTTCTGGGAAAGGGGTCATTTTGGACACAGAGGCTGCCAGGGGTCGGGTCCCTGGTCCTGCTGCAGGAGAAGCAGGCCACTCTGGAGGCTCCAACGCCAAAAAGAACTCATAGGGTGAGGTCCCCCTGGATCCACCATGATCCTGTAGCCCCTCCCCAGCCTAAGGCTCCCTCATGGGTTGGAGTCATCAGATATCTGATCCTTCCCTGCATCCCACCTCCCAGAGACTGAAGGGCTCTGAGGGGGAGCCTAGGACCCTCGGCCCTGGCCCCAGCTTCCTTCCTCCCCGCAGGTTGTCTCAACTGCAGTAAAGTATCAGAGCTGACAGAGCGGCTGAAGATGCTGGAGGCCAAGGTGGGTGAGCAGCTCTCTCCTGGGTGGTTGCCCCCTGCCCCAGGCCAGTCCGGGCAACCACCATCGCACCCTCCCCTCCTCCTTCCCCACACCCCATGCTTGCACCCTCAGCGAACCCACAGGGCAGCTCTGAGCTGACTTAGCGAGCAGCATCCCCTGTCAGGCATGTCCTGGTTTCCTCTAGTGTCCCTCCCTTGGAAGCCTGCTCACAGGTTGTGCCTCAGTTTCCCCTTCTGTAAAGCGGAGGGAACACTAGCATCCACTCAGTGAAGACTGTATATGTGAAGTGCAAGTCACAGCCAGCCTGGCCTGTTCTTCCTCCAGGAGGCCTGTGAGCTCCCTCCCATGGGGCTCCATTACCATCCCAGCCAGATCAGCAAAGACACTGCCCAGAGATCCTGGTGGGATCTCCTGGCTGCCCCTGCCCCATACCCTTTCTCTATCCCCCCAACCCCCATCCATAATACAATCTTCCTGGTTTCAAAAACAAAACATCTATCACGCATCTCAAATTATTTCAAGATAAAATGTTTTGTATTCTTTGTTTCATCTGGTTTTGTTTGAAACATCCCAGGCTGGAGTGCAGTGGCGAGATCTCAGCTCACTGCAACCTATGCCTCCTGGGCTCAAGCAATCCTCCCACCTCAGCCTCCTGAGTAGCTGGGACCATAGGTGAACAACACCACATCCAGCTAATTTTTTAATTTTTGGTAGAGATGGGGTTTCTCCAAGTTGCCCAGGCTGGTCTTGAACTTCTAAGCTCAAGCAATTCGCTCTCTTGGCCTCCCAAGGTGCTGGGATTACTGGGATTACAGGTGTGAGCCACTGCGCTGCCATAAAACTTTTTTTTTTTTTTTTTTAAATTAAAAAGTACAGCTTGGTGCAGTGGCTCACACCTGTAATCTCCACACTTTGGGAGGCCGAGGCAGGTGGATTGCTTGAGGCCAAGAGTTCGAGACCAGCCTGGCCAACATGGCGTAACCCTGTCTCTTTTAAAAATACAAAAATTAGCCTGGCATGGTGGCACACGCCCATAATCCCGGCTACAAAGGAGGCTGAGGCATGAGGATCACTTGAACCTGGGAGGCGGAGGTTGTAGTGAGCCAAGATCATGCCACTGTATTCTAGCCTGGGCAACAGAACGAGACTCTGTCTCAAAAAAAAGAAAAAAAAAAAAAATAGGCTGGGCGCAGTGGCTCAGCCCTGTAATCTCAGCATTTGGGAGGCTGAGCCGGGTGGATCACAAGGTCAGGAGTTCAAGACCAGCCTGGCTAAGATGGTGAAACCTTGGCTTTACTAAAAATACAAAAAATTAACCGGGGCCAGGTGAGGTGGCTCATGCCTGTAATCCCAGCACTTTGGGAGGCTGAGGGGGATGGATTACCTGAGGTCAGGAGTTCGAGACCAGCCTGACCAACATGGAGAAACCCTGTCTCTACGAAAAATACAAAAATTAGCTGGGCATGGTGGCGCATGCTTGTAATCCCAGCTACTCGGGAGACTGAGGCAGAAGAATTGCTTGAACCCAGGAGGCAGAGGTTGCAGTGAGCTTAGATCGTGCCATTGCACTCCCGCCTGGGCAACAAGAACGAAACTCTATCTCAAGAAAAAAAAAAAAAATAGCCGGTCGTGGTGGCAGGTATCTCTAATCCCAGCTACATGGGAGGCTGAGGCAGAGAATTGCTTGAACCCAGGAGGCAGAGGTTGCAGTGAGCTGAGATTGCACCACTGCACTCCACCCTGGGCTTGGTGGCTCACACCTGTAATCCCAGCACTTTGGAAGGCCAAGGCAGGAGAATTACTTGAGGCCTGGAGCCCGAGACCAGCCTGGGCAACATAGCAAGATTCCATCTCTACAAAAAATTAGCTGGGCTTAGTGGCACACAGCTGGCACACAATCCCAGCTGCTCAAGAGGCTGAGGCAGGAGGATCACTTGAGCTCAGGCGGGCAAGGCTGCAGTGAGCCGTGATAGCACCCCTGCACTCTAGCCTGGACGGCAGAGCTAGACCCTGTCTCTAAAATTAAAAAAAAGAAGATGCCCCTGCTTTATCCAGTGGGAAAACCAAGCTTCCAAATAGCATGTGCTGGCCCCTGAGTTACAAGGCACGGGGTTCCAGGAGCAGTTCCCTGAGCTCTCTCCCAGGAGAAGCCCACGTAAGAGGCAACTCAGTCCCACATCTGTGATGGGAATTCCTGGTTCAGGGTCTGCCGGAGAGTTTCAGCTTTTCTCTGGACAGGCCCCCACGATCCCCAAGCCCCTGGTCTATGGTCATCTGGCCTCTCTTTGGTCCTCAGCAGCTGAGGGGACACCTCTAGCTTCCCAGAGTCTTCCTCACTGTGGACCCAAAAGTGGACTTTGTGTACACCTCCAGGTTTCTATTTCATGTCGACTCTTCCAAACTTCCTTCCAAATTTAGTGAAAGGCCAGGAATGGTGGCTCATGCCTGTAATCCCAACACTTTGGGAGGCCGAGATAAGCAGATCACTTCAGGTCAGGAGTTTGAGACCAGCCTGGCCAACATGGTAAAACCCCATCTCTACTAAAAATACAAAAATTAGCCAGGTATGGTGGCGCACGACTGTAATCCCAGCTACTTGGGAGGCTGAGGAAGGAGAATCACTTGAACCCGGGAGGCGGAGGTTGCAGTGAGCCGAGATCGCGCCACTGCACTCTAGCCTGGGCAACAGAGCACGACTCTCCATCTTGGAAAAAAAAATATTAATGAAACTCTTCCAGCCATACCCTGTGGTGCTGTAACAAATCAAGAAAAGCTTCTTATTTGTAGATAAGCATAGAAAAAAAGCGCATGGCCCAGCAAGCACCGTGACAGTCACAAAGCTCAACTTGGATGGCAATGATGGTGTCAATGACTTTTCCATAATGCGTGTTATGAATCGTGTGCTTTGAAAAACACTGTCACTTCTAATGAAGCTCTGTGCCCCTGCGAGCCTGGGGCTCCACTCCAAGCTGGGCCCTGCTGGCTATGTGCCTCCTGCCTCCCACACCAGGCCCCTTGGCTGGCCTGTCCCTAGTGAGACCTTGCCTCATGCCTGTAATCCCAACACTTTGGGAGGCTGAGGCAAGATGATCGCTTGAGCCCAGGAGTTCAAGACCAGCCTGGGCAACATAGCGAGACCTTGTCTCTACAAATAATTTTTTTTTTTTTTAATTTGCCATGTGTGGTGGTGCGTCCCTGTGGTCCCAGCTACTTGGAAGGCTGAGGCAGAAGGATCGCTTAAGCCCAGGTGGTTGAGGCTGCATGAGCTGTGATGGTACCACTGCATTCTAGCCTGGGCAACAGAGCAAAACTCCATCTCAAAAAAAAATAGGGAGGGGTCCTAGTGAGACCCTAGTACCCACCCCGTCCCTGTCTTCCTCTTCAGGTGGCCATGCTGACTGTCATAGAGCAGCCAGCGCCTCCAACACCAGCTACCCCTGAGGACCCTGCCCCACTCTGGGGCCCTCCTCCTGCCCAGGGCAGCCCCGGAGATGGAGGCCTCCCGGGTGAGTGGCAGACTCAGACTTGCCTGTGGGAATGAGCAGTGGGTTGGGAATTGGGGAAGTGGGATTCTGGTCCCCACCCTGTCACTGACTCCCAACTTAACCCTCTAGTGGGCCTCAGTCTTCCCATTTCCCGTTTCTTAGACCCGCCTAAGAGGACCGTCTCCTGGGACTCCTGAAACCTGCAGTCCCTGGAGACCAAGCAGCCCCAGCAGACCCTGCCTGGAGGTCGGGGGGAGCTGGGAGTGGGGATTCTGGATGAGCCTCCCTCCTCCAGGCCCAGCGGGGACACTGACCTCTGCCTACCCCCTACCCCAGGGCTGCCAGGAGCCATAGAGAGTGTGAGGGTCCCGCTGCTTCCCCGAAATGGTAGGTGCTGGTAGGGGGGCTGGGGCCAGGGTGGGGGTCAAGAGCAGATCTGGAGCTGCCAGTCTGATATGTTTTACCCCCCAGACCAAGTCGGTGCTCGGGGGCTGCCCGGGCCCACCGGCCCCAAGGGAGATGCTGGCAGCCGGGGCCCAATGGGGATGAGAGGCCCACCAGGTGAGTGCCCGCAACGTTGCTCCACAGCTCCTCTGGCCACCCCCCCACCAGGTGGGCCCTTCCCTGCTCCTGACATGGCCAGGATGGCCTGGGCCCTTTCATCTGCTTGCCTCTTCACTCAACACCCCGCCAGGGAGTGCCCCGCTCACACCTGGGCTCCATGAAATCCTCTCTTACGTTCACTCGACTCACATTCCCTGGGCACCTACACTTAGCAGGCTCTGGGCTGGGCACTGGGTGGGGTCAGACATGTCCCTGCCCTTCTGGAGCTTCCAGACTGCTGGGAGCAGGGCTGGGCAGAGGAGAAGCAGCAATGCTTGCCCCATGTGACCAGGGTTTCTATGAGGGACTTTGGGGGTTTGGGAGCCCCAAGGAAGGAAGACCCAGCCTGGATGAGGTGGAGGACTGGGCGCTGTGCTCATCCCCCTGTTAGACAACCAGGGAGCCTAGGTCTATGGACTGTGGGGCCCTCTCTCATGCCCACCGCTCCAGGCTGCCTTGTCCTGTCGCTTAAGGCCACCCTAGGCCTCCCTGCCTCCTGTATACCCACAAATCCCTGTGATTCCATTGCAGGTCCACAGGGCCCCCCAGGGAGCCCTGGCCGGGCTGGAGCTGTGGGCACCCCTGGAGAGAGAGGACCTCCTGGGCCACCAGGGCCTCCTGGCCCCCCTGGGCCCCCAACTCCTGTTGGGCCACCCCACGCCCGGATCTCCCAGCATGGTGAGTCCCCGCAGGTGGAGGTGGGGGTGGAGTAGCCATCAGCACAGTGCCCGCTACCATCTGCCAGGTGCCTTCTGTGTGCCAGCCCTGCTCATGGTAGGCCAGGTGTGACCCAGTCCTCCAGCAGGCGCTGTTGTCCTCCTGTGTTTACAGATGAGGAACACTGAGGACCAGAGAGGGGAGGTGGCTTGCCAGGGTCCCACAGCCCCGGCGTAGGGGAACGGCTTCAAACGGGCTGCCTCCAGAACCTGTGCTTAGAGCCACCAGGCATCAGGCCGTCCCGAGCCTTGGAATCCAGTGCTCAGAGCACTGGGAAGCAAAAGACCTGGCAGCAGGAAGCGAGCTCTGAGCCCCCAAGGCCACAGGCCTGGCCCCTCCTCCAGGCCCTGATGCACGTCCTTGGCTTCTTCCCTTTGGCAGCCCAGCCTGACCTGCCCATGGACTGCCAGGGGTCAGAGTGTGGAGCGCCAGATTTCAGCCTCTTTTCTATCATGTCTTTGGTGCACACCAGTCATTCATTCTGCCATCCCAGCATTCATTCCATCTCACTATCCATACAATGGGGACAATGACAGTGCCAGCCTCCCAGAGCTGTGTAACACCCATGTACAGAAGCCTGGCACACAGTAGGTGGTGGATAAATGGTTTCTTTTATTGTCATTCCCATTTGGCAGGTGACAGTACAGGCTCTGAAAAGTGGAGAGTGTTGCTGGATGTCACCAGCTAGGTTGCAGTGGGGTTAGAACCCACATCTCCCTGCTTCCTGGTCTTGCGAGACCAACACTCTCCACACTCCTCACCCTGGGAGCAGGTGCCCAGGTGGTACCAGCCATGCTGCAGGCTGCCCCATGGGGCAGTCCAAGCTGTCTTGGCAGAGGTGGCAGGTGAAGACTAACCACCCCACTCTACCCAGCTCTACTCACTCATCATCTTTGCTCACCCAGGAGACCCACTGCTGTCCAACACCTTCACTGAGACCAACAACCACTGGCCCCGGGGACCCACTGGGCCTCCAGGCCCTCCAGGGCCCATGGGTAAGTTGAGTCCAGGCCTGGGGTAAGGGGTGGAGTTGATAGATGGCAGAGGGAATAGGGTTTGGGGCTGTCAGGAGGGAGCTGATGGGGCACTTCCTGAGATTGTACTTTGTTCTGGCCCTTAGGATATCCTGTCTTTTTCCAGGTCCCCCTGGGCCTCCTGGCCCCACAGGTGTCCCTGGGAGTCCTGGACACATAGTGAGTAGTTCTCCTTGTACTCTCACCCATGTGTCTGTCCATCTTTCCATCTATCCATACATCTGTCCATCATCCACCCTTGTATCCATCTATCCATCCATCCATTCATCCTTCTATTCATTCATTCAATAAGTATTTATTGAGCACTTAATATGCAAACTACCTTCCATAAATCTTATTCAATCCAAGTAATGAAAACCATGTATTGTTATCACCTAAAACCAAGAAAAGTGTGGATTCTTGCCCTAGGGCTGTGGCCAGCACATGGCAACTTCCGTGAGTTGTGGTGGGACTATCTGACTCTAGGATCAGATCTTTTAACACTGAGCTGTATGAACTGATTGCTGTGTGCTTGGTGTATGGTGAAGAACCCAGAGGCCCAGACCAAGCTAGAGCACCCTCCCCCCAACACCTCTGTTCCCAAGCCCCTGCCTGCTCCATCCTGCCCCAACACAAGGCTGAGGCCCTGTCTTGTTGCTCAGGGACCCCCAGGCCCAACTGGACCCAAAGGAATCTCTGGCCACCCAGGAGAGAAAGGCGAGAGAGTGAGTACTCAGGTGGCCCCAGGTGGGGGAATTCTGGGGAGTCCTGAGGGCCCCAGGTCAGAGCCCTCAACAGCTGACACCATTTGTCTCCTCCTACACAGGGACTGCGTGGGGAGCCTGGCCCCCAAGGCTCTGCTGGGCAGCAGGTAAGTGTTGCTGTCTGTCCTGCAATCATCCCTGCAAGATCCCATAGTCCCAGATTCTTCCTCTGACTCCATCCCCTGCAACCAGAGCTTCTGATCCTCCCTGTTTTGTCATTTATTCTCAGATGCTCCCTGTCTCTGAGACTCATTGTCCTCTTTGGATCAGGCTGCCTCTGTCTCTCTCACTCTGGCTCTCTGTTTCTTGTATCTCTCTCTTTCCCTCTGCATGTCTGTCTCTTTGACTCTGTATTTCATTTACACTCTATCTCTCCAATTCTGATTGTAGATCTGTTCATTTCTCTCTTTAATATGGTCAATTTTTATGTATTTTGGATCTTTGTTATTAGGTGCATTCACATTTAGTTTTTTAATGTCTCCTTGGTCATTTTACCTTTATGAAATTAATATCTTTATCTCTGATAATACTTGTCTTGAATCTTCTTTGTGTGCTTTTAATAGCACACCAGCTTTCTTATGCTTGGCATTTGCATGTTACATCTTTTTTTATTCTTTTTCTTTCAACCTGTAACTTTATATTTAAAGTGCATCATGGCCGGGTGTGGTGACTCACGCCTGTAATCCCAGCACTTTGGGAGGCCAAGGCAGGTGAATCGCTTGAGCTCAGGAGTTCAAGACCAGCCTGGGCAACATGACAAAACCCTGTCTCCAAAATATGTATATAAATTTTCTTAAATGTAAGAAAGTGTGGGCCAGGCACTGTGGCTCACACCTATAATCCAAGCAATTTGGGAGGCCAAGGCGGGTGGATCACCTGAGGTCAGAAGTTCAAGACCAGCCTGGTCAACATGGTAAAACCCCATCTCTACTAAATATACAAAAATTAGCCTGGTATGGTGGTAGGCACCTGTAATCCCAGCTACTCAGGAGGCTGAGGCAGGAGAATCACTTGAACCTGGGAGGCAGAGGTTGCAGTGAGCTGAGATTGTGCCATTGCACTCCAGCCTGAGCAATAAGAGCGAGAGTTTGTCTCAAAAAAAAAGAAATGCATCATATGACTTGGGTCTTGCTGTTTAAAAACAGTTTGACTGTTTAGTTAATTTATATTTAATGATATGTATAATTGATTAATTAATTGATATGGTTCTGTTTAAGTTAACCATCTTGCTGTTTATGTTCTATTTACTCCTTCTGTTTTGTGTTTCTTTTTTCCCTTCTCTTTTCTTGTCTTCTTTTGGATTGAGTACTTTTTTATTCCTTTTTTCTTTTATAGAAACAGGGTTTCCCTGTGTGCCCAGGCTGGACTCAAACTCCTGGGCACATAGTGAATGAAGTGCCTTAAGTGATCCTCCTGCCTCAGCATCCCAAGTATCTGGGACTACAGGTGTGCACCATCGTGCCTGACTTAAAATCTTCTCTTTCTAAAATTAATTCTCTTTCTAGAATTAAAGCTATTCTTGCTTTCTTTTGATTAGAGTTAGCATGCTATATCTTTCTCCATCCCTTTCCTTTTTTTTTTTTTTTTTCTTTTTTGATACAGGGTCTTTCTCTGTCACCTAGGTTGGAGTGCAGTGGTGCAATCATCACTCACTGTAGCCTCAACTTCCCTGGCTCAGGCAATCCTCACACCTCAGCCTCCTGAGTAGCTGGGACCACAGGCATGTACCACCATGCCCAGTTAACTTCCATTCCTTTACATTTAACCTGTTTTGTGGTTATATTTAAAGTCAGTTTCTTGTAGACAACATATAGTTGGGTCTTGTTTTTTGGTCCATTCTAACAATCCTCATCTTTTAATTGCTGTATTTAGGCCATTAACATTTAAAGTGATTATTGAGGCCCAGCATAGTGGCCCACACTTGTAATTCCAGCACTTCAGGAGGCAAGGCAGGAGGATCACTTGAAATCAGGAGTTTGAGACCAGAGTGGGCAATAAAATGAGACCCTGTTTCTATAAAACAAATTTTAAAACTGGCTGGATGTGGTAGTGTGCATCTGTAGATTCAGCTACCTGAGAGGCTGAGCTGGGAGGATTGCTTGAGCCCAGGAGTTGAAGGTGACAGTTATCATTGCTTTACTGCATTTCAGCCTGAATGACAGAACCAGACCTTGCCTCTAAAAAATAACTAAATAGTCTGTGCATACTGGCTCACATCTGTAATCCCAGCACTTTGGGAGGCGGAGGCAGGTGGATCACCTGAGGTCAGGAATCCGAGACCAGCCTAGCCAACATGATGAAACCCCGTCTCTGCTAAAAACACAAAAATTAGCCAGGTATGGTGGTGCACTCCTGTAATCCCAGCTACTCAGGAGGCTGAGACGGGAAAATCGCTTGAACCTGGGAGATGGAGGTTGCAGTGAGCCGAGATCCCGCCACTGCACTCCAGCCTGAGCGACAGAGTGAGGCTCCATCTCAAAAAAATAAATCAATCAGTAAAATAAAAAATAACTAAATAAATGAAGTGATTGTTTATATAGTTGGGTTAATAGCTATCGTATTACTATTTGCTTTTATCTTTTTTATTTTTTGAGGCAGAGTCTTGCTCTGTCACCCAGGCTGGAGTCCAGTGGCTTGATCTCGGCTCACTGCAAACTCTGCCTCCCGGGTTCAAGCAATTCTTCTGCGTCAGCCTCCTGAATAGCTGGGACTACAAGTGCCTGCCACTACACCCGGCTAATTTTTGTGTTTTTAGTAGAGATGGGGTTTCACCGTCTTGACCAGACTGGTGTTTAACTCCTAACCTTGTGATCCACCAGCCTTGGCGTCCCAAAGTGCTGGAATTACAGGTGTGAGCCACCATGCCCGGCTACTATTTTCTATTTGTTGTCCTTGTTCTTTGTTCCTATTTTTGTCTGCCACACTTTTTTTTTCTTTTTTTTTTTTTCTTTTTTCTTTTTTTTTTTTTTGGCTTTATTTATTTATTTATTTTCTTTTGAGATGGAGTCTTGCTGTCTCACCCAGGCTGTAGTGCAGTGGTACAATCTCTGCTACTGCAACCTCTGCCCCCCGGGTTCAAGCAATTGTCTTGCCTCAGCCTCCCGAATAGCTGGGACTACAGGCACCTGCCACCCTGCCTGGCTAATTTTTGTATTTTTATTAGAGACAGGGTTTCACCATGTTGGCCAGACTGGTCTTGAACTCCCGACCTCAGGTGATCCACCCAGCTCAGCCTCCCAGAGTGCTGGGGTTACAGGCGTGAGCCACTGTGCCCGGCCTTGCTCCTCCTTTCTTTATGTAAAATCTGAGTTTCTGACATATAATTTTTGTCCTCTCTGAAGAACTCCTTTTATTTTTTCCCAGTTGGCTTTATTTGTGATTCTAGAATTGGGCAACACTTCATTCCATAAAATAAAATAAGCACTCTGCTGAAGAACTTCTTTTAATGTTTCCTACAAGGCAGATCTAGTGACAAAAATTCCCTCAGTTTTTGTTTGTCTGAGAGTCTTCATTTCCCTTTCATTTATGAAGAATAATTCTTCAGGGTAAAGATTTCTAGGTTGATGTGTTTTTGTCCTCTCAATGCTTTGTGTATTACTCTCCACTCTCTTGCTTGCATGGTTTCTGCACAGTTGGATGTAATTCTTATTGTTGCTTCTCTGCAAGAAAGATATTTTTTCCTTCTGTTTTCTCTTCAGTATTTTTTATCTTTGATTCTCTGAAGTTTTTTAAAAAACTATTATTGTTATTGAGACAGGGTCTCACTCTGTCACCCAGCCTTCTGAGTTCAAGGGATCCTTCTGCCTCCACCTCTCGAGTAGCTGGGACTACTGGCACGTGCCACACCTGGCTAATTTTTTTTTTTTTTTTTTTTGAGACAAAGTCTCACTCTTGTCCCCCAGGCTGGAGTGCAATGGTGTGATCTTGGCTCACTGCAACCTCCGCTTCCTGGGTTCAAGCAATTCTCCTGCCTCAGCCTCCCAAGTAGCTGGGATTACAGGCACCTGCCACCACGCCCGGCTAATTTTTTGTATTTTTAGTAGAGAGAGCATTTCACCATGTTAGCCAGCCTGGTCTCAAACTCCTGACCTCAGGTGATCCACCTGCCTCAGCCTCCCAAAGTGCTGGGATTACAGGCATGAGCCACCACACCCGACCATTTTTTTTTTTTTTAATTTTAGAAGCAAGGTCTCACTGTGTTGCCCAGGCTGGTCTTTCTGGCCTCTAGTGATCCTCTTGCCTTGGTCTCCCAAAGTGCTGGGATTACAGGTGTGAGCCACTGCACCCAGCCTGATTTTCTGAAGTTTGGATATGATATGCGTATGTGTCATTTTGTGGCATTTATCCTATATGGTGTTCCTTAATCTTCCTAGATCTGTGGTTTTGGTGTCTGACATTTTTTGGGGGGAGAATTCTGTCATTATTACTTTAAATATTGCTTGTGTTTCTTTCTCTTTTCTCCTTCTGGCATTCCATTATGCATATTTACATCTTTTGTAGTTGTCTCACAGTTCTTGGATATTCTGTTCTATTATTTCAGCCTTTTTTCTCTTTGCATTTCAGTTTTGAAAGTTTCCATTGTCATATCATCAGGCTTAGAGATTCTTTCCTCAGCCATGTCCAGTCCACTAATAAGCCCATCAAAGGCATTCTTTATTTCTGTTACAGTGCTTTTTATCTCTACCACTTATTTTTAATTATTTCTTAGAATATCTTTTTTTTTCTTTTTCTTTTTCTTTTTTTTAATGTAGAGGCAGGGTTTTACCATGTTACCCAGGCTGGTCTCAAACTCCTGAGTTTAAGCAGTCTACCCACCTCAGCCTCCCAAAGTGTTGGGATTACAGGCATGAGCCACCACACCCAGGCCTTTCTTAGAATTTCCATCTTTCTGCTTATACTCCATCTCTTCTTGTAGGTTGTCTACTTTTTCCATTAATTCCCTTAGCATGTTAATCGTAGATTTTTAAAATTCCTGGCCTGATAATCTGAACATTTCTGCCATATCTGATGCTGGTTCTGATGTTTGTTGAATCTCTTCAAACTGTGTTTTTGCCTTTTAGTGTGCCTTGTAATTTTTCACTGGAAGGTAGACATAATGTACTGTTCAAAAGAACTGCAGTAGATAGGCCTTTAGTAATGTAGTGAGAAGGTATGGGGGAAGGGAAGTGTTCTGGAGTCCTATGATTAGATCTCAGTCTTTTTTTTTTTTTTTGAGACAGAGTCTCACTCTGTCTCCCAGGCACTGGAGTGCAGTGGCTCAATCTTGGCTCACTGCAACCTCCGCCTCCTGGGTTCAAGTGATTCTCATGCATCAACCTCCCAGGCAGCTGGGACTACAGGTGCCCACCACCACACCCAGCTAATTTTTTTGTATATTAGTAGAGTTGAGGTTTCACCATGTTGGCCAGGCTGGTCTTGAACTCCTGAGCTCAGGCAGTCCACCCACCTTGGCCTCCCAAGGTGCTAGGACCGTAGGTATGAGCCACTGTGCCCAGCCTAGATCTCAGTCTTTAGATGAGCTTGTGCCCTTGGACTGTGAACTTCACCAGTGTGTCTCAGTTGTTGTTTTGTTTTGTTTTGTTTTTGTTTGGGGGTTGTTTTTCCTCTTAGGTGGGACAGGTTGTCTAGAGGGGGTTAGAGTTGGATATTTCCCTTCCTTCACATGGAAACTAGAGGGAGCTGGAAGTGGGCATTTCACCTCCTCCAGGGTGGTTAGTGTTGGGAGGAAAGCTGAGTTTTCGGAGAGAAGCTGAGGCGGGGCTTGCATGTCTGACATAACATAAAAGAGCCTTGGAACATGTCTGGGGTCCAGGGTCAAGAACCCCTTGTGGCCTTTGGAACACCAAACTCCGTGCTAAAGGGTGGAAAGCTACCTGCCGCACCATAGTCTAAGCCCAGGGCATAAAACCCCTCGTGGCCTCTGGAATGTGTCTAGACTTGCTGGCTTCTTGCTTCTAGCACTCCCATTACCTGAAGTAGCAGAACATGTTCCATATGCTTCAAAGAAAATGCTAAACTGTCACAGCTGTAAATCATGTGCTTGATGCATTGCTTTCTCTCAACCCCTGCATCCTCACCACCTGTTTCTTTGTTTGATCACCAATAAATAGCGTGGGCTCCCAGAGCTCAGGGCCTTCACAGCCTCCATACTTGTGTTGGCCCCCTGGACCCACTTTCTCTCTCAAACTGTCTTCCCATTCCTTTGACTCTGCAGGACTTTATTGCCCCCATGAGCTGGTGTTGGGTCTGATCATCCCAACAGGTTAGAATCTGGTAAAGTAGTTTCTCCTAAGGTAGGCTTTGTTCAGAAGAGAATGCTTTGGTCTATTTCAAAATGGTGCCTCATCTCCTCCCCCTGCTGGAAGGACAAGGCATTCTTCTCTGATATTCACTGTGAGGGCCTTGTAGAGCTCCTTGAGGTAAAACTCACCAAAGGAGGGATGTGGGCCTACGACTGGGTCCCCCTGGAGTTTTTAACCCTAAGACCTGTCTACACGGAGCCTCTAGAAGTTCATCAATTACATTTTAGGTTTTCTTCTCCTGGCCCTGGTTCCTCTGGAGGTTTGTGCTTGTGGGTTTCTGCTTTAGTAAGCTGTGATAGTCTGGATTTGCCTCTCCAGCTTTGGGGGCAGTGGTTTGCCTGTGGCCTCATTTCTCCAACAGATCTAAGAAGAGCCGTTGATTTTTCAGTTTTTTCAACTTTCTACTTGTTATTAAGATGGAATGACAACTTCGAAGGTCTTTCTTTTTTTGAGATGACTCTCGCCCTTGTCCCCCAGGCTGGAGTGCAATGGTACGATCTTGGCTCACTGCAACCCCTGCCTCCCGGGTTCAAGCGATTCTCCTGCCTCAGCCTCCAGAGGAGCTGGGATTACAGGCGCCTGCCACCACGCCTGGCTAATTTTCATATTTTTAGTAGAGACGGGATTTCACCATATTGGTCAGGCTGGTCTCAAACTCCTGACCTCAGACGATCCACTTGCCTCGGCCTCCCAAAGTGCTAGGATTACAGGCGTGAGCCACTGCACCCGACCAACAACTTCTAAGCTCTTTACATGCCACGTTGGAACCCAGAAGTCTGTTTTGTTTTGTTTTTAAATCAAATTTGGAAAAAAAAAAAAAAGGTCAACATTTCCTCAAACATTTTTTTCCGTTTCTGCCCTCCAGTCTGTCCTTCTGGAACGCCACTGATTTTCTCCCAGGAGTCACTGAAGTTCTGTTCGTTTTCAAAAAAATCTTTGTCTCTCTGTGCTTTATATTTCTTTATTTTACTTTTTTGAGATAGGGTCTTGCTCTGTCACCCAGGCTGGAGTGCAATGGCGTGATCACAGCTCACTGCAGTCTTGAGCTCCTAGGCTCAAGCAATCCTCCCACCTCAGCCTCCTGAGTAGCTGGGACTACAGGTGCCCACCACCACACCTGGCTTGGTTTTTTGTTTGGTTTTTGTTTTTTCATTTTAAAGTAGAGATGGGTCTTGTTATGTTGCTCAGGTTGGCCCCAAAGTCCTGGTCTCAAGCTGTCCTCCCACCTTGGCCTCCCAAAGTGCTAGGACTACAGGCTGTCTTTGTACTTTAGTTTAAATTATTCCATTGGCCTACGTACAAGTTGATTGTTTACTTCTTCTGTTGCGTCCAATCTGATATTAATTTCATCTGATAATTTTTTATTTCCAGTATTATCATTTTCACTTCCAGGATTTCCATTTGATTCTTTTTTACAATGTATATATCTCTCCTAAAATTCTCCATCTTATCACCCATGATATCAATTTCAGTAGATTATTTAACATATTAATCAGGCCGGGCGCGGTGGCTCAAGCCTGTAATCCCAGCACTTTGGGAGGCCGAGACGGGCGGATCACGAGGTCAGGAGATCGAGACCATCCTGGCTAACACGGTGAAACCCCGTCTCTATTAAATACAAAAAAACTAGCCGGGCGAGGTGGCGGGCGCCTGTAGTCCCAGCTACTTGGGAGGCTGAGGCAGGAGAATGGCGTGAACCCGGGAGGCGGAGCTTGCAGTGAGCTGAGACCCGGCCACAGCACTCCAGCCTGGGCGACAGAGCGAGACTCCGTCTCAAAAAAAAAAAAAAAAAACATATTAATCATAGATATTTTAAACTCCTTTGCTAATTCTAACATCTAGGTTGGCTGTGGATCTATTTCTGTTGGCTGATTTTTCTCTTCAATATGCGTCACATTTTCCTGTGTCTTCATGTCTAGTAATTTTTTGTTTCACACTGGACAAAGGAGGTAATATGTTGAAAAGACTTTAAATTCTGTTAGCATCTCCTGAAGAGTGTTGGGTTTTATTCTAGAACAGTTAAATTATTGATGGGTCATCTTGCTCTTTTAGAGGCTAACTTGTAGGCTTTATCAGAGAGAATCTCTGGTTTTGCTCTTAGTCCTAGGAAAAATCCCTTAATCCTGAGATAGAGTCTTTATTCCTAAGCCATGGCGGTTCTGGAGTTTCACTGGAAAGCTTTAGGTGTTCACAAGCACCTCTAACTTGGTTGGACTTGAACTCAAAACTCTGTCTCCTACATGGTGGGCAATTTTTGGCAATTTTAGTCCGTTCTACCAATCTGTTGGTTCTCCCCCACTGGGCTCCTTAGAGTGTTGTCCTGTGATAGGGCAATCCAGGGACCATCCAAGTGTTAGAAAGGAACATTTACACAGATTTAGTTCCCGCACTTGTGGCTCCCTGCTTCCCAGTATTTCTCATCAATTGCTTGCTTCTCTGGCAACCTCAACCTCTGACTCCTCAGGCCAATAAAACTGAAACTTTCTGCTTAAGCTCTGTTTTGCCAGGCTGATAGGGCTGGGGTGCACCCTCTAAGGAAAAGGTGTAAGTATATGGATTTTACCCAGTGCTATTCCCTTATTTTAAGGGTTGAATATTCTCCAGTTTCTGGCTGCTTTTTATTACTTTCTGTTGCCTTCAAGAAGTTCGTTTTTGCTTTGTATCCAATACAAGCTACTTTCTGTCTGTTTCTCTAAGTTTTTCTCCCTCTCCCCTCTCTTTTTCCTCCCTCTTTTTTTTCCCCTCCCTTTCTGTCTCCTTCCCTTCCTCACTGCTGCTATCTCTTTCTCCCCTTGTAGGGGGAACCTGGCCCCAAGGGAGACCCTGGTGAGAAGAGCCACTGGGTAAGCTCTGGTCTGGCATTGGCCTCTTCCTGCCTTCTCAGCCCTAGGTGCTCAAGAGAGTATTCCCTTCCCAGGAGGCCCTGGGAGTGGGAGCACACCATCCACATCCCTACTACAGCCTGGTCTCCCAGGCAGAAGCCTTGGCAATTCTCAGCCTCAACTCCCTCCCCTATCTTGTTGCTCCCAACCGGGCAGGGCCAGCCCTATCAGCAGACCCCATGCCTTCTGTCTCAGTCTCTGTCCCTGTCTCCACCTTCCCTCTGTGGTCTTTCCAGGCCAGGGTGGCTCTGCCTGTTCCTCCTGGGTGGATTGGGCTGACCCAGGCTAGACTGCATCCCCTGCCTCCATAGCCCCTTCCCAGCAATGGCTTGGCTTGCTCCCTTGTCTGCAGAACAAAGGGAAGAACGAAGACAATATCTACACAGGAGCATGGGATAGGGGACCTAGGAAAGGGGCCTAGAAATGACGAGGTACATAGGAGCCACGTGGTAAAAGGGATGGGGAACTAGATACCACCATACACATTGGAAATGCACAAAGCCTGTGAAGAGACTCCTCGAAACTGCTATGTACACGTTTAACGTGGTTAATGAGGCCAGGTGACCTAGACTTCTCTATACTTAAAGGACCTATAGTTTACACAAGGTCCTAGACACCATCACATACATAGGAGACCCATGATGGATGAGAAGACAAGCCTAGAAACTCTCACATATACAGGAGACAGAGTAAATGAGAAGGGGGACAAGAAGGGGAAACTAGAAACCACATACCCCAAAATCTCATGATTAATGTGGGGTCCTAGAAACCTTCACAATCGTCCGGGGTGCGGTGGCTCATGCCTGTAATCCCAGTACTCTGGGAGGCCGAGGCAGGTGGATCACTTGAGGTCAGGAGTTCGAGACCAGCCTGGCCAATGTGGCAAAACCCCCATCTCTAAAATACAAAAAAAATATACAAAAATACAAAATACAAAATCAGCCTAAAAGTTTTGGGCTAAAAATACAAAAATTAGCTGGACGTGGTGGTGAGCACCTGTTGTAGTCCTAGCTATTCAGGAGGCTGAGGCAGGGGAATCACTTGAACCCAGAAGGCAGAGGTTGCAGTGAGCTGAGATCGTGCCACTGCACTCTGGCCTGGGCGACAGAGAGAGACTCTGTCTCAAAAAAAAAAAGAAAAGAGGCCGGGCGCGGGGAAAAGAAAGTAGAAACCTTCACAATCATTGGAGATCATTGCAGGGAAGGGATTTTCGGGTCAGGACCTAGAAATCTACTCACCCAAGAGAAGTGGGAGAAAGATGAGGACCCTAAAACACACCGTACCCAAAAGCCCCATGACACGGGCATCTGGAAGCCATCACTGACAGGGGAGACATCTGGAAAATGGACAGAGTGGAGGCAGGCACTCCTTCAGAAGAGAGAGACAACTAGGAAGCTCTTTTTGGGGGGTGGTATTGTGACTCCCCCTCCACATGCAGTCTGGATGGGACACCCTACTTCCTGGCAGTCACAAGTTAGTGAGGATGTGGGTGGCACCCCGTGCCTGCCTTGCCCTCTCAGTTCTTGATTGTGGGGTCAGTGATGGATACAGCCGTGGGAGCCCCCTACCCTGCACGAGTCTTCCCCTGTGCTGCCTATGACTTCTGGGGACCTGCTACCTCTCCAGTTAGCCTCTCCTGGCCCCTGCTGCCCTGAATCTCCTCCTACCCCATGCCCATCCTCCGTAGCTCCAGAGCCTCTTAAAACTGCCAGTATGGGCATGAACTGAGCTGGGGTCAGTTAGACCCATGCGTGCCTGACCCTCTGCCTCCCCTAGGCTACTTGCTGGCCTCTCCCAGAGGCCGTTGGTCTGGGAACACATTTACCACCCAGCCCAGGAGGGATGGGAGAGATTGGGCAGTCCCTTCCCTTCATGAGAACCCCCGGCAAGATGCCCTGGCCACCCTAGACCAGTCCTTGAACCCAGAACCACCTGTGGGCTCCCCACAAGAGGTAGCAGGGCCCCTGCCCACCCACCTTCCTGCCCCTCTTCTACCTGCATTTCTGCCCCTGCTTGCTGCTTGCCTGGGAGGGGACCTGCTGGGCTAGGGGTTGCATGAGGCTTTGGGGGCTGGGGGAACAGCTCTGTTGGGGACAGGTGGGAATGAGGTTCAGTGCTGGCAAGGTCCCGGAGGGCTCCTATGTACACTTCACCAACCAACTCCCTTAGTGCAGCGTGCAGATGGGCGTTCTGGCTGTGGCCCGGCAGTGACGCCTGGTGGTCATGATTGTGCACTGCAGGAACTGGAATGACTACGCTGGGCCTGCCCACCTGGATCGAAGCTCTTACCCCTTATTCAGACAGGGAAACTGAGGCCCGACTCTGCAGAGAGAATCCTTGGCAGAGCGGGAACTGGAGCCCTGACTTTTAAGCTCCTAGGTCCAGAGAACCAGCTACCATTCCCCAAGCATCTCCTCCATGGGCACCAGACCTGGGGCTGGGCACTGTGGACACAGATGCAATTCAGACACAGTCCCCACCCTCAGGGTGGTCACAGTGAGATGGGGTGAAAAAGACCTATAATCAGCAGCTACAGGACTGTCAACTTTATAAACACTTCACACTTTAGCATCCTCCCGGAGGAGCCAGGTGAAGCCTGAAAGGTGCATTAACCAGGCACGGGGTGTCCAGGCAGAGGCGGGGGTACAACAGGTGCATAGCCCCTGTGGCAAGAGGGAGCCTTGGATATTTGAGGAGCTGAAAATACTTGGAGTGGCATTGTGACAGGCAGAGAGTGGAACAGAGGCCAAAGGTAGGAGGCCACATTCAGGAATTTGGGCTTTGTTCTAGGGCAGTGGGGAGGCATTGAAGGCTCGAGAAGCAGGGGAATGATGTGGTCAGGTTTTTTTTTATTTATTTGCAAAAATCCCCCCAGTTGCCTTGGCGAATGGATGGGAAAAGCAGAAGACAGTAGGTAGGGAGCTGTTGTGGTCATCCTGGTGAGAGTCTGAGCCGGGCAGGGGGTGGGAGCCAGTGAGGACAGACAGCCATCAATGGAGCAAAAAGACACTTGTGTGCTGGTTTGGCTGCAAAAGGGAGTGAGGAGTCAAGGGAGACTTCAAATAGCAAAAGAGAACCAGGAGAAGCAAGCAGGCTGAGTTTTGTCTGTGAACCAACGGGAGGAGTCTGTGTTACAGCCAAGTAGGGGCGTCCAGCAGGCCCAGACACTTAGATCTGAAGTGCAGAGGGCAGGCCAGGCTGGAGGAGACTGGGTTGTCATCAATGCAAACATCAGGCCATCTGTCTGAGGGAGTTCCAAACAATGGATTTTAAAAACACTTATGCCCAGATTTTTCTTTTTATTTTTATGTTTTGAAAAAATACAGACAAGATCTCACTGTGTTTCCCAGGCTGGTCTCAAACTCCTGGCCTCAAGTGATCCTCCTACCTCAGCCTCCCACAGTGTTGGGATTACAGGTGTGAGCCACTGCACCTGGCCTCCCCAGTATTTTTATTTTTATTTTTATTTTTATTTTTTTTCCTTTTTTATTGAGACAGAGTCTCTCTCTATCACCCAGGCTGGAGTGCAACAGCTCGATCTCAGCTCACTGCAGCCTCTGCCTCCTGGGTTCAAGCAATTCTCATGCTTCAGCCACCTGAGTAGTTGGGACTCTGTAGCCACTCCTGGCTAATTTTTGTATTTTTAGTAGAGATGGGGTTGTACCATGTTGGCCAGGCTGGTCTTGAACTCCTGGCCTCATGTGATCCACCCACCTCGGCCTCCCAAAGTGCTGGGATTACAGGTGTGAGCCACTGAACCCAGCCATTTTGCATTTTGATATACAGAAAAGTTGGTACAATGAATGTCATTCTGCCCTTCCTGTAGATGGACCAATTATTGTTACAGCCATGTGCCGCTTAATAATGGGGATATGTTCTGGGAAATATGTCATGAGATGATTTCGTTGTGGCATGAGCATCATACAATATACGTACACAAACCTGGATGGGATAGCCTGCGGCACACCTCATCTGTGTGGTGTAGCCAATTGCTCCCAGGCTACAAACCTAAACAGCATGTTACTATGCTAAATATTACAGGCAACTGCAACACAATCGTAAGTATTTGTGTATCTAAACATAGAAAAGGTATAGTAAAAATACACTATAAAAGGTTTTTGGGGCCGGGCGCGGTGGCTCAAGCCTGTAATCCCAGCACTTTGGAAGGCCGAGACGGGCGGATCACGAGGTCAGGAGATCGAGACCATCCTGGCTAACACGGTGAAACGCCGTCTCTACTAAAAAATACAAAAAACTAGCCGGGCGTGGTGGCAGGCGCCTGTAGTCCCAGCTACTTGGGAGGCTGAGGCAGGAGAATGGCGTAAACCCGGGAGGTGGAGCTTGCTGTGAGCTGAGATCCGGCCACTGCACTCCAGCCTGGGCGACAGAGTGAGACTCCGTCTCCAAAAAAAAAAAAAAAAAAAGGTTTTTGGGTTTTTTTGGGACAGTCTTCCTCTTTCGCCCAGGCTGGAGTGCAGTGGTGTGATTTCAGCTCACTGCAACCTCCATCTCCCAGGTTCAAGCGATTCTCTTGCCTCAGCCTCCTGGGTAGCGGGGATTACAAGCATGAGCCACCACGCCCAGCTAATTTTTTGTATTTTTAGTAGAGATGGGGTTTCACCATGTTGGCTGGCCAGGCTGGTCTCGAACTCCTGACTTCAAGTGATCTGCCCACCTCAGCCTCCCAAAGTGCTGGAATTACAGGCATGAGCCACCGTGCCTGGCCTTTTTTTTATTTTTTATTTTTGACTTTTTAAATGTTTTTGCTAAAACTAAGACACAAACACACACATTAGCCTAGGCCTACACAGGGTCAGGATCATCAATATCACTGTCTCCATGTCCACCTCTTCTCCCACTGGAAGGTCTTCTGGGCAGTAACACACGTGGAGCTGTCATCTCCTGTGATAACAATGCCTTTTCCTGGAATACCTCCTGAAGAACCTGCCTGAGGCTGTTTCACAGTTAACTGTTTTTTAAATAAGTAGAAGGAGTACACTCTACAATAACAATTTAAAGTATAGCATATGGCCAGGTGCAGTGGCTCACACCTATAATCCCAGCACTTTGGGAGGCCAAGGCAGGAGGATCACTTGAGCCCAGGAGTTCCAGACCAACCTAGGCAATGTAGTGAGACCTTGTCTGTACAAATAAAAAAATTAGCTGAGTGTGATGGCACGTGCCTGTGGTCTCAGGTACTTGGGAGGCTAAGGTGGGAGGATCGCTGGAGCCGGGGAGGTTGAGGCTGCAGTAAGATGAGATCACGCCACTGCACTCCAGCCTGGGCGACACAGCAAGACTCTGAAAAATAAATAAGTAAATAGGTAAAATATAGTAAATATTAGGCAATGGGAATTTTTCGGCTCCATTATAATCTTATGAGACCACCATGGAGATATGCGATCCATCACTGACTGAAACATCATTACGTGACATATGACTGTATTGAGCCACAATTGTTCTGTCATTCTCTCTTATATATTTATAGATCTTTTTTTCAAATTCATTTAAAAGTAAGCTGCAAAACCCAGCCACGTTTCCCCTAACATTGCAGTGTGCACCGTGAATGAACATCAACATTCTCCCACATAACCACAATACCATCGTCATACTTAAGAAAGCTAACATTGATTTAGCAAAATGATGCCATTTAATATGTGACTTACCTGTAAATTTTACCACTTGTCCCCGGATGCCTTTTTTTTTTTTTTTTTTTTTTTTGAGATGGAGTCTCTGTCACCCAGACTGGAGCACCAGGATGGAGTCTCTGTCACCCAGACTGGAGTGCAGTGGCATGATCTCAGCTCACTACAACCTCCGCCTCGCAGGTTCAAGCCATTTTCCTACCTCCAACTCCTGAGTAACTGGGATTACAGGCGTGTGCCACCATGCCCGGCTAATTTTAGTATTTTTAGTAAAGACAGGGTTTCCCCATGTTGGCCAGGCTGATCTCGAACTCCTAACCTTAGGTGATCCACCCATCTCAGCCTCCCAAAGTGCTGGGATTACAGGCGTAAACCACCATGCCTGACCCCCAAAATACCTTTATTTATTTACTTACTTACTTATTTATTTATTTATGACACTGAGTTTCACTCTTGTCGCCCAGGCTGGAGTGCAATGGCACAATCTCTGCTCTCTGCAACCTCTGACTCCTGGGTTCAAGCGATTCTTCTGTCTCAGCCTCCCATGTAGCTGGGATTGCAGGTACCTGCCACCATGCCCGGCTAATGTTTGTATTTTTAGTAGAGACGATGTTTCACCATGTTGGCCAGGCTGATCTCAAACTCCTGATCTCAGGTGATCTGCCCGCCTCAGCCTCCCAAAGTGCTGGGATTACAGGTGTGAGCCACCACACCTGGCCCCCAAAATGCCTTTTAAAGCTCTTTTTTTTTCAAAGTCCAAGATCTGGCTGGGCAAGGTGGCTCATGCCTATAATCCCAGCACTTTGGAAAGCCAAGGTAGGAGGCTCTTTTGAGCCCAAGAGTTTGAGACCAGCTTGGGCAACATAGGGAGACACCTGTCTCTACAAAAAAAAAAAATTTTTTTTTCCAATTAGCTGGGTGTGGTGGCACACACCTGTAGTCCCAGCTACTTGGGAGACTGAGACAGGAGGATCATCCGAGTCCTGAAAGTTAAGGCTACAGTGAGCCATGATCACACCACTGCACTCCAGCCTGGGCAACAGAGCAAGACCTTGTCTCAATCAATCAGTCAAGTCTAAAATCTAATCAAGGTTTTCACACATTGCGTTTGGTTGCCACATTTCTAGTCTCTTTTGAAACAGGCCTCCTGCCTTTTTCATCTTCTCTTGACTTTGTCTTTGTGTGAATGTCCCACAATTTAAATTTGTCTGATTGTTTCTTCATGATGAGATGCAGGCTAAATACTCTTGGCAGGGGCACTTGTGGTGCCTTTTATTGTACCTCGTTAGGAGGCTCATGTCAGCTTGTCCCATTGTCCATGCCGGGAATGGCTTAATGGAATATTTTTTTCATCTTTTTTTTTTTCCTTTGAGATAGGGTCTTGCTCTGTTGCCCAGGCTGGAGTGCAATGGCATGATCTCTGCTCACCGCAACCTCTGCCTCCTGGGTTCAAGCAATTCTCCTGCGTCAGCCTCCTGAGTAGCTGGGATTACAGGCATGTGCCACCACACCCAGCTAATTTTTGCGTGTGTGTATATATGTATACACATATATATACGTATATATACACATACATATATACGTGTGTGTGTGTGTGTGTGTATATATATATATATATATATATTTTTTTTTTTTTTTAGTAGAGACAGGGTTTTTCCACGTTGGCCAAGCTGGTCTTGAACTCCTGACCTCAGGTGATCTATCCGCCTCGGCCTCCCAAAGTGCTGGGATTACAGGCGTGAGCCACCGTGCTCAGCCTGGAATTTTTTAAGATCATCTTTTTTTATTTTTTATTTTTTGAGATAGGGTCTTGCTGTGTTGCCCAGGCTGGAGTACAGTGGCGTGATCATGGCTCACTGCAGCCTCCACCTCAGGGGCCCAAGCCACCCTCCCACCTCAGCCTCCCAAAGTACTGGAATTACAAGTACACACCACCACGCCTGGCTAATTTTTTAATTTTTTCTTTTTTTAAGACAGGGTTTCTGTCGCCCTGGCCAGAGTGCAGTGGTACGATCTCGGCCCAATGCAGCCTCAGCCTCCTGGGCATCAATCCTCCCACCTCAGCCTCTCAAGTAGCCGGGACTACAGGCACACACCACCATGCCTGGCTAATTTTTGTATTTTTAGTAGAGATGGGATTTCGCCATGTTGGCTAGGCTGGTCTGTAACTCCTGAGCTCAAGCAGTCCACCCACCTCAGCCTCCCAGAGTGCTGGGATTACAGACATGAGCCACTGTATTGGGCCTTTTTTTTTTTTTTTTTTGAGATGGGGTCTCACTATGTTGCCCTGGCTGGGCTCAAGTGATCCTCCCACCTTGGCTTCTTTTGTTTTTTTTTTTTTTTTTTTTTGAGACGGAGTCTCGCTCTGTCGCCCAGGCTGGATTGCAGTGGCCCGATCTCGGCTCACTGCAAGCTCTGCCTCCCGGGTTCACGCCATTCTCCTGCCTCAGCCTCCCGAGTAGCTGGGACTACAGGCGCCCGCCACCACGCCCGGCTAGTTTTTTGTATCTTTTAGTAGAGACGGGGTTTCATCGTGTTAGCCAGGATGGTCTCGATTGCCTGACCTCGTGATCCGCCCGTCTCGGCCTCCCAAAGTGCTGGGATTACAGGCTTGAGCCACCGCGCCCGACCAGGCTTCTTAAAGTGTCAGAATTAAGGTGTGAGCCACCATGCCAGGCCCCCCAGCTTTTTTTGAGACATGATCTTGCTCTGTCACCTATCCTGGAGTGCAGTGGCACAATCATAGCTCACTGTAGCCTCAAACTCTTGTGCTCAAGTGAACCTCCCACCTCAGCCTCCACAGTAGCTAGAAGTACAGGTGTGCGCCACCACACCCAACTAATATTTTTTCTTTCTTTCTTTTTTTTTTTTTTTTTTTTTTGAGATGGATACTCCCTCCGTCACCCAGGCTGGAGTACAGTGGTGTGATCTCAGCTCACTGCAACCTCTGCCTCCTGGGTTCAAGTGATTCTCCTGCCTCAGCCTCCCAAGTAGCTGGGACTATAGGTGCACGCCACCATGCTCAGCTAATTTTTGTATTTTTAGTGGAGATGGGGTTTCACCATGTTGGCCAGGCTGCACTAGAGCTCCTGACCTCAAGTGATACAACCACCTTGGCCTCCCAAAGTGTCACTAGGTGCTGGGATTACATGACAGCCACCGTGCCCACCCAAATTTTTTAATTTTTTGTAGATATGGGGTCTTGCTATGTTCCCCAGACTGGTCTCAAACTCTTAGCCTTGAGTGATCCTGCCACTTTGGTCTCCCAAAGCACTGAAATTACACGTGTAAGCCACTGTGCCCAGTGAAGGTCACTCATTTTTAGATCCTGCCCCTGCAATACTCAAAGGGGGATTACTTTGGCATGCAGCCCGTGGTGACCCTGGGACCCCCAGGCTGAAATGGCCATTCAGCAGCCTGAGGGTCGCCCAATCCATGTGATGTGGACAGGACAGCTGGATCACAAGGGTCGGCCCCAGCGAGCAGGCTCATGATGGACATATTGAGAGACTTCTCAGTTGTTTAGATGGTTTTGTGAGAAGCAACAACCTTAAAGGGTTGGCTTGTAATTATACAGTTATACATATTGTCCATCCCTTCACTTATCTGTACTGAGTAAAGGACACCAAGAGAGATTTCCAGATGTCATGAGGGCTGGGATAGTTCTATTAGTCATCCTGGCATGCTGCTGGAATTGAGAGATCTACATTCTGGAAATAGCTTTGTTTCTGGACTAGGAAAGAGGAAGGAATGAGGGAGTATGGAGTGTTGGCAAGACTGTGGACCGTATGCTGGGGAAGGAAAGGATGCAGATGGGGAGGAAGAGATGAGGTCTCTGGCATGAGCCCTGGGTAGCAGCTGGCACCACTTGGGGAGTGGGGAGCCCCAGAGCTGATGGCCTTGGAGGAGGGGCTTTGTGAGCCCAGTGCCAGGGTTCTGGGAGCCAGAGACAGGGAGAAGCAGACCTGTACTGCTAAGAGGAGAGGGCTGGGCTGAGGGCGACGCATCAGGATGTGCCAGAATGTGGACCTGGCATAGTCTAAGCCCTGGGAGAGGTGAGCACTGTTTTCCAGGCAGGGAGTTCAAAGCGTGAATTGCTGGGGAAGAGGCAGAGGCCTGAGCCTCAGGTTTGTCAGCATTTAAGCGCAAGTTCTCCAAAAGCAATGTAACTCAAACGTTGTCTAATTTTATTGACACACTGATGGTCCCCAACTTATGATGGTTCAAATTACAATTTTTCAACTTTACAGTTGTGCAAAAGCAATATAGGCTTTCAGTATATTCCTCATTACTTCCAAATAAGCCCATCGTAAGTTGAAAATATTGTATGTCAAAATGCACTTTTTTGGCCAGGGATGGTGGCTTACGCCTGTAATCCCAACACTTTGGGAAGCTGAGATAGAAGGATCACTTGAGGCCAGGAAATCGAGACCAGCCTGGGCAACGTAGCAAGACCCTTGTCTCTTAAAAAAAAATCTTATTGGCTGGGCACAGTGGCTCATGCCTGTAATCCCAGCACTTTGGGAGGCCATGGCGGGCGGATCACCTGAGGCCGAGTTCCAGACCAGCCTGACCGACATGGAGAAACCCTGTCTCTACTGAAAATACAAATTTAGCCGGGCGTGGTAGGGCATGAGCTACTCTGGAGGCTGAGGCAGGCGAATCGCTTGAACCTGGGAGGTGGAGGTTGTGGTGAGCCGAGATCATGCCATTTCTCTCCAGCCTGGGCAACAAGAGCGAAACTCCGTCTCAAAGATGCGGTTTTGACTTGCGATATTTTCAACTTACACTGGGTTTATCTGGATGAAATGCCATTGCAAGTCAAGGAACATCCATATATTCACTTGGGCATAAGTGAAAATACTGGTAACTAGCCTGAGCTCACTGATCAGAGTAATTAGGGTGAGGCTAATGTAGTGATTTACAGCAAAAAGAATGTGAAGTAAATAAACATATAGGTGACCAGGGAATATAGTCATGCAGGTGTTGGGAGAGCAACTGGTGCTGAGTGACAGACATTAGAAGACAGGAGGACTCCCAGCAGCCTCTGGGGTGGCCGTTCTGCCCCTGAAGATTGGCTCGCCCCACCTTCAGCGCAGCAGGATTTGCGGCAGTGTAGGAGAGCAGCCAGCTGGGATCCAACGGGACCTTCTGGGAGGTCCCGCAGGGGTTGCTTCCTTCCGCCTGCCTTGTTGTCCCCCTCCTGTCCTCAACCGGTCTTGTTCTGGCTGTCCATGGACCCTGGGCTGTGGCAGGTAGTGTGGGGGCTGCAGGTGCATGTCCTGGGTGGGGCATGGGCCACTGACGGGCTTTGCGGGGTCCCCTCCCCTGCCCCCTTCACGGCTGCATCTGTCTCTTTCCTCCACAGGGGGAGGGGTTGCACCAACTACGCGAGGCTTTGAAGATTTTAGCTGAGAGGGTTTTAATCTTGGAAACAATGATTGGGCTCTATGGTGAGTAGAGACAGACAGATGGACAGACGGTCCAGCCCCTGCCTGCCAGCCTTCCCCAAGCCCTTCTGGGGTGGAACTGGCCTGAGCCCAGTCATGAGACTGGAGAAGGTGCCTGTCCCAGGCAAGCATGGACCTGAGAGACCACAACCACCCATCCCTCAATGACTGGTTCCCTCCTCCATGGGTGCAGGGGTACCCTGGAAACCCAGGCCCTACTGCTGTGGTCAGACCTGGGCCTCTAGGCATTATGGGTAATGTGGTTTCTAAGCCTGCAGGGAACCAGAGATAACAGATTTCAAGTTTGGAAGAAATTATGGGCAATGGAACCAAACTCCAGTCTAGCAGTGGGATTGTGGGTAACAGAGCCAGACTCCTGCAGTGCAAGGGATCATGGGTAACCAAATCACAGCTCAGGGCAACAGGAGGATTACAGGTAATGGATCCAGACTCTAGTCAGCCTTCAGCTCTAGAGAAATCATGGGTAACAGAGTCAGGCCCGCAGGGCAATAGGTCGTGGAGCAAGACTCCAGAAGGGCAGGGGACTGTGGGTGGCAGAGCCAGGCTCAGGCCCCAGGGGACTCTGGGTAATGCACTACCTACCAGTTCTGACCTTCCTCTCCCATAATCCCCCAGAGGCTCTCACAAGGCAGACCCTCCTGGCCTCAGGTGTCCCCTTTGCAGTTTTCCCCTTGGTCCTCCTAATGTGTTCTATTGGTCCCTTTAGGGGACTAAGAGAGCCAGGCTCTCACCCCAAGCATTCACCTAGAAACTCCCCACCCATGTGGTTACTTGAGGATCCAGGCCAGCCCTGTCCCCACCATAGGAGGGGAGACTGAAGTCTCAGTACTGAGACTCACTCCCAGGCTCCTGCCCTGATGGCAGCTGGCAGTGCCCTCCCACCCTCCCGGCTTGGCTTCCCAGCCCAGCCCTCAGAGGCCAGACTCGCACCGTCTGCTCTTCTCCATCTTCCATCAGGCTCCTAGCTTACAGAGCTTCCTGCAGCAGCAGGCTCAGCTGGAGCTCCTGGCCAGACGGGTCACCCTGCTGGAAGCCATCATCTGGCCAGGTAATGGCAGGGCGGGCAGGCAGGGGCAGCCTCTTCCAGGAAGGGCCTGGGCATGCAGAAGGTGCCTTCCAATGCTCGGCCCAGGCCCGCGGACACTCATTCTTCATCCAGCCAGCCAGCCAGCAGATGGTGCCTGGCAGAGAGAAGGCTCTGGTCACTCGAGTGAATGAATACCTGCTCTGTGCCAGGCACCTTATTGGGACAGGCTCCACAAGATAAGACAGACATAGTCCTGCCCTCGAGGAGTGTAGGGTGCTGGGGGCGCTCAGGAGAACCCTGACACTGGTAGAGAAACCCAAGGTGAGGTACACTGCAGGGAAGGGAGTACAGGCAGCCATGGGAATACAGAAGTGCCTCTGACCTGGCCCAGAGGAGGTTGGAGGGGGTTGAGGGAGGTCTTCCTGGAGGGTGATATCTAAGTGGAGACCTGAAGGGCAAGGATCTGCGGAGAGTGAACAGGCAGAGAAACAGCATGAGCGAAGGCCAAGAGACCAGAAGGAGCCTAGAAGCGACAGAATCTGGCAGGGCCTAGATCAGGAAGGTCCTAGAAGGCAGGATGGGGTAGCACAGGAGTTGGTTAGACACTAGTGGGTGGTACCCCGCCTTGCGTCTGGCTCCTGGGAATGAAGCTGAGGTCTTTCCTCATGAAACTGGAGCCTGTGGCTGGCCCTGAAGAAAGGAAGGGATTGGCTGCCTGACGGTCTGAGCTCTGTTCCTCACCTGCCCTGCCACACCATCTCACAGCCCATCTCACAACAGTGCACAGAGGCCTCCACATCATGTCCAATCTCGCATCTATTTTAAAGACTGAGAGGCTGGGCGCGGTGGCTCACGCCTGTAATTCTAGCACTTTGGGAGGCTGAGGCGTATGGATCACCTGAGGTCAGGAGTTCGAGACCAGCCTAGGCAACATGGCGAAACCCTATCTCTACTAAAAATTAGTCAGGCATAGTGGTGGGCGCCCGTAATCCTAGCTACTCGGGAGGCTGAGGCAGGAGAATCACCTGAATCCGGGAGACGGAGGTTGCAGTGAGCCAAGATCGCACCACTGTATTCCAGTCTGGGAGACAGAGCGAAACTCCGTCTCAAAAAAAAGAAAAGAAAAGAAAACCTCAGATTGTTTCCCCAATCCTCTTTGCCAAAGGCTGACCCTTCTTGCTCAAAAACAAAAAGACTGAGAAACTTAGGTCCCAAGCAGGAAGGAGAGTTAAGGTTAGAGCCCAGCCTCCTTCATCCAGCAAAACTGTAGAGAACACTCATTGAAAGCCAGGCCTGGTTGGGCACTGGCACTCTGGAGTATAGATAGGTGCCGGCCTTGGGGAGCTGGCCATGAGTGGCAGGGAATCGTATCTACAGAGATATGGGGTAGGGGAGCATGGAAGGATGTGGGTGAGGAACAGTCACTTGTCCCTAGGGGTTAGAGAAGGCTTCTTGGAAGAGGGACTCTGTGTTGGGTCCTGGAAGATCCCAATGAGTGTGCCAGGTGGGGAAGTGGGCAGGGCAGCCTTGAGAGAGTCCTGCCTGTGCAGAGGCCCAGAGGCTGGGAAGGGTTTGGGGTCTGCTTCCAAAGCTCCTCCCACAGTGCCGCATGCTTCTCTAACTTCTAGAAACTTCAGTGCCTAGCTCCCAGACCTCCTCCCCTCTTACAGAGAGGGGCCAAGGACCAAATCTCAGGCTCTCAGAACCTTTTTAGGTGTCCCCACCTTCTCTCTGAGGATTGGGGCAGGAGCCAGAAGGGACACATTTGGGCCACCATGGCTCTGGATCTGTCCCTGCCTTCGGCCAGCTCTGTCTCTGACAGCCCAGGGAGAAAAGTGCCAGGCACCTCAAAAGTCCCACACCCACTGCCAGTGGCCCCTCGAGCCAGCTTGGGTCGGGGCTTGAAGGGATAGGTCGGAGGAGTGACAGATGCGACCCTCCCCATTGGCCCAACATACACATCAGGTGCTACTGAAGACCCAGATGGGGTTCCTGTTTAGGTTATAATCAATAATTATAATAGTATCAGCTGCCACGTGTCTGGCCCACCTGGGCTGGATCGATCATCTCCAGTCTCTTAGAGTAGTAAGCCTGCTAGGTGAGCGATGCCATGGCCATTTTACAGATGAAGAAACAGAGGCTCGGAGGCTCTTGTGACTGCTTCAGGATCACAGGAATGGGAATGGTCAGGCTAGGGGTCCACCCCAGGTCTCTCCTCTAACATGCTGGCCCTTTGGGCTTCACCAGCAAAAGTTTGCTGACTCTGCCACTCGTCGAGGGCCCCAAATTTGATTGTGACAAACTCACAGGGACCAGACCTGCAGGAGACCTGGGTGGAAGTGACACCAACCTAGTAACCATAATAATCCAGCATTTCCTGTGAAAACCACTTTCCAGTCCTGGTCATGGTAAACACATGTATCACAAGGGTGTAAAAACGGGACTATTTATCCCCACGTTCCAGATGACACTCAGAGGTTCTGCGACTTGCCCAAGGCCAAATAACTGGCAGAGTAGGACCAGTACACGATCCTAGCTGGCACTGGGGCCAGTGCTCTGTGCCGCTCCCCTCCCATGCTCCTTGAGTTAAGACATGGAATGTCCCTTTCAGTGACCAAATATGCCTGTCTGCTCCAAGAGCCCTCATCTCAACCCAGAGGTGTACAGGTGGCTGGGCCACACAGGGTCAGGGCACAGTCATGATTACGAGGGGATAGCCCACTCCCTAGCAGTGCCCTCAATGGGAACCTGGTGTTCACCAGAACCCAAGTATCTGTCCTATGGAGGCTTAGCCGAGTCCTCCCCCATGGCCCTCTCCTCCCCGAGTGTCCATCTCCCCCTAGAAAAACAGCCTATTCTGACCTGCCTGGCCTGCTCATTTTACTTCGGGAAGGGCTGAGATGATAGTCACAGAAGGCTTCCTGGAGGAGATAGCTCCTACCCTTGGTTTTGAAAGATGAGTAGTTTTCCGGTTCCGTCTCGAACTGCCCTGTTTTAGCAATGAGACGACTGAGACCCTGATAGAGGTCCAGCTCACCCAAGACTGCACAGTAGGTCAGTGGCAGAGCCTGGGCTCCTAAGCCCTTCCCCCCAACTGGTGGCCTAGCCCAAGTCTGTTCCCTAGCCTCAGTTTACCCAGCTACCACATAGGGATGATTCAGGGCACACCTCCACCCCAAAGTGAATCGAAAAAAGAAGCAGCCTTTACGTGAAGCATTCACGGCATGCTAAACACTTCCTAAAGGCGGCGGGTGTGGTTAACCCCACTTGACAAAGCAGGAATCAAACAGAAGCGCTGAGTGCTCTCCTTGGGTTGGGGGGGCTGGTAAGTCCTGACAGACCCCAATCTGTAGACCCCCTTTCCCACAGCTCTGCAGCCAGACACCAGGGTGGATTATACCTGGCAGAGGGTGCCCAGTTCTGCCATCCCCTAGAGGGCCAAGGGGAGGTGGGTACCTCACATGAACCCCCCTGATGTGGCCTCTCTCCTCCTTCCCTCCGGCAGAACCAGAGATGGGGTCTGGGGCAGGCCCTGCCGGCACAGGCACCCCCAGCCTCCTTCGGGGCAAGAGGGGCGGACATGCAGCCAACTACCGGATCGTGGCCCCCAGGAGCCGGGACGAAAGAGGCTGAGGGCGGTGGCGGCCCTTGGGGCAGACAAGGCCAGGCTTCCCCTCCTACCTGGACTCGGCCAGCTGCCTCCAGGGACCGCCTGTCCATATTTATTAATATCCTCAGGGTCCCTTCTGCCATCTAGGCCTTAGGGGTAAGCAGGTCTCAGTCCTGGCACCATACACGTCTGAGGCTGAGCAGGGGCTGAGAGGAGAGGCTTGGGCCTCAGTTTCCCTCTGTGAAGTGGGGGGAGGCAGGCCTTCAAGGAGGGGTAGAGGTACAAGGCTTCGTCTCATCTGCTGTCTGAGTATCCAGGCCCAAAGGCACTGAGGGACACAGGAGGGCTCAGGAGTTGGGGCTTAGCACATGCAGGGATGACAGGGCAGGGAGCAGTCCTCCTCCCTCTCCTCCCCAACCAAACCTCGGGGAGCCCTCCTGTGCCCCTCCCTCCTTGTTGTCCAGTGCTGGGTTCCCCACCCCGAGGTCAAGCTGCCCAATCCTCTGACTGGATCACCAGGGGCTTCTTGCCTCATTTCTCCCCTCTGAGCCCCCAGGCCCTCCCACATCTCAGGTTGGGGATGGGGACATGGAGAAGGGGCTGCCTGCTCCCACAAATGCTTGTGACAGATGCCAGGAGGTAGATGTGTGCTGGCCAATAAAGGCCCCTACCTGATTCCCCGCAGCCTGGTCTCAGTGTGTGGTTAGATGGGGGCAGCTAGGAATGAGAATACGATGGGAGGAGAGCTGGAAATGGGTGGTGAAGAATGCTCTGTGTTGGAGGACAGAGCCTCCTGGAGGTACAGGCTACATGGTGCAGGGCCAGGAAGCCTGTGTCTCCGGACATCAGGGAACAGCTCTCCCACAACTGGTCATTCATTTGGTGCTCGCTCATTCATTCATCCCCCTGATGCCAACACAGAAGAGTCAAACACAACTGCTGCCTCCAAGGAGGTCCAGGTTGAAAAACAAACTGGTTTTTATTCTAAACACATACTAGGGCAGCATGCTGGCCTCTCCTGCCTCCAGAGGTGCCCCTGCTCCCCACTGTGGTCCTCAGTAGACAGAGCAGGAGCTCAGGCTACCCACATGCAGCCCAGCCCTTAGTACCCAAGGGCCTGTCTGTGCCTCACTCTCTGCCTGGGCTAGGGAGGCCCAGGACCCTCGGAGTGGGCAGGCCCACCCTTTCCCTGGGTCACCAGGGTCTCAGTGCCCACTTGTCCTCCAACCAGCAGTGACACGGCACCCTCCACGCGGCCTGTGGCTGCCAGTGCCACCACCGCCTGCTCCGTGGGGAAGCCCATGCGCTCCAGCTGCTGCAGCCTGTGGGGGATGGGGGGACAAGTGGGGAGTGTCAGGGCCACACCGGCCCCTACATGAGGGGACCCCCCCTCTGCCCACTCCACCTTACCGCAGAGAGGAGACAGAGGACTTGGACAGCCATGGTGCGCTCTGGGGCCCCTGGGCTGGCCCGTCAAGAAGTGAGGCCTGGATGCCCTCCTGCAGCATCTGCTCATCCAAGGCCACCCACATCGGAGTCCCTGGGGAGAAGCTGGCCCCAGCCCAGTCCAGGCTGGCCTCTGAGGAGCCCTCCCAGGTGGGCTGCACAGGCCTCAGGCCTGGTGGGGACAGGGCTGAGCCTTCACAGTGGGACCAGAGGTCAGGGGAGGCTACATAAGGCCGTCCAGGGATGGGAGGCCTAGGGGAGTGGGAACAGAAGAGGGCCTGACTGCCAGCCCTGCCACAGTGCCCACCTGGGCTGGCATCCCCCCATCACCCTCACCTCACTCCGGCAGGATGGGTGACAGGCAGCTCCGCCAGGCTGCCCGGGGAGGGAAGGAGCCTCAGGGGCCAGCACCCCGCCAAGGTCCCGCACAAAACGCCCTCCTGCAGCGCCTGCAGCCGTCGCTCTGAGGGTTCCAGCCACCGGAAGGCCCCAGCTGCGTCTGTCTGCCCGGGGCAGGGCGGCCAGTCAAGGAAAACCAAAAGCAGCCAGGGGTGGGCCCACGCCACAGGCCAGGCCCCATGCCAAGTGTGCTGGCCACCACTCCCTCCCATCTCCTCACTGTGGCCCAGCATGGAATAGCGTCACCCTGGTCAGCAGGAGAGGCTCAGAAAGGAAAAGGGATCTGCCTGAAACTACTCAGCCAGAGCCAGGTATGCCTTACCCCAAAGCCTGGGCTCACCCCTGACCCACTCTGTTCCCAGAACCCTATGCACCTTTTCAGGTCTGTAACTCAAGGTCCACCCTTCCTGGAAGAAGTCCCATAGACACACCTGCTCTTGCCTTCAGACAGGCCTGGATAACTCCTGTCCCCAATCCAGAGGACAGGGGCCAGCCTGTTCTCTCCAGTGGCACTGTTTTCCCCGATAGGTATGAATCATCTTAGGGCTGGACGAAGTGGCTTACAGCTATATAATCCCACCACTTTGGGAGGCTGAGACGGGAGGATCACTTGAGGCCAGGAGTTCACGACCAGCCTGGGCAACATAGACCCTTTCTCTACAAAAAAATTTTAAAATTAGCTGGACGTGGTCTCAGCTACTGAGGTGGCTGAGGCGAGAGGATCGCTCGAGCCCAGGAGTTTGAGGCTGTAGTGAGCTATGACAGCGTCGCCACACTCTAGCTTGGGTGACAAAATGAGACCCTGTCTCTAAAAAATTTAAAAATATATATATATCTCTCTCTCTCAGAGGCAGAACACCCAATAGCACTGTGGCACTATTTATTTATTTTTGAGACAGTCTCGCTCTGTCACCCAGGCTGACATGCAGTGGTGAAATCTCAGCTCACTGCAACCTCCACCTCCGAGGTTCAAGCAATTCTCCTGCCTCAGCTTCCCGACAGGCACGTGCCATCACACCTGGCTAATTATTTTGTATTCTTAGTAGAGACAGGGTTTCACCATGTTGGCCAGGCTGGTCTCGAACTGCTGGTTTCAAGAAATCAGCTCACCTCAGCCTCCCAAAGTGCTAGGATTACAGGCGTGAGCCACCTCACCCAACCTCTAGCACCATTTATTAAAAAGAATATTCTTTTCCTCATTGAATCAACTTGGCACTGTTGTCAAAATAAATTGACTATACAGTAAATGTAACAGTTTATTTCTAGATCATCAATTCTAGTCCATTGATCTGTATGTCTATCCTGATGTCAGTACCACAATACCTTGATTATTATAATTCTGTATGGCTTTTTTTTTCTTTTTGGAGACAGAGTCTTACTCTGTCGCCCAGGCTGGAGTGCAGTGGTGCAATCTCAGCTCACTGCAACCTCTGTCTCCCAGGTTCCAGTAATTCTCCTGCCTCAGCCTCCTGAACAGCTGGGATTACAGGCATGCACCACCACGCCTTGCTAATTTTTGTATTTTTAGTAGAGATGAGGTTTCACCATGTTGGCCAGGCTGGTCTTGAACTCCTGACCTCAAGTGATCTGTCTGCCTTGGCCTCCCAAAGTGCTGGGATTATAGGCGTGAGTCACTGCGCCTGGCCACTTTTGTAGTTTTAAGTTTTGAAATTGAAAAGTGTAAGTCTTCCAGGTTTGCTTTTCTTTTTCAAGATTATCTGAGGTATTCTGGGTTCTTATATTTCCATATTAACTTTAGGACCAGCTTGCTAATTTCTGCAACAACAAAAAAAGACAACTGAGATTTTGATAAGAATTGTGTGGGATCTATAAATCAACTGGGTAGCATTAACATTTTAACAATATTAAGTATTGCAATCCATGAACATGAGATCTTTCCATTCACTTAGGCTTTTGTTTTTTTTGAGAGGGAGTCTTGCTGTCTCGCCCAGGCTGGAGTGCAGCAGCACTATCTTGGCTCACTGCAGGCTCTGCCTCCTGGATTCAAGCAATTCTCCTGCCTCAGTCTCCCAAGTAACTGGGACTACAGGCACCTGCCACCATGCCCAGCTAATTTTTGTTTTTTGGGGTTTTCTTTAAGACTGGGGTCTCACCCTGTCGCCCAGGCTGGAGTGCAGTGGCATGATCTCGACTCATTGCAGCTGCTGCCTCCCAGGTTCAAGCAATTCTCCTGCCTCAGTCTCCTAAGTAGCTGGGATTACAGGCGCACGCCACCACGCCCAGCTAATTTTTGTATTTTTAGTAGAGATGGGGTTTCACCACGTTGGCCAGGCTAGTCTCGAACTCCTGACCTTGTGATCCGCCCACCTTGGCCTCCCAGTGTTGGGATTACAGGCGTAAGCCACTGTGCCTGGCCTAAGTTTTTAATTTTTAGTAGAGATGGGGCTTCACCATGCTGGTCTCAAACTCCTGACCTCAAGTGATCTGCTCGCCTGGCCTCCCAAAGATCTGGGGTTACAGGCGTGAGCCACTGCACCTGGCCAGGCTTTTAATTTTTTAAACTTTTATTTTTTTGCTCAGAGTGGTTTGGCTATTCAGGGCCTTTTGTGGTTCCATATAAATTTTAGGATTATTTTTTCTATTTCTGCGAAGAATGGCATTGATATTACAGGGAGCCCACGGAGCCCTTTACATTGTAATTGGTACCTCCACCAGGCCATGACCCCCCCAGGTCCCAGCCCAGAGCATGTCCCAGAGGAAGACTTGGAGAAGCTCCTGGAATGTGTGTGCACGGCTCCTTGGTATTGCTTGGGACTTCACCCCTTTGTGCCACTTCCTTCCTAGGCACCCACCCACAGAACCCACACATCCCCACGGGCCCTAGGCTCAGGCAAAGGATACAGGCCAGGCCAGCAAGGAGGCCACAAAGGAGCTGCAGGAAGGGTGGCTCAGAGCTGAGCAGTGGGGTCAGGACAAGCAGCAGCCACGGTGGCAGCCATGGTGGCAGTGCCCCACGGGGCCGTTTAGGGTGGTGTACCTCCCCAGCCAGCATGGCCAGGTGGACAGGCATGTATCCACAGCTGCCGGCTGCACCGGACACCCCAAGGCCTGCCAGCAGTACTGCCAGCAGCCCAGAAGCCAGGGCAAGCAGAGCTGAGGCATGCAGGAATCTCAGCGTGCCCAGGTGGCACTCCTGCTGCCAGCCCAGAGTGGGCAGGAGCAGCAGGCTCAGGAGCAGGCCCGGCAGGGCCGTGTGGCCCAGGACATGGGTCAGCAGCCGGTGCACTGGGAGAGAGAAGGGGCTTATGTGCCAGGTTAGTGGCCCCAACATCCAAGGCTGTCCCAGGTGTGCTAGGTTGAAGGTTACCCTACACCAGGGCCACCTGCTGAGCCCACCTCCCCTCCCCAGGAGCCAGTCTGCCCACAGTCAGCCCTTCATCATTGGTGGACGGGACCAAGGACTTCCAAACACTGTGGCTATGCCTCTGTGGTATTAGACAGAACACACCGCACCTGCCACTCAGTCTTTGCACTGACAACCTGCAACTGAGCACTCACTATGTCCCAGACACCATGAAGGTACTCTGCTTCTGTATTTACTAAATCATACCTGGCTGAGAGCATGAGATGGCCTGCTTCAATCCTGGAGCTACCCCATTCCCTCAAGCTGTGTAACCCTGGTCAAATCACTTAACCTCTCTGAGCATCATTGGGGGTCCTCAAATACAAACTGGAGTTGTTATGATTGGGAAACAGGTGCTCAGCTAAGGTCCCTCCTCGAACCCCCAACACCTCCTCCTCCATCCTCATGCTTAGCTGAAAGTCTTAGTTGTTTTCTCTTTTTTTTTGAGACAAAGTCTCAGTCTATCACTCAGGCCAGAGTGCAGTGGCACAACTTCAACTCACTGCAACCTCCACCTCCCAGGTTCAAGTGATTCTCCTGCCTCAGCCTCCCGAGCAGCTGAGATTACAGGCACGTGCCACCACGCCCAACTAATTTTTGTATTTTTAGTAGAGACAGGGTTTCACCATGTTGGTCAGGCTGGTCTCGAACTCCTGACCTCAAGTGATCCACCTGCCTCAGCCTCCCAAAGTGTTGGGATTACAGGCGTCAGCCACTGCACCCAGCCTTAGTTCTTATTTCAAGGAAAAGCTGCCAGACCGGGAAACCATGAGAAAAGCACTCCTACCCACAGGTTCCAGCCCACCCTGCCAAATCCTCTGCCTCCCTTCTTGGCTGTGGATGTGCTGAGCATGCTCCTAAGGCCACGCTTCCCCCGGGACACTGGGCCCCATCCCTGCTTGACCCCTGGAGGCCTTGTGCTGCTCCTGCCAACTGGGCCCAGGCCCTACAGCAAGTCTCCTGCTTCCTCCAAGGTCCACGTGGCTGGCCCTCACCCTGCCAGGGGTCCAGCAACAGCTCCGGGGCCAGGACCAGGCTGGGGCCGGCCCCCACCAGCCACAGGCTGCTCATCAGCAGCATCAGGACTGAGGAGGCGAGAGGCAGCGCCGGGGACAGTGGGCCATGGGGGCCCCTGGCATGCATAGCTTGGTTGAGGATGGTCAAGGGTGGTCCTAGGGCTGTGCGCTGGGAGTAAAAGAAAACAATAACAAGTTGTTATTGGAGGTTTTGTCTCACCAATACCCTCTCAAGCACCTTATCAACAGCCCTATTTTACAGAAGTGGAAACAGGCTGGAGAGGCAGGCCCAGCAGCTCGGCCATAGTGGAGCTCAGACCCTAACCCATGCACTCACAAGCCATCTTGCCATTCCACTCACCTCTGTTTAAGGACTGGCAGGGGACAGGCATAGAGACTCCTGAGTCCTGATGGGCCCTAAACTCCCAAAAAGAGGGGTTCAGCCCCTCACCCCCCTGGGCGAATTCAGGGCCATCTCTAGCCAGCTTCTGTCCTCCCCCTTCCCTCAGGCTACTACCTCCCTCCTTCCTCCCCTACCCTGTGCCCAGCCTTAATGCTCCAGATGGTTTCAGTGGCCCTTGACCCTGGAGTGGGGCCAGCCAATGGGCAAGCCGACTGGGGAAGGGTGGGGCAGAAGGGCAGGAGTCCCACACCTTGAGCGACACTAAGAGACCTGGGACTGAGACATCCCCTTTGAGGGTGAGCCCATCCACCATAAGCCTCCTCCTGCATCCTTACTGGCACAGCCCCTCTGGCCGTAGCTCCCCTTTCCACAGGAAGGCTCCAGTATGGGCTCCACCTCTTTCTGCTCCGTGTCCCAAGGCAAGTTTCCAACCTCATCTTTTTACAGATGAGCCTCATTTTACAGATGAGCCTCTCCCTTCTCATCTGTAAAATGGGAATTCAGAAATTCCTTTCCTCAGAGGATGATGAAATAAAAAGGAGTAGGCTAAGGTAGGCCCTGGCCCACAACTCTTGCTCCATAAATCATAGCAATCCCCACTAATCATGGCGGGCGTTGGTAGCCACCAACTGGCCCATCGAGAAGGCCTCAATATGGAGGTGGCTGCTCCAGCCTAGCTGGTCCCAGCTTTGGCCCTCAAACATGGCCTTTCCCTGCTCACCAAAGCAAGGCCTTCTCCCCTGTGCTCTCCTCTTGCATCCAGCCTGTCCTCCAGGGCCTGTAGGTCCCTGGTCAAGCCTCTCTGTCCCAGGACTCCCACTGAGCTGATTCAGGGCAGGAAGCAGGATCCCAGAGAGACAAGAAGGCTGCCTAATTTGCTCCCCTGCCAAGCGCGTTCTCCACATCTACCAGTTTCCTGCAGGAAAAATGTGGAAAGCTCCTCAGCCTGCATTGTCCTTCCCTCCATTTCGTCAGCAGGCAAACTCCTATTTTACTCTTGGAAGCCCAGCTCAAATATCCCTTCCCCTCCTCTGGCCCCCCAACATCAGGGATCTTATCCTTAGGAGCACAGCTTGACCAGTCTGTCTCCCTAGGCAGGTGGTCTGAGCTCATGGCTCCTCTGATCAAACCCCACCTTTCCCAGGGTATTCGCAGCACACAACCAGTGCTTTATATATGTTCACTGAAAAAAGGACACTAGCTTGACTCCTGGTCCTGCTGAGGGATTTGAAGGTGAACCCTGCCCTTCGTGGACCCAGGTATCCACCTAGGGGGCTGGGGTTAGAGGTCCAGAGAGGTGGGCAGGGCCAGCCTTGCCTGGAGGCAGGGTTTGGGGCCAAGACACCCACCGTAAACCTCCTCCTGTATCCTCACCTCACAACCATTCCCCAGCTCTGGGCTCCTTAGCAAGGGTAAAAGGCTTGCCCGTGGACACTCGGAACTGGGACTTGAGCCCCCTGGACCTCACTTTCTTCAATCTATGAAACGGGCAGTGCACCACCAGGCCCTGCCTACCTTACTGGGAAGCCGGGAGGGCAGAATGGAAAGACAAGGACGAAGATTCTTCCGGGTGGCGGATAGAGTAGGGGGTCCCAGGATCTGTCTGGTTCGAACTCAGCTGGGGACTTTGCAAAGATACTCAATTTCCTTGGACCTCAGTTTCCCCTTCTGTAAAACAAGGGTATTGGATGAGGGATGATTAAAGGGCGTGCTCCACCTCGACCGTTACCCGGGGACGGGGTCTCGGGGCCAGAAACGGCGTTCGAGGCCTCCCACCTAGCCGACCGGCCTCGGGGCCCTTCCCCGCTGGCCCGGGCCACGCGTCCCGGGTACTCACTGCAGAGCGCGCCCAGCAACCCCGAAAGGCCGGTCGGGGTCCCGGGCTGGGAGTCGGGACTCTAGCTCCCGGGCGAGATCGGGGAACCCTGAATCCATTCCGCGCACACCCGGCCGCGTGACCCCGGCCGACCGGCTGGCGCGCCACCCATTCCCCGCGGCCCGCGGATTAGTCAGCAGTTGTTCTAGTCCGGGTCCCTTCCCCCAGCCCTCCCGCCGATCTCCGTCTGCCTGCAGGGCAGACTCTTCAGCGACGGTCCCTAGAGCCAGCGGACGGAACCATTCCAAACAACCTAGCCTCGTTAAGAGAGCCTCTCCGGTTTCACACTGAGACCCGCTCACCGGCGCTCTGGCCCCTTAGGTGCTATTTTGGCCCGAGTGTCACGTCGGGCGCTCTTTAGAGAGGATTGGGACAAGGGTTGCGCACGCGAAGAACGAGAAAGCGGTGGTTCATCCCTCCTGACCCCACCCCCATGGCCTGGCCTGATGGTCGCGCCCGGGGTTGCGGGATTTGCGCCTGCGCAGTGCGGCGCCTAGAGGGAAAGCGAGAGGGAGACGGACGTTGAGAGAACGAGGAGGAAGGAGAGAAAATGGCGTCCACGGGTGAGTATGGTGGAACTGCGGTCGCGCTGGCGGTAGCCGGAACGCCCAAACTGGGGGTCGTTCGTCTCTGGGCTTGGCTGGGAAGACTGAGTGGAGTTGCCGAGAGGGGTTTGAGGCACCCGCCGCGACCCGACGAGCTCGGGGATCCGCGTTCCTCTCCCCTCCCCCCACCGGGCGGGCCGGTTCTGGAATCTTCTGGCGCCCGCGGCGCGCAGGGGGCTCGCTGCGGCGGTGGCGCGCGGGGCCCGCTTTGGCCTCCATTGTGTGGCGGTCCTCGCGCCCTGCGCTCCGGGCCTCCCGCCACGTGGGCGGGGCCTGCGGCCTTCGAGGCCCTGCGTGAAGCGGAGGATTTGGCCAGGCCTCGAGCCGGTCACTGTGAAACCGCCGGGGAGGCCGTAGGCTGCTATCCCTGTGAGGCCTCCCTCCGCGTTTTCAGGGTTTCCCGAGAAACCAGGGAAAAAAGCAAAGAAAGATACCGTGGATTTGTGGGCCGAGGGGTGCCGGCCTATGAGCGGGAGCCCCGTCATCTTTAAGGCCCAGTCGGCTGGGGCGTCTGGCGCTGCCGAACTGCCCCCTCGGCGTCTTCCAGCCCCAAGCCGAACTTCTGCCCTCCTGGGCTTTAGACAGAATGTGCTTCCCTCCTCCAGGGCCCCCAGTTTGCCACTTTTTTGGGCTTCTCCATTTTTATCGTTATTTATTAATTCACGCCCTCCCCTCCCCCAAAACCAATTAAGTGGCTTCCCAGGGCCTTTTTCTGCAAACGCCGAGGGACATCCGTTGTATAATAAGGCCAGCCTGGATCGAGAGACGAGAAATGCTACCAGGAAGGTATTTCTGGCCTCTCTGACCTAGGAGGAACAAAAGGCCGAGCCTGCATTTGAATTATATTTCAGCAGTGGTCTCGCACGTTTATTCGCCTGCGTTAGGCCGGCAGGCCTGTTGATTTCGTAGGTCGACAGAGGTGAGGGAAAAGAGGCCAGTAGAGGCGATCTTAAAGGCACTTGAAAGCAAGCCCCGGATGGGAACTCCAAAATGGGAGTAGAGTGGTCATTGATGGAAGGAGCATTTAAGAGTGTCGCCTAGCCACCACCTGCAGTTCGCAAGCTGTGGGTACACTAACCCGCAGAAATTGGCAGGGTGGAGCATTTTTGCCTCTGGGGGTATTCTCAGGCCACCTGATTCCAGGCCTTAGAGACAGTGGGAGAAGATGAGAGGGAAGACAGGAAAAGCTCTGGACCCTCCAGAGTTTTTAGAGTCCAGAATCCAGCAACGTAAGGACAGTTTAAGAATTCACCCCATCTGTGTGGTCAGTAAACAGGTAAGTGTTGGGTGTTCTTGCTGGGATACCAAAGAAGGCCTGTAGAAGAGAGGACTCTGAAATACCACAGCTAGATCTCCTGGTGGAAAGTGGTTTCCTAGGTGCCCTATCCACCCTCTTCTCCTCTGCAAAAGCCTGAAAAGGCAAAACGTGTGCGTTGACATTTTTGCATGGCCGGACATGTCTTTTTTCAGTCAACTTTGTTCAAACCTTGTTCACTAGTAACTACCATGTGCTTGTACTGTATTAGAATTAACAGTTGTGGTTTCTGTTGACACAAAGTAAACACATTAGGCCTGGCTGGGGGGCCTTCAGAGAGTCACATAAGTAATCTGGGCCTTAGTTTCCTTTCCTGTAAAATACAGAAGTTAGGCTAGACCTGTTAAGCTTTTGAGCCTTTCTGACCTTCGTGCATAACCATTCCACAAATTTGTCCCATGCTGACTTCAACTCAGGTAGTGCGAAGCAACTTCCATGGTGACTGCTATAAAGTGTTAAAGCATTGCCTTGGGTTAATAATAATAGAGGTTTTCTCTCCTCGTGTGTATCTCATGTAGAAAAGACTCGCTGCAGTGTAGAACCCCCACCCCTCAATCACAGTGAAGTGATTTTTAGTGAAGTCTGTGGCTCACTTTTGGGGGTTAAAAACAAACACGGTTGCTGAATAATCTGACGAATTTGTAATTGTATTAGGTTGGTGCAAAAGTAATTGTAGTTTTGCCATTTTAATGACAAAAACCGCAATTACTTTTGCACCAACCTAATAGCTTGTTTGAGGTCCAGTGATGTTTGTGTGCTCTAGGAAGATAAATGTAAGTTCATGAAACAAATTTGCTACCTTCCATAGCCCACCAGTTAGTATAGGGCCGAATCCTTTGGTTTCTCACTGTTGAGAGGTCATTAGTTGTTCCATATCAGCTTTGCCAGTTTTATGTTTTACATAACTGCTATTGTGTAAAAGTCGTCTTGCAAACTGTACTTACATGTCGGTGATTTAGAATCATTTCTCAAAGACCTTAACAAAACGTGGATTAAAATATTTGATGTTGAATGATTCATTGCTGTGTTTATTTTGTATATGCCACGTGGAAGAAATGATTTGCATTTAGTTTTAATGTCACAGAGAGTATGACTTGTGCTATTGAAAATGCCTTTAAGATTGCCATTAACAAATTATTTTTTCATTATAGGTAGCCTTTGGGCAGTTGATTTGATCCTCTTGGTGATTCAGGGTTTTGAGTTACGAGTGTGTACAAAGGAAAGAAAGTAGTCCACTAACGTATAGAGGGGTAGACAGATAAGCCAACGTGAAGAGATGGATTCAGCAAAGCTCTCTCAGGCCGCCCGAGGGATTGTGAGGCTGGCTTTGGATTGCGTGAAGTGGATGCAATAAAGAGCTGTCAATTGTTGATTTTGGATAAGGGACTACTTTCTGATTGGAAAATAAAGGACCCCTTATTTTCCGTCCTAATGGCAGTAACTGTCTTCAGACAGAACAAGATATGTATTCTTGTGGAGAAGAAAGAATTGGGCAGAATTTTCAAAAATAATTAACTGCCTTTAAAAAAACTAAACTTACCTAACTTCAATGCAGTAGTGCTCTAAAAACTATTTTCTTTTTGTTTTTACTACTTGTAGACACCTCAGTGGACCAGAGTTTTTGGTACCTTTAGACGCATGCTGTGAATTTCATAGGAAAAGGAAAATTATAGGGAGGTTTACTTTTTAAAGTCGAAATCATTTTGAGTTGTATGAGAGACAATGGTGTTGCCAAATTTTTCCCAGAAAGGTTAAATGCTTTTTCTTCTTTGCCTGTCTTCAGGATTCTGCCTTAGTTTTGCTTCACCAGGATTTATAATATCTCTAGCTTTTAAGTTGCTGCACAAATGTAGTTCTGACACAGCAAACCCTTTAAAACACTGGAGTGTGGTGACTGCCCTCTTTTCTGCCATTCTGTTTCACTGTCATTGAGCTAGGGAATGGTGGTTTGTCTAACTTGCTAAAGGGAGGGGAGTGAAAACTAATTTTTGAGAAGAGGTAGGTTCTAACCTAACCAGTCTAGTGTTAAACTTTGTATTGTTGTTGCATGCCTCCATTTTATATGAGGGAAAAAACTTCTGATCCTGTTGTAAGTCTGAGATATTGATGATCATCTGTGTTTCAAATGACAGTCGGAATTGGGATGGGTTTTGTGGTCATGAGAACATGCAAAGTATACCTGCCAAATCAGCTGATCTTGACCTCATTAGCTAGTCCCATAGTCAAATGTTGAGTTTAACTGGCTTAGACTTTTTTTTCTATTAGGTTTTGAGAGATAAGGGGGACTCATTTGGACCTGTGTTGGCAGGTCCCCCTACAGTTTAAATAATTCTTCCTGCCACGTGAATTCTTTCCCCCTTTTTTCTCTTCTTGTTTCTGCTAACTACACTATTTTTTTCTCCTCGTTTTCCTCTAGATTACAGTACCTATAGCCAAGCTGCAGCGCAGCAGGGGTAAGTCAGTCTTCTATAACCGCATTTTGTCTGTGATTAATATTTTTTGAGTATGGAGCCTTCTATAATTGTAGAGGTGGTATTTGAATGTTCTCTATTCAAGTTGTTGCATTTAATTCTTTTGCAGCTACAGTGCTTACACCGCCCAGCCCACTCAAGGATATGCACAGACCACCCAGGTAATCTTTAAGATAATTATATGTAGCTGCACCTCTAAGTAAAATCAGTAAATTATCTAGTTATCTTTCAGTTATCCAGTGAAACAAATGAGTAATGTGTGTGTGATAGTAAAATACCCAGGCATTTCAAGCTTTCACAGTGGGAGTGTGAAGGACTCCATTCTGCCATCATAAATGAAACCATTCAGAGGCTGATAATTGGCTCTTTATAACTTTTTAGTATGATTTCTCAAGTTAGGTGCCCTGTTCCATGCTTGGTCCTTCTTCATTATGTTTAAATTTAGTGAATTTATTCATCATAGCAGTTCTGCAAAGGACAAGGATGATAATGACCATTCTGCAGAGGAGAACATTGCAGTGCATAGATATTAAGTAACTTCCCAGTGGTCGTACAGTAAATGGTGGGATTAGCTCTAAAAACTGGTGACCTAGCCAAGGAGCTCCTGATTTCCAGTGAAGAGTCTGTTAAAAAGCCTGGGTCAACAGATTCTAGAAATTAGCCTTCTAGTGTTCTCAAGATGTTGGATTCTGAAATGATCCATGCCATAAAATGGATACTAATAACTGCCTTGGAAACATGTTCTAGGACAGGCAGAATGTGATGTCTCTGGCAGATCTTACTTGACTGGTCATTTAAACAAACCTCGAGAATAATCATGCTAATATCTGAAAGAACAGCTTATTCCTTGCCTGATTTTAAGTGTTATTGATGTCTAAGTTCAAAAGACAGTACTCCTGATGTGCCCACCATAAGAGGACATACAGCGTTCTGGTTCATTTTCTTTGAAGTGGTGTAGTAGTTTTAAAGTCTTTTGTCAGGCTGAAAATCTGGTTTTCAATTTTTTCTGACAGATTTTAGCCCTCTTCATTGCTTTCTCTTTGTTCATTTGTCTTCCTACCTTTTGTTTCCAATCACTAAAACTGTGCTACGCTAAGTGCTGGCAATTAATACACCTATGCCCTTATTGCTCTTCCCTTGAGATTGTCTTGTTAATCTCGTGTATAGTTAACTGAGGTTTTGCCTGATTATCTTTTTTTTCCCCCTCTGAGAAGCTGTGAATGACATTGCCTACTTATCTAATGAGCTTTTTTTATAGCTAACTTTACCATAATATGAGTGAGTTAGATAAGGGATAAATATATGTTCATGATACTGTGATTATTTGTCTTTTTTTTTCTCTTCTAGAAAGGAATGTTTTTGACTTTGGTTCTCCAATTTAGAAACTTAGCAATCCATTTTATTGCTAAAATACAAAAGTTGATATATGAAGTTCTTGCATTCATTTTTTTGGAGCAGGCATATGGGCAACAAAGCTATGGAACCTATGGACAGCCCACTGATGTCAGCTATACCCAGGCTCAGACCACTGCAACCTATGGGCAGACCGCCTATGCAACTTCTTATGGACAGCCTCCCACTGGTAAGGCCTGCCTTGGAGAGGTATTTGGGTCGTTTTGGCTAGGGCATTGGCTAAGAAGTTTATTAGTCATGCTTTTGGATGTATATTCTGGTCCATACCTTGGCATCTGGGGAATCCTTTATTCTTAGGAGGAGGTATTTTTTCTCTTTCTTTCCTTCTCTTATAGTCTTGAGAGATTTCCAATAGAATGTGGGTGGGATAAATTCCAAGAGAGAAAAGAACTTTTAACTGTTTTATACAGTGTATTGAATAATCTCACGACGAAATGGAGACTATTTAAAAGATTTTGCTAATGCTAATACTGAGTAAGAATGAGCCTTCTTAAATTGAGCTGCTTAAAAATCAAACTGGTTTTCACATGTTTGCTTCATCTGATAGTGTACCCTCTACTTTTTGTTTTGTGCTTTCCACAGTAGAAGGGACCAGTACAGGTTTGACTATCCTGCTCATTCTTGCATGGGAAATGCTTTCCATCTTGTCTAACCCTGTAATGTTAATCCTTTAGGTGTTTTCATTTGTTTAATACCCAAACTTTCTAACATCACACACAGCAAGGTGCTAATGAAAAACTGCTTCAGGTGCCATTTGCAGATCCATGTCCTATTCTTTATATGATTTTGGGAAAGGTTTTCTTATTTAATATTACTTTGTTTCAAGCCTTAATAATAGTTATTTACCTTCCCAAAGGTATTTCAGATGATTTCTGCCCAGCTGATTTTCCCCTGTTCCCTGAAGGATAGATTGCATGATGAGATTTATGTAGAGGAGCAGACTGCCACCCTGCATGTATCATGTTTGTCTATTGGTTGGTTTCCAGTCCAGACACATTTTATTTTCTGTTTTAAGTGTTATGAATTATTTTAATCCATGATATGTCTTGAATATATATAACATTGTTCCAAGAAACGAAAAAATAAACTATTCTAAGAATTAGAATAAATGGTATTCTGATGCTGAGGTTGGGTGGGATACATGAAAAATCTATGATAATTTTTTTGTGTTCAGTGCTGTGTAATGTTTCAGGCTCTCTATCCCCGCCCCTTTTATTATTGCTATTACAAAGGACTGTTTAATAAAGTCTTAAAGATATCAGAGCTCTTATTTTCAAACTGTCTTTAGTTCTGCATTATATATAGTCCAGTTAAGGGGAAAAACTTGTCTGTAATTTATCTCATTGAGTACCAGTGTCCTGATTTTGATGGGAAGTAATTCCTAACCCGTCTAGGGCGTTTCTTGAATAGGATGGGAAATGTTTATCTAAACTTTGTAGTGGTGTTCATTGCAGCTGTGGGAAGAGCTGGAACTAATTTATGCAGTTTGGATTTTTTAGCATAGAATTTTGAAATTGTGAGATAGACTTCATGTATTAAAGCTATTACATTTTTTAAAACAAGTATGATGTGAAAATTAATGTGGCCTAGATCTAACCTTTGGAATTCTTAGATCATTTTACAGGGATGAGACGGAGTGATTTACAGGCAAATTAATGGTTCTCTAGAGCCATGTATCCCATTGTCATTGGTTGAAAAAGCCCCACCGTGACTGTGGGCCTGAAAAGTACAGGTCACTCTAGTATAGAGACTAGTAGCTTTGATGAGCTGGAGATTGCACTTAATAATGTTTGTATAGAATTCACAGTTTATGGGGTGGCCTTATCTCCCTTAATCTTCCCAAGAATTTTTGGGGTATAAAAACACCAAAATTAAGCCTGATAAGGAAACTGTGTGAACAAAACTAAGCAGGAGTCTAATCGGTAGTGAGTGATTTCAAGCACACAAGCTGCATTTTTCCTTACCTCATGCTGCCTTTGAACATAAAAGTTACTGGATAATCATTGGAGGGAATAGATAAAAATACACTGTTCTAGGATTTTTAAAAATTAAACATCAGAAGAAAGGGGCTGTATAACGTCAATACAATGGAATTCTTAAAAACTTTTAATTTTTACATTGAACAAAAATTTTGGTCGGTTTGTGTAATACTTCTTACCACCTTTTTCCTTCGAGTTGTCAGCACATAGTAGGTGTGTTTTCTTTTTTTGCCACTGGTCTTTTTTTTGGTCATTAAATCATTTTGCTCTGTTGATTTTTGTTCATTTTGCTTGGCTGCTTTTGTGGGTACTACAGATTAATTAAAAGATTATTTATTAACCCAGTGTCTATTGTTGTAATCCTTAGCATGACAAGGCCCTAACTGTTGCTGCGTAGTTTTATGACATGAGTTATTGCCCTGATCACTTTTAGTTTTTTGTTTTTTTAATTGCCCTCCCTGTAAATCTTATAGGTGTTCTGTCATGTAGTGGGGAGTAATCCGTGTATGAACGGTAGGGTAGATGGTATTAGATTCTAATTAAATTTAAATAAATGAATGCCTTATGTGGTTGACCTTAGGACTCTGCAAAAAACTTAAGCAGTTCAGATGAACAACATGCTAACTCAAAAACTTTTTTTGCTTGGGGCTTCCTGTTTTCTGAAAGAAACTATGTATGCTTTCATATACATTTTAACTCAGCAATTTTGACAAGGAAATTACTATCTCTGTGTATGATTTCAGAATTTCCTTTTAATATTTGAGGTAGAGAAGAAAAGAGTATTATTATACTCTGTGCTACAAAAGGTGATTTTACAAAAGGAAACTGATACTTGTTTTTGGCTAGTATGTGAGGACACTTCAAGGCCCTAAATCTTAACTAAAATGGGCAGTCTTGATTCAGGATTTATTTTAAATACGGAAACTTTTTCTTCAGTGAGATTTAGACTTTTTTTTCTCTGATGGATATAAATGCCAGCACCTAGACCAAAGTTTTGGTTTTTTTAAGTTAGGGTCTCTTTCTGTTGCCTAGGCTGGATCTTGTCTTACTGCAGCCTTGACCTCCTAGCCTCAAGCAGTCCACCCACCTCAGCCTCCCAAGTAGCTGTGACTAAAGGCTCATGCCACCATGCCCAGCTAAGTTTGTTTATTTTTTGTAGAGGCGAGGTCTCACTGTATTGCCCAGGATGGTATCTTAACTGCTGAACTCAAGCAGTCCTCCCACCTCAGCATCCCAAAGTGTAAACCAAACTTTTTATTGCATGGCTTAATTGTACCCATTGACCATGAGGAAGAAGAGCCCAGCACCAGGAATGGTTGTAACACTTCTTACAATAAAAGGGACTCTAGTTAGGAGCTGCAGACTTTTGTGGTTTTGGTCATGCTCCACGCCCAGGTCCCAAAGGGAAAGGCATGGATCCTGCCTGGTCTGGTAGAGGCAGGAGCTAGGGAGAGAGTGCATCTTGCTTTGCAGCATACCTGTGAGAGCAGGTCTTTTCTGACACCTGGTTAGTGAAGTACTGAAGGGGAAGAGGGACTCTAGGGTTTACCTCCAATGTTGCTGAGCAGGAAAAGGCCTTTTGCTTGTGGTAGGTAAGTAAGAGAGGAATGGAGCTGAGTAACTTGATAACCAGGCAGGAATCTGCTTTATGATGTGAAAATATTACCTTTTAAATGTTTGGAGCAGTATCGAAGTTTAATTTGAAATAATTAACCAAAAAAGTTTAACCTGTGTTAAGCAACTATAATTTATAGTTTATCTTTATTATTCATGTGCTTAAGTAATTGAGCTTATTCTTCACGTGATGTAGTGCTTGGAACTAAAAGAAACTGATTAATTACTACCCAAATTACAGGTTTTAGTGTTAGAACTAGTACCTGGATCATTATTTTGTAATTATTTTAAAATGCTATGTCATTTGCCTTTTACCTTTTTTTCTGGGATATTTTATTCCTGCTTGAGGGCATTTTGGGGCGTGTAAGTTTGTTCAGAAACTTGTTAAGAAGACCTCCTAGCAAAATTAGTACAGACTTGGCAAAAACAGACTTGTCTCCTATTCACAGCGTTCAAGAGGGGTCAGAAGGAACCCTGCTTTCTGTAGCATGACATGCCATTTCTCTTAGGTGTGGTTTTAGAGCAAATGAGACGGTTACTTTACCAAAAACTAGGTATATTCAGAGAACTTAGGCTTTAAATAGTAGTTTGTTGCTACTATTGCTGAAGGGGGAATATTTAAAGGGATTCAATATCATGATGTTTTAAAAGTAAGTGGTTTACAAATTGTTGTGATAATGAGTGTGTAGGCAGATCTTTGAGGGGGCCTGAAATCTGATGCAGCTCTCCTTTGTTCTAGGTTATACTACTCCAACTGCCCCCCAGGCATACAGCCAGCCTGTCCAGGGGTATGGCACTGGTGCTTATGATACCACCACTGCTACAGTCACCACCACCCAGGCCTCCTATGCAGCTCAGTCTGCATATGGCACTCAGCCTGCTTATCCAGCCTATGGGCAGCAGCCAGCAGCCACTGCACCTACAAGGTAAGGCCACGGTCCCCTTAATGCGTCAGTCTCATGTTGGAGAGAAAGAAACCAACTACATACACTTAAAGGAATCTGTGGATTAGTTCCTTATTAATGGTTGCTTTCACGTACTCTCAGATGTTCACTGTTGTTACATTATAGTAACTGATGTGATAGAACATACCACAGAAATATTCTGCATTTAACAGTGAAATTGGCTGGGCACAGTGGCTCATGCCTATAATCCCATCTCTTTGGGAGGCCAAGGCGGGTGGATCATATGAGATCAGTAGTTCAAAACCATCCTGGCCAACATGGTGAAACCCCGTCTCTACTAAAAATACAAAAAAATTGGCTGGGCACTGTGGCTCACGCCCGTAATCCCAGAACTTTGGGAGGCCGAGGCAGGGGGTTCACAAGGTCAGGAGATCGAGACCATCGTGGCTAACACGGTGAAACCCTGTCTGTACTGAAAAATACAAAAAATTAGCCAGGCATGGTGGCGGGCGCCTGTAGTCCCAGCTACTTGGGAGGCTGAGGCAGGAGAATGTCATGAACCCGGGAGGCGGAGCTTATGGTGAGCCAAGATTGCTCCACTGCACTCCAGCCTAGGCGACATAGCAAGACTCCGTCTCAAGAAAAACCAGAAAAATTAGCTGGGTGTAGAGGCGCATGCCTGTAATCCCAGCTACTGGGGAGGCTGAGCAGGAGAAGCACTGTAACCTGGGAGATAGAGGTTGCAGTGAGCCAAGATGGCGCCATTGTACTCCAGCCTGGGCGACAGAGCAAGACTCCATCTAAAAAAAAGGTGAAATGGTGCCATCCAAGGGCCAGCATGAGGAATGGCACTGAATAGGTTCTCTGGTTTCACAATGACATTTTTGGGTAGGAGAAGGCTATTGTTTTAAAGAGTGTGTTTTCACTCAGAGCAGCATGACTGATAGACTTGTACTTTTGATGCTTTTATTTTTGGTTTCATTGACCTTGTAAATGGATAACCGCTTTCTCTTTGGGAAAAACATGGTAGTTCACACGGGCAGGAGGGGAAGGGGTGCATCACGTGAGCCAAGAAATGGTCGTATGATCTAATTGTCTGGAAAGAACATACCCATATTTGAGAAATAAAACATCACTGCCTCGGCTTAAGCAGTTGACGTGATTTTCTCTACATTATGTAGAGGCTTAATAATCTAAATATAGGCAAATAAAAATTCTTAACTGGGTACCCTGCTGTAGGATGCACAGAGCTCATACCCCATGACTGGTTAGCAGGTAAACTGTTAATTATTACTTAACAAAAGATTTTAGGTCTTTGCTTCAGACAGTCACTTAGGTGGCTTCTGTATACAGTCTTGAAGGTACATTGAATTCTGGTTTGAAAGAAGACATTTTGGGGAATAAACAAGAAATCAACTTCTAACCTAGACTTACCTGCTCTAGGGGTAATAATTAGCTCTGACAAACACTCGTGAAATTACTTTTAAAATGCACAATGAGTAATCAGAGCCACTTGATAATTTATACTTATTAGGCAGCCTTTGCGGTAGCTAAGTTAAACTTAGTGGCTCATTCCTGGAAGGGCCTCATTTCGGAGTGTCATCAGACATATGAAGTCCCATTTGATGCTCTGATGCAACAGTATATCCAAGCCATATCTGGAGGGTTTTATGTATGAATTGGGGTTTGATAAGGGACCTATTTCAGCTTGGGAAAAGTTAGTACTTCACACCCTCTCTGGTTTTCCTGGGTTTTTTTGTTGGTTGGTTGGTTGGTTGGTTTTTTTGAGATGGGGTCTTGCTCTGTTGTCCAGGCTGGAGTGCAGTGGCGAGTGCACCCACCTCCCAGGTTCAAGCTATTCTCCTGCCTCAGCTTCCCGAGTAGCTGGGACTATAGTCATACACCACCATACCCGGCTAATTTTTGTATTAGTAGAGGCAAGGTTTCACTATGTTGGCCATGCTGGTCTCGAACTCCTGACCTCAAGTAATGTGCCTGCCTTGGCCTCCCAAAGTGCTGGGATTATAGGTGTGAGCCACAGCACCTGGCCTGGCCTGCCTGTTGATTCTTTGGGCTTTGCTTAAAATACTAATAGCTCTAACTCAGTCTGCTGCAGCTGTGATGTAAACTGTTAGGGCCAAGAGGTAATAGAAACCCCTGGAGTTTTCCTTGGAATTGAGATTAATTTTCATCATTTAACAGGGATACATACTTCCAGGTTCATCCGAGCAGGGAGTTGGGAGGGGTCTCTTTGCCTTACTGTGGTGTTTCCATTATGGAGACTTGGAGCCGAGTTAGATTAATTTATGCAGCTCCGTTTAGTAAATGATTTTTTCTGGTTGGTTGGTTGGTTTGGTTGGTTTTTTGGGTTTTTGGTTTTTTTTTTTTAAGACAGAGTTTCGCTGTTGTCCAGGCTAGAGTGCAGTGGCACAATCTCGGCTCACTGCAGCCTCCGCCTCTGGGGTTCAAGTGATTCTCCTGCCTCAGCGTCGTGAGTAGCTGGGATTACAGGCGCCCACCACCGCACCCAGCTATTTTTTGTAATTTTTTTTTTTTTTTAACCGAGTCTCACTCTGGCGTGATCTCGGCTCACTGCAAGCTCTGCCTCCTGGGTTCACGCCATTCTTCTACCTTAGCCTCCCGAGTAGCTGGGACTACAGGCGCCTACCACCACAACCAGCTAATTTTTTGTATTTTTAGTAGAGACGGGGGTTCACCGTGTTGGCCAGGATGGTCTCGATCTCTTGACCTCGTGATCTGCCCGCCTCAGCCTCCCAGAGTTGTGAGATTACAGGTGCGAGCCAAGGCGACAGGCCAATTTTTTTGTGTTTCTAGTAGAGACAGGGTTTCTCCATGTTGGCCAGGCTGGTCTCGAACTCCTGGCATCGGGCAATCCACCTGCCTTGACCTCCCAAAGTGCTGGGATTACAGGCATGAGCCACCGCACCCGGCATCTTTTGAGATGGAGTCTCTCTGTCACCCGGGATGGAGTACACGATTAACAGCTCACTACAACCTTCACCTCCCATGCCCCAGCGGTCTTCCCACCTCAGGCTTCCAAGTAGCTGAGGCCACAGGCATATACCACCATACTTGGATAATATTTTTCTATTTCTGTAGAGGTGGGGTCTCCCTATATTACCCAGGCCAGTCTCAAACTCCTGGGCTCAAGCCATCCTCCTACCTTAGCCTCCCAAAGTGCTGGGATTACAGGTGTGAGCCGCCATGTTTGGCCTGGTCTGTTTTTAATAAATAATCATAAACCTGCAAATTCTCTAAATTTGTGATGCCATGGACTTACGTAAATGTTACTCCAACCTAAAACTTAAATTATTGTTAGTTTCTAGTCTTCAGCAGTCCCCTTTGAGAAAAAGCATTTATTCCCTAACAGATCACGTCTCCCGGATCACCTAAACTGGTAGGACAGAATATCACAACGCTCTTTTATAGCTTTTACTGTGATGAATTGCACATATTAATGTCTCTTCTGTGGATACAATTGGTTCTTCCCCTTTCTTAGCATTGTCTTCAAGCAAATATAGTTGGACCAGCACTCAGTTTGATGTAGTTTACTTTAGGATTGTATTTATTGTATTTTTTTCCAGGCTTAATCATAACATTGCTTATTGCTTATAGATTTGTAGCATTCTTACCCAGGAGTTTTGTGGTTGGCAGACCACACAAAAAAGGTCACTGTGTAATTTTATTTATTTTTTATTTCTCCTCTTAGACCACAGGATGGAAACAAGCCCACTGAGACTAGTCAACCTCAGTCTAGCACAGGGGGTTACAACCAGCCCAGCCTAGGATATGGACAGAGTAACTACAGTTATCCCCAGGTACCTGGGAGCTACCCCATGCAGCCAGTCACCGCACCTCCATCTTACCCTCCTACCAGGTCAGTCTACTTTTTGTAGCAAAACAAAAACAGTGACAAAACAGTTGTTTTCAGGTTGTTGACCAGCTTGCTTTGACCTCTTCAGGTAAGGTATGTTGTCTTACTGTCGGAGTAATAAGTCATCTGATCATACTTAGTTACATTAAAGCCTCAGTTCTAGGGTCCCATAGTGTTGCCTGGCAGCTAATAACTATACTTTCTAAATACAGACAAAAACATTTTTATCACTCTAAGTTCTTCCTTTAAGGTTCTTCCTTTTGCTGTTTTAGTTAACTCAGATAAGAAGCAGAAGTATATGAAAGCATGTAAATAGAACCATAAGAGCCACCTTCCCCAATGCAGTTAGGATAAGTAAAGTGCAGGGCATTATAAATCACCTTAATCATTTTACATTTTACCTAATACATAAAGGTTCATTCATGCACTAACCTTTTAATGTTTGGGCAACTCATTTTATTTTTATTTTTATTATTATTATTGTCTGGCCAAGTTTTCTTTTTTGAGACAGTCTCACTCTGTTGCACAGGCTGGAGTGCAGTGGCACGATCTCCACTCACTGCAACCTCTGTCTCCCAGGGATTCTCATGCCTCAGCCTCCCAAGTAGCTGGGACTACAGGTGCACGCCACCACGCCTGACTCATTTTTGTTTTTGTTTTATTGTTGTTTTGAGATGGAGTTTCACTCTTGTTGCCCATGCTGGAGTGCAATGGTACGATCTCAGCTTACTGCACTCTCCACCTCCCAGGTTCAAGCGATTCTCCTACTTCAGCCTCCTGAGTAGCTGGGATTACAAGTGCTCACTACTATACCTGGCTAATTTTTATTTATTTATTTTTTAATTTTTATATTTTTAGTAGAGACAGGGTTTCATCATGTGGGCCAGGCTGGTCTGGAACTCCTGACCTCAAGTGATCCACCTGCCCTGGCCTCCCAAAGTGCTGGGATGACAGACGTGAGCCACTGCACCCAGCCAGTTTGTTTCTTTTGAGACGGAGTTTCGCTCTTGTTGCCCAGGCTGGAGTGCAATGGCGTGATCTCGGCTCACCGCAACTTCTGCTGGGTTCAAGTGATTCTCCTGCCTCAGCCTCCCGAGTAGCTGGGATTAGAGACAGGTGCCACCATGCCCAGCTAATTTTGTATTTTCAGTAGAGACAGGGTTTCTCCATGTTGGTCAGGCTGGTCTTGAACCCCCAACCTCAGGTGATCTGCCCGCCTCGGCCTCCCACAGTGCTAGGAATACAGGCATGAGCCACTGCACCTGGCCCAGTTTTTGTATTTTTAGTAGATACAGGGTTTCACAATGTTGGCCAGACTGGTCTTGAACTCCTGGCCTCAAGTGATCTGCCTACCTTGGCCTCCCAAAGTACTGGGATTATGGGATTACAGGTGTGAGCCACCATGCCCAGCCTGCAAGTTTTCTTAACCCATGTTTAATTAGATGTGGGTTTTCAAATTGTTTGAATTGTGCCCTAAAAGTTTTGCTAGAAGTAGCAGTTCCCTTTTTTGCACTTATTTCATTTTTTTGCAGCAGATGTGAACAGGTTTAGGAACAAGTAGAATTGATTGGGTGTCTCTCATTACAGCCAGCTTGGAGCAAAAGTGGGCAGGGCTTACAACTCTTCTTCCACAGAGCAGGTTCGTACCTATTGTGTTGAGAGTAGTTAATCTGGCAAGTTGGATAGGTACACAGTGAGACACTACTGAATTCATACAGCAATGGTGAGGGATGTGGTGTATTAGAAGCTTTGTTAGTTTGTTTCTTTGTTTGTTTATTTTTGGAGACCAGGTCTCACTCTGTTGTCCAGGCATGGGATACAGTGACACAGTCATAGTCCCCTGTAGCCTCGAACTTTCTGGCGTAGTTTAATCGGACTTTAAAATATGTATCCTTATTGTTTCTCATCATGATTTGTGAAGCCTAATACCAGATGTTTTTTTTTTGTTTTTGTGGTTTTGATTTTTTTTGTTTTTGTGGGTTTTTTTTTTTTTTTTGAGATGGAGTTTCGCTCCTGTTGCCCGGGCTGGAGTGCAATGGTGCAATCTTGGCTCACCGCAGCCTTTGCCTCCTGGATTCAAGTGATTCTCCTGCGTCAGCCTCCCAAGTAGCTGGGATTAGAGGCATGCGCCACCATACCTGGCTAATTTTGTATTTTTTGTAGAGATGGTGTTTTTCCATGTTGGTCGGGCTGGTCTCGAACTCCTGACCTCAGGTGATCCACCCGCCTCTGCCTCCCAAAGTGCTGGGATTACAGGTGTGAGCCACTGCTCTCGGCCCTTTTTTTTTTTTTTTTTTTTTTTTGAGACGGAGTTTCGCTCTGTTGCCCAGGTTGGAGTGCAGTGGCGCTATCTTGGCTCACTGCAACCGCTGCCTCTGCAACCTAGCTGGGACTACAGGCGCGTGCCACCATACCCAGCTAATTTTTGTATTTTTAGTAGATGGATTTTCACCATGTTGGTCAAGCTGGTCTCGAACTCCTGACCTCAGATGTTCCACCTGCCTCGGCCCCCCAAAGTGCTGGGATTACAGGCATGAGCCAATACCAGACTTCACCTCCCAGGTTCAAGTGGTTCTGCTGCGTCAGCCTCCCAAGTAGCTGGGACTACAGTCACCCGCCAGCAGGCCCCGCTAATTTTTTGTGTTTTTTACTAGAGACAGGGTTTCATTGTGCTAGCCAGGATGGTCTTGATCTGACCTCGTAGTCAGCCTGCCTCAGCCTCCCAAAGTGCTGGGATTACAGGCGTGAGCCTCCGCTCCTGCCCGAAAATGACCATTGTTTTAAATGGGAGTGGAGATTAAGAGGAAACTCTTAAAGGGTTATACAGATGGTGGTTATAATATTTCCCCCTCCCAGCTGGGCACCGCGGCTGACGCCTGTAATCCCAGCACTTTGGGAGGCTGAGGTGGGCGGATCATGAGGTCAGAAGATCGAGAGCATCCTGGCTAACACGGTGAAACCCCGTCTTTACTAAAAATACGAAAAAATTAGCCAGGCGTGGTGACGGGCACCTGTAGTCCCAGCTACTCGGGAGGGTGAGGCAGGAGAATGGCGTGAACCCGAGAGGCGGAGCTTGCAGTGAGCGGAGATTGCGCCACTGCACTCCAGCCTGGGAGACAGAGCAAGACTGTCTCAAAAAGAAAAAAAAAAAAAATTCCCCCTCCCATTTAATGTTTTATTTTGAACACAAAAATATTTGCTGACTTGAAATTCAAATTGTTGATGTGTAGAAAGTAACTACTGTTTTATGGATGTCTGTGTCACTTGCTGTGAATGTCTCTTTTATTCAGGGGATTTGAAATAACAAGCCTCTTTTTTCTAAAAAGCTGGGGTTTTTTTTTGTTTTTTTGTTTTTTTTCCCCCTCTCTTTCAGCTATTCTTCTACACAGCCGACTAGTTATGATCAGAGCAGTTACTCTCAGCAGAACACCTATGGGCAACCGAGCAGCTATGGACAGCAGAGTAGCTATGGTCAACAAAGCAGCTATGGGCAGCAGCCTCCCACTAGTTACCCACCCCAAACTGGATCCTACAGTCAAGCTCCAAGTCAATATAGCCAACAGAGCAGCAGCTACGGGCAGCAGAGTGAGTTGCTAAGAGAGAAAAACAAATAAGAATGATTGTGTTTGGAGTTTTTTTGTGGGGTTGATTTTTTGTTTGTTTGTTTTTCTTTTGAGATGGAGTTTCACTTTGGGGGCTAAGGCTGGAGTGCAGTGGTGGGATTTCAGCTCACCGAAACCTCTGCCTCCTGGTTCAAGCAGTTCTCCTGCCCCCGCCTTCCGAGTAGTTGAGATAGGCGCCCGCCACCAGGCCCAGCTAATTTTTGTATTTTTCATAGAGACGGGGTTTCACTATTTTGGTCAGGCTGGTCTCAAACTCCTGACCTCAGGTGATCCTCCCGCGTCAGTCACCCAGAGTGTTGGGATTACAGTCATGAGCCACTGTCACGCCAGCTGTGTTTTGAGTTTTTGAACAGGGGGAATACTCTTTACCATTGTTTGCTTTTGGAATCCAGGACACATCTTTAGGGCATGACATTCCAGCTAACATCTTGGATGTCCCAGTGAAGATTTCAGTGCTTTTTTCCGATTTAATTGTTTTTAGTATGCCTTACCAAAAAGAAAAGAGATACTATAATTGATCAGAAAAAGATGTTTTAGACTGCTAGTCCTACTATCTTTGGGGAGGTTGTATGCAGTGAGTAAATCCAAGATCGTTTTTGGCCTCCCTATCAGTCATTAATGTGAGGTGGGAAGGCAGCTATTGCAGGCCACTATGATTTTGATAGTCAAATAAAAGCTATGTGGTTTTTTTTGTTGCTGTTTTGTTTATATCCTTTAAGGGGAAAAAAGGCCAGGCACGGTGGCTCACACCTGTAATCCCAGCACTTTGAGGGAGGCCAAGGCAGGAGAGTCATTTGAGACCAGGAGTTTGAGACCACCCTGGGCAACATAGTGAGACCCTATCTTTTTAAAAATAAATAAAGATTCTTTTTTTAAAAAAAAAAAAATAGGGAAGGAAAAGAGGGGAAAAAGAATCCACCTCACAGAATATTTGCAGTTCTTATGTGTGGAGAGAGGTAACCAAAAGCACAAAATTATCTCAGAATTTAGTTTGTACCAGGATTGTTGGTCTTTTTAAATTACGTTCCATCCACGGGGATTTTTCAGCAACTGAAAAGGAGTAGTGTTGGTTTATGTAGTTGAGCCCCTAGCAGTGTGCTAAAGCCCTGAGAAACCTGGCTCTGTTTTCATTTCTTGAGTATAGCTCAAAAGCTGCTTTTGGAGACATCTTAGGATAGAGAACCCTATAAACTATATATTAGCGAGAGGGCTTTTTTTTGGTTCAGAAGCGGTTTATTCTAGGCTAACTATATAAGGTTATTTCAGCTGTGATGAACCAGCAGTTTTGTTGAACTTAAAAGAGCCTACCCATTAGGGGTGCCTTATCGTGATGTAAAGAAGATGGTGCCTTGGTTAGTGCCTTGCAATTGAGGATTTTGTTATTCCAGGAGAAAGTACATCAGGCAGTGGTGTAAATGCTGGTCCATGGCTTACAGATGTGACTCTTTCCTCAGGTTCATTCCGACAGGACCACCCCAGTAGCATGGGTGTTTATGGGCAGGAGTCTGGAGGATTTTCCGGACCAGGAGAGAACCGGAGCATGAGTGGCCCTGATAACCGGGGCAGGGGAAGAGGGGGATTTGATCGTGGAGGCATGAGCAGAGGTGGGCGGGGAGGAGGACGCGGTGGAATGGGGTAAGAGCAAACCTTTTCTCCTTTTACCTAATTTTGTTTCATCCATAGGATTTTCAATGGAAAGAAGGGACTGAAAGACATAAGAAATTAATTTCTGCATTTCCATGGACAATCTGTTGAGCTCAAGCCATCTTCTAAAACATGGAAATGTCATCTTTGTGGCATACATTAAGTGGCAGTTTATTTTCTTTCCCTGCCAGTATACTTCGTTGGGTCGGGGAGAACAAAGAATGGTTTTGAAACCATAGCTTTCAGTTCCCTTCATGGTTTCCAGAGGTGAGAAGCCTCTGTGGGTAATAGATTTGGGATGGAACACACACAACCCTTCTAATGACCCTGAGTTTTTAACTAATTGCATTTGAATGGTTGTCTTGAAAAATACCTGGTGTATATACTGCAGAAAAGGAATGCAGCTGTTTTCCACAGTGTTTGTCCCCAACTTCTGTTTGTACTCAGAATCGTTGAACATAATGAAGATTTTGGTCCCATAATCCTTAAACTATAGCCTGAGGTGCACCTGATACATAGAGTTTGGATGGAGCACAGAAAAATCCAATAGCATTTTGCAGAGTAATGTATATAATTATAGGCTCACTTCCTATTGGCGATGTTGAAAGTCTAAATCGGTTTGACCATTTTGATTGATGGCACAATCTGGTTTAGAAAACTTTGTTTAGATCAATGACATAACCCTGCTACCTCTGCCTGCCCTTCCCCTCCCTTCTCCCATCCCCTTTTCCCTATCTGGTGTCTGTACTTTGATGAAGGTGAGCTATAATATTGGTGGTTAACATAATCCAGAAGGCTTAGTTCTGTGTGTGTTCTGTCCCTATATAAACTAGTAAAAAAAAAAAGTTATGCAGAATGTTAGATATTTACATTTGATTTGGTATGCCACTATTCTAGGAAAAATTAAATAGTATTTTTTTTAAATAGAATGAACTTCAAAATTAAAGTTGATCTTTAACTTCCATATTAGCAAATACTCTTCACTACTGAAAGTACTATTTTGCATATTCTGCATAACTTTAAGTCTTTAGTGAAATCTTTATTGGAAGAAAGTCATTTGACAACAGGCAAAAATTTAATGATTTGGTATGAAGTAAAATCAATCTTCTGATTTGGAAAATATTATAAAGGTTTCACTTCTTTTTGGATGTTTTAAAATAGACAGACACTTGAAAGTACTATCATCACGTCTCAAATCACCTAGAATTCCTAGTATTTTTAAATTGCAAAAACAATTTCAAGTTTATTTAAATACTCCAGAAGTTATAATCCTACTAATTGTGCTAGACTTTGCTAGTAGAGGGGGCCCCTCTTTCTGGATGAGAAGTCTCTCTTGGAGCCATAGAAGAGACCATGGCTTTCCCCATAGGTTTTACGACAGACTGTGAAGCAGTCTGTCGGATCCTGTGGGGATAGACCAGGGGCATTTCCCTCGTCCCCCCTTTTTATTGTGGTGTGGTGATGGTTTTCAGTGTCTTCTGCAGGTAAGGCACTCAATGTTGTTAACATGCCCTTTTTCATTGCCTCAGTATTTTGATATTTTCATTGGCTGTTAAACGTGGAAACTTTTTAACATGCTTTGTCGCATTTATATGCTACAGGTTACAAAGTGAGAGCCTTGTATACACTTCAATACTTAAAAAGTACCCGTACTCAGTACTCAGCCGGCAGCATAATGAAAAGTGGGACTAGACACGGTGTCCATATGGAGAGGAAAAATATACATAGAATATTTTTAACAAAATGTATTCATTGTATAAATGGAATCCTTCTGTAACTTTGGTAACTGCATACTTGTTGTTTGGTAATGAACCAGAGGAGGTATAATACTCTAGAATTGTGTAACATTAAAGTGTAAACTTTTGTGTTTAAAGAGAGAGAACATTTTATGGTGTGTACTTTTAAAAAGGAAACAAAGCTGCATGCAACAGCTTGAAATTGTGTATTCAGGTATTAAAGGTGCAATACTGGTTAGAAAAAACTCAGGGCCTCCCACTGGGGAGCTGCCTTTATTTAATTCTAAAGAAAACAAAATTTAACTCCTAAAGTCCAATTCATATTTCCCCTTCCCCTCTTTAAGTAATTTTACATGGCCATAGTCATTATTCTAACCGATATGTCTATAAAGTTGCACCCCCAGTCCGCTGAGCCTTGGTATTTGTTGTAAATTCTCCTTTCACAGCGATTGTTAAATCTATTCGTGCCCTGAGATGTATGGCTTTATGCTGAAGATTGGCTGGATGCGTCCTCTGATGTGTGTTGTAGGAATTTAATGTGGTTGTCTCCTGCTTTATTATACTGTGACTTGTTAGGAAACCCTGGGCCTCATTTGGCTCTCCCTTGGGAGAGGTTGAGGGTGCACCTTTATGAACATGGAAAGGTTTATCACAGCAGTTAACCCCCACTTGCTCCTCCCCTCTATACCAAGCTCTTCTGGTTTTTCACCTGATGGGGTGGGTGTTTGGGATCTATTTTTTCTTCCTAATTTGCCAAGTATTGCACTATTAATACCAGCCCCCGAAATGAAAGGAACCAACCACACTGGTGTGTACAATCAGACAAGCAAGGTTGTATATTGAGGAAATTTGAGCAAGCTGCCCTGAAGAAAGGCATAGTGACAAGATGAGAGAGATGCATTGTTTGGAGATGTGTTTAGCCAGTGCCCTTCTTCCCCACGAGCCCCCCCAAGGCTCAGAGCGGTACTGGCTTTTAAAGGGAAAGGCCTTCATTTCTTCGTTTATCCCCCCAGCAGCGCTGGAGAGCGAGGTGGCTTCAATAAGCCTGGTGGTAAGTTTTTGAGTATTACCATAGATAGTGTTTTAAAAAAAAAAAATGCAGTCAGTTTTTAGAAAACTATAATTTTTTTATTAGTTTCATAAGCGGTTTAAAAATGATCTATACAAAAGAGACTAATGGGTACTGCCGGCATTGTCTTAGGGGTAATAAGGTTAACCTATGGTTACAAAACAAAGGGTAACTTGAAGTATTGAGTAACTGCTTCTGTAATATGGGGGAGAATAAATTTTTAAATTTGGTTTATTTAGAGGAAAAATTTTGACTTAAATTTAACACTGATTTGGCACATAAGCATTGAGAGTGTATTTGGTTAATGGTTTAGAAGCAAACCAGCAAAGAAAAAAGCAAACCCTAGCAAACCTTTCACAAATGTTAAAGAGGCACTGCTCCATTTTAGCAGTGCGGGTCATTTTGAATTTAATGAATCCCCATCAAATGGTGGTATAGTAGATAGCTATGTGTGTTTGTAAGGTTTGTAGCTTGCAAGACGTGCACTAATAATATTTTATATGATCTTTCCTGGTTGGCAGGACCCATGGATGAAGGACCAGATCTTGATCTAGGTAATTTTGAATTCTTGTACTTCATATTGTGCTTTATAAATTAATGGTACAGAGGTAAATGCATGCCTAGAGTTCAGCAGCCTTATAGACCAGTGTGATATTTCTTGCTGTCAAGGACAGTTTGGGGAATCCTTTATTGTGAGCATCTACTTATAATGGCCTTAAGTGAAGTAAACCGAAAGTTTAATAGCATTCTTAGTATGCTTGGTAGTTTTCTTAGATTTATGATGAATATCCTTGGGCAGTAGTGATCAGATAGTTAAGAAACCCCTATAGATGCATGATAATAATTCTCTTGTTTTCTCTGAAAGGCCCACCTGTAGATCCAGATGAAGACTCTGACAACAGTGCAATTTATGTACAAGGATTAAATGACAATGTGACTCTAGATGATCTGGCAGACTTCTTTAAGCAATGTGGGGTTGTTAAGGTCAGTAAAAGCGTAACCAGGTCATCTGGCAAAACTTTAAACCGCTGAGCATTTTAAAGAGAGTGAATTGATGTTGAGAGTTGTTTTCTAAGGTTGCTTTTGCCTGACTTGCTTTCTAGATATCTTATGGTTTGTTCCTTTAAAAAAAAAAAAAAAAAAAATTAGCCTTTTTTTTTTTTTTTTTTTTTTTTTTGAGATGGAGTATTGTTCTTGGTGCCCAGGCTAGAGTGCAGTGGCGCAGTCTTGGCTCACTACAACCTCCATTCAAGCGAATCTCCTGTCTCAGCCTCCCCGGTAGCTGAGATTACAGGCGTGTACCACCACACCCAGCTAATTTTGTCTTTTTAGTAGAGATTGCGTTTCACCATATTGGTCAGGTGGGTCTCAAACTCCTGACCTCAGGTGATCTGCCCACCTTGGCACCTCCCAAAGTGCTGGGTTTACAGGTGTGAGCCACTACGCCCAGCCTTCCCTCCTCCATGCCTAGGGACTAAGTCTTGCTCAGCCTCCCAGGTTCAAGTGATTCTCCCACCACAGCCTCTTGAGGTAGCTGGACTTACAGGCACATGCTGCCACGCCTAACTGATTTTTGTATTTTTAGTGGAGATGGGTTTTCCCCTGTTGGCCACGCTGGTCTTGAACTCCTGGCCTCCTTAAGTGATCCACCTACCTCAGCCTCCCAAACTGCTAGGATTACAAGCATGAGCCACTGCACCCAACCTCAAATTATTATGTCTTTATGCTAATTCTTAATATTTTGACTGTTTTTTAGTTCTTACTCTTCTGTATTTTTGAGTTCGTTTATGAACCCCATAAACTTCAAAACTTTAAAACCCCAATTGGATGTTTACTAAATCTATGAAGTAATTTCAGTAATTTACATTTTTGTAATACTGAGAGAGCTTTTTTTCCCGTAAAGATTCTATTTCTCCATTTGTTTGTTTATTTACTTATTTATTTATCAAGACAAAGTCTCGCTGTGTCACCAGGCTGGAGTGCAGTGGCGCGATCTCGGCTCACTGCAGACTCTGACTCCTGGGTTCAAGCGATTCTTCTGCCTCAGCCTCCTGAGTAGCTGGGATTACAGGCGCCCTCCACCATGCCCTGCTAAGTTTTGTATTTTTGGTAGAGACGGGTTTCACCATGTTTTTCAAGGCTGGTCTTGAACTCCTGACTTCAGGTGATCTGCTGCCTCAACTCCCAAAGTTTTGTGATTACAGACGTGAGCCAACATGCCTGGCCTATCCCTATTTATTTTATTATTTATTTTATTTTACTTTGAGACAGAGTCTCACTCCTTCACTCAGGCCGGATTGCAGTGGCGCAATTCTCGGCTCACTGTAACCTTTGCCTCCCGGGTCTCCTTGCCTCAGCCTCTCGAGTAGCTGGAATTACAGGCTCCTACCACCACTCCTGGCTAATTTTTGTAAGTAGAGATGAGATTTCACCATGTTGGCCAGGCTGGTCTTGAACTCCTGACCTCACGTGATCTGCCCACCTCGGCCTCCCAAAGTGCTGGGATTACAGGTGTGAGCCACCGTGCCCAGCGTATTCTTCAGTAAAGACTATCGATTTCCTTAAAGGTCTTGCAAATTTTACTAGTTTTACCTCTAGTTTCGTTTATTTTCAAGTTGCTGTGGTTAATGGTCTTTGTTAAATGACACTTTTCTGGTTATTACTGCTGTGTAGAAATACAGTTGATTTTGGGCGGGTGCGGTGGCTCATGCCCGTAATCCCGGCACTTTGAGAGGCCGAGGTGGGCATATCATGAGGTCAAGAGATCAAGACCATCCTGGCCAACATGGTGAAACCCTGTCTCTCCTAAAAATACAGAAATTAGCTGGGTGTGGTAACACATGCCTGTTCAGCTAATCGGGAGTCTGAGGCAGGAGAATCGCTTGATCCCAGGACGCAGAGGTTGCAGTAAGCTGACATGATGCCACTGCACTCCAGCCTGGAGACAGCAAGACTCCGTCTCAAAAAAAAAAAGAAAGTTGATTTTGGTAAATCTTATATAAGGCAATTTCTCCCTACTTGTAGTTGTTTGTGCACAGATAACACACACACCTCAAAAGTAAAATGCTTTTAGTGTCTGCTGTCATATTCTACCCTATGCAAGACTCCCTTTGTTTTTTTCTTTTGAAATGGAGCCTCACTCTGTCGCCTAGGCTGGAATGCAGTGGCACAATTTCAGGTCACGGCAACCTCTGCTTCCTGGGTTCAAGCCTCGAGCCTCTTGAGTAGCTGGGATTACAGGCGTGAGCATATTAAAAAGACTGCTTTTTAATATGTATATAATATGTAGTTTTTTTCAGGAATGTGGAGTTTATCCTGGTTAAGAAACGTAGTATTTACCGTCAAAATTTTGGAAATAAAGATGTTAAAATAGATTTCCAAGCTGGGTACAGTGGCTCACAGGTGTAATTCCAGCACTTAGGGAGGTCAAGGCAGGAGGATCCCAAGGATTGCTTGAGCCCAGGAGTTTGAAACCAGCCTGGACAACAGAATGAGACTCTGTCTCATAAAAAAGAAAAAAATGCATTTCCACATTATTTATACCACAGTTTTGCCGTGTTTTCTTTTCCGTCTTCAGGTATCATGTTCCTTTTTTTAAGTGAGAGGTATCAATATATATATCCTGTTGTAATCTTTTTTAAGCCCTATAATTAGATTGCTCTCACATGTTACTGGATATATATATAAACAATTACAGACTAAACTGGTGGTGTGCATATTTAATGCAAAAAAGTACACATGAAGATTCTTATACAAGGTGGCTCCTGAATTCAAGTCAGCCACATCTGATACTCAGCTGAAAGACTAGTCATCTCTTCTAACTGGAGGAAGTAGTGGCTGTGTTAGACTAACCGAGAATCCCTGTAGTTCACTCACAGCCTGTACACTATACTTCATGGTTTAAGGATAATTTTCTTTGTGCCACTCTTGTCTTATGTGGTGGTATCAAAGCCTGACTACCCCTACGAGGTGGCTGTGCTCAGTGGGTACCTGTCTGGGCATAGAAAATGCCAGGGCAGGCGAACCAGCATCAGAAGATGGCTAAGGAAGGAGTGGGGCCTATCCTGTTCACTTCCACACTTTGTAACTTTGGGTCTACTTTGGTTTTTATGATAAAGCAGGGATAGAGGAGAAAATAACTTAAAATTCTGAAAAACTTAAAGCGGAGAAACAGTGACATTTAGTGACTTACTACATGTGAAAAATTGGTACTCTTCCTGGATTTTGCCTGGACTTTTTTCTCCCAAATTAGTATATTCTAGTCATGCCTAACTATGCTGTTCTATGTCTAGATGAACAAGAGAACTGGGCAACCCATGATCCACATCTACCTGGACAAGGAAACAGGAAAGCCCAAAGGCGATGCCACAGTGTCCTATGAAGACCCACCTACGGCCAAGGCTGCCGTGGAATGGTTTGACGGTAAGATGTACTCACTGGCATTCTTAATCTCCCTGGCTATAGAGTATGGCAGGAGGGAGGAACTTGTGAACCACAAGAGCAAGAAGACCTTCCATCCCTTTCTGGGGGAAGTAGATTGCTGATCTCCCTTCAGTAGTATTAGGACCCAGCCATTGACCCTGGATTTGGAGATCCCTTTATTTTCAGGCTTTAGTATTACAAATCAACCTTGCTTAAAGTGGCAAACACTTCTCTAAGTGCAGATTATCAGAAGGTACAGAAAACGCTTCAAAAGAACATCTTAGGGGCTGGGCGCGGTGGCTCAAGCCTGTAATCCCAGCATTTTGGGAGGCCGAGACGGGCGGATCATGAGGTTAGGAGATCGAGACCATCCTGGCTAACACCGTGAAACCCCGTCTCTACTAAAAATACAAAAAACTAGCCGGGCGAGGTGGCGGGCGCCTGTAGTCCCAGCTACTTGGGAGGCTGAGGCAGGAGAATGGCGTAAACCCGGGAGGCGGAGCTTGCAGTGAGCTGAGATCCGGCCACTGCACTCCAGCCCGGGCTACCGAGCAAGACTCCGTCTCAAAAAAAAAAAAAAAAAAAAAAAAGAACATCTTAGCCAGTGTACATTTGCATATAGATAAATATATATATTTAAATAAGGCCTTGACATTAATGCTGGGATTTCACTTCAGACAAAACCAACTTGAAAGCATTGAACGACTTGGCCAGGTCCAGTGGCTCACACCTGTAATCCCAGCACTTTGGGAGGCCAATGTAGGTGCATCGCTTGAATCCAGGGGCTTGAGACCAGCCTGGGGAACATGGCACAACCCTGTCTCTACAAAAAATACAAAAATTAGCCAGGTGTTGTAGCGCACGCCTATACCTATAGTCCCAGCTACTCAGGAGGCTGAGGTGGGAGGATCACTTGAGCCCGGGGAGTTTGAAGCTGCAGTGAACTGAGATTGCACCACTGCACTCCAGCCTGGACAACAGCGAGACTCTGTCTCAAAGAAAGTGTCAAATAACAAGTCCTGGTTCTCTTTTCTTCGCCATACAGTCAGCTTCCCACCAGCTTATTTTCCTCCTTATGGTAGACAGTATTTTTTTGCTTGTGTTTTTGATTTTTTGAGCCAGTCTCACTTTGTCACCCGGGCTGAAGTGCAGTGGCACAAGCAGTCTCAGCTTACTGCAACCTCCGCCTCCCAGGTTCAGGTGAATCTTGTGCGTCAGCCACTCGAGTAGCTGCTGGACTCTACAGGTGCATGTCACCCTGCCCAGCTAACTTTTGTATTTTTTAGTAGAGATGGAGTTTCGCCATGTTGGCCAGGCTGCAGAGAGGTTTTTAAGTATATTTATGTGTATGGCCTTTTTCTGGCCAGGCACGATGGCTCTTGCCTATAATCCTACCACTTTAGGAGGCCAAGGCAGGAGGATTGCTTGAACCAAGGAGTTCATGACCAGCCTGGGCAACCTAGCAAGAGACTGCCTCTACAAAACATTTTGTAAAATTAGCCAGGCATGGTGATGCGTGCCTGTAGTCCTAGCTACTTTGGAGGATTGCTTGAGCCTGTGAGATTGAAGCTGCAGTGAGCCTTGCCACTGCACTCCAGCCTGGGCAACAGTGAGACCCCCATCTCAAAAAAGCCTTTTTCTGGCCTTGTCAGTAAAGATCTTAGAGAAGATTACAGGAGGGGCAGACCTAATGCATCTGGGAGTGGTCATTTGATGATGTCGTTTAGTTGGTGAACAGGGAATATAGGGGAGTAATTGATGTTCTGTTGTCTTATTCCAGGGAAAGATTTTCAAGGGAGCAAACTTAAAGTCTCTCTTGCTCGGAAGAAGCCTCCAATGAACAGTATGAGGGGGGGTATGCCACCCCGTGAGGGCAGAGGGATGCCACCACCACTCCGCGGAGGTACTTTCTTTGATCTCCTATGTTGCATTAAAAGGTTTTCAATATACTCCCTACCCTTGAGAAACTTGATTACTAGAGTGAAGAAATATAAAATTGTGTGTAGAGTCAATACTTTGAACGTTTGTGGGTGTAAAAGGAAGAGGAGAAGAACACGGGAGGCTGGAAGCCACACTGCCTCTCACCTCCATACTGCCATTTATTAGGCTTTGGTTGTGTCTGTATAGATATGCCTGCTCCTTATAGAATTGTGGGAGTTTGGCCGCGTGTGGTGGCTCATGCCTGTAATTCCACCACTTTGGGAGGCCGAGGCGGGCGGATCACCTGAGGTCAGGAGTTTGACGCCAGCCTGGCCAACATGGTGAAACTCTACTAAAAATACAAAAATTAGCCAGGCATGTTGGTGCATGCCTGTAATCCCAGCTACTTGGGAGACTGAGGCAGGAGAATTGCTTGAATCTGGGAGGTGGAGGTTGCAGTGAGCCAAGATCTTGTTCCACTGCATTCCAGCCTGGGCAACAGAGCAAGACTCCATCTCAAAAAAAAAAAGGCCGGGCACAGTGGCTCATGCCTGTAATCCCAGCACTTTGGGAGGCGGATCACAAGGTCAGGAGATGGAGACCATCCTGGCTGACACAGTGAAATCCCATCTCTATTAAAAATAGAAAAATTAGCCGGGCGTGATGGCGGGCGCCTGTAGTCCCAGCTACTTGGGAGGCTGAGGCAGGAGAACGGCGTGAACCTGGGAGACAGAGCTTGCAGTGAGCTGAGATCGCGCCACTGTACTCCAGCCTGGGTGACAGAGCCAGACTCTGTCTCAAAAAAAAAAAAAGAATTGGAGCTCTGTTTCCTGTAGAGCACGTGGAACACGCTCATCACAGGGAAGGGGCTGATGCCTGAGCCACACGGAAACATATGGGACAGGTGATGGGGAAATGACAACAGTGGTATCTGTGGGTTTACTTAGTGATTTTTATTTCCCATAGCAAATCTGGTGCTACAGAGAAATGATCTGCTATTTCTTGTTGTAGGTCCAGGAGGCCCAGGAGGTCCTGGGGGACCCATGGGTCGCATGGGAGGCCGTGGAGGAGATAGAGGAGGCTTTCCTCCAAGAGGACCCCGGGGTTCCCGAGGGAACCCCTCCGGAGGAGGAAACGTCCAGCACCGAGCTGGAGACTGGCAGTGTCCCAATCCGTATGTACTTGTCTTGGCAAATTGATACCTTACGAGTGAAGCCACCCTTCCCTCATCCCATCCCCACTCTAGAGCATATTGCTCTGTCTAGAGGAACAGAATGATGACCCTGATGGCTGGTTAGGGGCACTAGTCAGCCATTCCCTGGATGCTTCAGAGCCTTCTGAAGATTGATTTGACCTGTGTTGTGGGCGCACTGCTGCCTTAGGCTGTGCCCTAAAACCTGGGTGTACATAGATCCTGATAGTGAGTGTGTGTACCTGTTCACACACCACCTTTCCTTGTTTATCTTCCTTAGTTCAATTGGTGATTTCTGCTGTGATGTAATTGTATGCAGGGGTTGTGGAAACCAGAACTTCGCCTGGAGAACAGAGTGCAACCAGTGTAAGGCCCCAAAGCCTGAAGGCTTCCTCCCGCCACCCTTCCCGCCCCCGGGTAGGTGCAGGTTTCATGAGTGTCCCCTCAGCTTCCTGATGCTAAATCTCTTTTCATATCTGTGGGCTTGGTAAACTGCAGCTGCCGTCTGCTTAAGAACCTTGAGTTGTCGTCCTGTCGTCATTTCTAAATTGTCAGCGTGATGCTGAGATTGAGTGAAGTGTCTGGTTTGTTTCTGCGGTGAGAGAGAAGGAAGCAGAGCAGCTTCCAGTGTCCACAGGGCCTCTGCAGCCACCCACTGACTGCTTTCGCCCTGCTCTTCTCACCTTAGGTGGTGATCGTGGCAGAGGTGGCCCTGGTGGCATGCGGGGAGGAAGAGGTGGCCTCATGGATCGTGGTGGTCCCGGTGGAATGTTCAGAGGTGGCCGTGGTGGAGACAGAGGTGGCTTCCGTGGTGGCCGGGGCATGGACCGAGGTGGCTTTGGTGGAGGAAGACGAGGTGGCCCTGGAGGGCCCCCTGGACCTTTGATGGAACAGATGGGAGGAAGAAGAGGAGGACGTGGAGGACCTGGAAAAATGGATAAGTAAGTGCTGGTGAAAAGCAGCTGTGGGCCACCAGGCACAGTGAGAGGACAGCCCCTCCCAGCTTGGTTGGAGCAAGTTCCCATGGCACTAGGAAGCTTGTGCCAGTGCTTGGGAGGAGTCAGGAAGGGGCACCTGGGGGCTCTGGAAGGGCTTCCTCACCCCTCCCCATTCTAACCAAAGAGTCCTCTTTGCCTTGCAGAGGCGAGCACCGTCAGGAGCGCAGAGATCGGCCCTACTAGATGCAGAGACCCCGCAGAGCTGCATTGACTACCAGATTTATTTTTTAAACCAGAAAATGTTTTAAATTTATAATTCCATATTTATAATGTTGGCCACAACATTATGATTATTCCTTGTCTGTACTTTAGTATTTTTCACCATTTGTGAAGAAACATTAAAACAAGTTAAATGGTAGTGTGCGGAGTTTTTTTTTCCTTCTTTTAAAAATGGTTGTTTAACTAAGACTTTAACAATGGGAACCCCTTGTGAGCATGCTCAGTATCATTGTGGAGAACCAAGAGGGCCTCTAACTGTAACAATGTTCATGGTTGTGATGTTTTTTTTTTTTTTTTAAATAAAATTCAAAATGTTTATAAACAGTTATCCTTCTCGGCCTCTGTTCCACAGTCACTGCGTGTCTGCTGGGCGCGTGCTCCCACCCCACCCAGGAGAGGGGTGCTTTCCAGATAAATGGTTTGTTCAGGGGTCATGTGAGGTGAAATCTAAAGCGGTTGTGACATGGAAACAGACTCTGGCCCTGACGCACCCTCAGAGACCCACTAGTGTCCAAAGGTTCAAGGAGAGACCCAGGTAAGGGAAGCACAGGAAGACCTGGAAATAACTTTGCCTTCCGTGGTATCAGGCACTAGGAGCGTCTAAGGGGCTGCTCCCTCAGGTGAGGGACAATCCCTCTCAGGCAGACTGCGTCGGGCCCTCTCATCCCAGCGCTTCTGGACAAGTGTTGCGTACACCTCTGCTGTTCCCCTGGTCATTTCCTGTGCTAGTATGTGTTTGATTCTCTGCATTTGGAAAACCCTTCCTTAACCAGCCATCATACCCCTCCGTCCAAACCATCTTCCTGGCTCTTTTTACAGGAAGCACATGGAAAGAGCCATGTCTGCCTCCTCCCTTTCTGGAACCCACTTCATTCTTTGCCAGCACTAAAAAACACCTCTCAGTCACCAACGACTTCTAATGTTGCCAAATCAATGGTCATTCCCTCTCTGTTCTGTCTCCTTCATTGCTTCCTTTTTCTTCTATCCCTAAATGTGGGATGGCCCCAAGGCTAGCATTGGGTTCCCTGAGCCCCACACTGCCTGGCTGTCCTTCCCATACTCTGGCTTCAGCCCTTTCTCCCTAGGGCAACTCGGCTTGGGTGCATGATGGGTGTAGAGCAGGGCTTGCTCCTGCCCCATCCTCCCTACACCCCAGGTCAGCAAACACACACTTGCCCCAAACCTTGTGGTCCTCCATGACCTATTCTCAAACCCCAGCCCCCAACCTAGCTCTCTTCCAAATCCAGGACAGTGCAAACCACCACAGCCCCCCACCTCCATGACACCACCTCACTGGGTTCCCTGCTTCTCTCAGTGTCTCCAGCCCTTCCTTAGAAGCCAGACCAAGGTTTGTGGTGGTTTTTGTTGTGGCTGGAAATGGCCTTGCTCTCACCAAGGCTGGAGTGCAGTGGCACAATCAGCTTCAACTGAGCTCAAGCGATCTTCCCACCTCAGCCTCCTGAGTAGCTGGGACTACAGGTGTAGCACCTGGCTAATTTTTTTGATGCTTTTGTAGAGATCAGGTCTCACTGTTGCCCAGGCTGGGCTCAACTTGGGCTCAAGTGATCATCCCATCTTGGCCTCCCAGTGCTGGGATTATAGGCGTGAGCCACCATACTTGGCCCAAACCAGCTAGACACAGGAGGTCGTCTCCAGTCTCAAAACCATTTGGTGGCTCCAAGCATGCTTGCCATGCTTCAAAAGACCCCTGGGAGCCCAGTTGCCCTGCTCTGCCTTGCTCGCCAGTCCAGCACTGTTCCTCAAGGGGCCAAGGACGCTCTCACCTCAGCCTTGATGTGTCAGAGCCAAGGTGCACACACACCTATGAGGCCCATTACTAGGGAATCACTGGGCCCGTGTGTCATGCCAGGCATTGCACTAAGTACCTCCATGTGTTTAATTCCTAATAACCTTCAAGGCAGGTAACACAGGACAGCCACACCTCAGCTGAGATGGGAACAGAGAGGTCAAGGGAGGACTTGCCATTGAGAGGCCGAGTTGAGCTAAGGGTCGTTGCCCTCCAGACCCCGCACACTCACCCTCCCACCACCCACTGTACACAGGCACCTGCTTCTGAAAGGATGGGTGCTCTGACATGACCCGCATGCTGCCAGCACTAAGGGAAGACAAGCAGCCTGCTCTGAAAGCTGCTGCTGCACAAGCATCCGTCAGACTCTGGCTGCATAGGCTCCCCAGGAGGACCCTTAGTCCCTACCTTGAGAGGGGTTTGTCACTGGCATTAAATAGCCCTGGTAGAGACGTTTACAGCAGGTAAGTCTATTTTTGTCAGCCCAAAGAAACTTCTGGACTCCTCTGGGCACAGATGCCCTCAGGCAGCATGGATTCCGAGCCTGTCTCAAAGGCCTGCATGAAGCTGGCTGGTGCCAGGGAATGAAGGAGGTGGGCAGGGCAGATGACAGAGCAGGTCAAAAGGCTGGCATCTATCCCACACCCTGCTCAAACTCCTCAAAAGCACCTAGACTAAAAGTTTCCAACACAAACTTGAGGTCCCACGAGGCCATACGGCACAGGCCTGGGCAAAGGTGGTGGGGTCCATGGGGAGACTGATCTATGCCCGCAGGGAGTGGCTCCCCTGCTCGACGGGAAAGAGCACAGGGCTGCAGCAGCAGCTGTGGGGCCAACAGTGCAGTCTGTGACAGGGACGACAGCTGGTCCTCATGCTGTCCCCTCCTGCCCCACTCCTGACAGATCTGCTGGGCGTATGGCCGGCAGTGAGGACATTGTGATGCAGGCAGGTTGGAAAGAGCCCACTTGGGTTTTCCAATTTTGCGTCTCTCTTGTGGAGGGCACTGGAGGCAGCTCGGGGTCACCTGTCCCACAGCCAGAGCAGGAGCTGACCAGCTGCAGTCATTGGAGCTGAGCCCACACCTGGACACAGCAGCCGGAAGCCTCCTGTGAGTCCCTCCCTCATCCTGGGCTGTGCTCAGAGCCTCAGTCCAGGCTGGAGAACTTAGGAGTTCTAATCCAACCAGTGCCAGAGGTTCCTGGAGCTGCCTGGTAGCAGGGCTGTAGCCCACAATGCGAGTTTTGCTTGAAAGCTCCACAGCCATCGTCTGACCTCTAGCGGCAACCAAGGCCAAACAGGCTGCTGGCTGGCACCCAGCAGTGGGTGCGAGAAACTGGCTATGTACCCTCTGGCCAAAGGCCAGAAGGAGCCCATATGGGAGCCACAGCATTCTGTGCACAAGGGGGGTGGCCTCAAGGATCTGTACAGATGGGCTTAGGGTCCCTATAGCCCAAACCTCCTGTGCCTCCAGCAGTCTCTGTGGTTTCTCTTGCTCCTGCAAGGAACAAGGGAGACCATGCAGAGGCTGAGGCTTTCCCAGATGTGGCCCCACGGGCCCTGGGCCACCATACAACAGAGGGGGTCAAAGCTAGGGTCCACCATGCCCTGGGCCAGGGGTCTGACCCCCCAGTGAGGTCTGCACCATAGCAACTACATGTCCTACAATCAGGTGGAGGCTGTGGTCTCGAACAGGCCTCTTATCACCGGCCACAGAGGGAGGAAGGAATCTCTTTATAATCCCTCCTCCCCAGAGAAGTGGACATGCTGAGCCGGGCCACACTGAGTTGGGTAGTGGTATTATTTTTCACAACCCCATGATGTGACTACTACTACTGTCCCATTCTACAGATGGTGCCACTGAGGCTCAGGGAGCTTCACTATCCCACCTAATGACCAATGACAGAGCCTGGGTTCAGTCCAACTTCACCCGTGTCCACAGCCCCAAAATGGAGCAAGGTAGGTATAAGCAGGAGTCAAATGCCTGCACAGCTGCTGGTTACACACATCCCGTGCCTTCTCTGGGCCTCAATTTCCCCAAATTGTAAAATGAGAACACCTAAGAGTATCATAGCTCATCGGGGTATTTTGAAGATGAAACTGTTAAGTGTCCACACCCTGATTCACCCCCACCCCAAACCCACAACCCTCCTCCACCTCCAGCAGCCCTCCCCTCCCCAGGTGTTAGCACTCCTGCCCTCCCAGTGCTCAGCCCTGGGAGTCGTCCTGGACCCCGTTCTCACACAACCAATCCACCAGCACATCAGCTCTCCCCTCACGATACAGCCAGAATCCAACACCCTCTCACCACCTGGTTTCCTCTGAGGCTCCAGCTCCTGCCTTGGCCAACCACAGCAGCCCCAGGGAATGTTAAGACCTAAGCCAACCACCCCTGCTCTAAATCATTCCATGGCTCCCATGTCCTTCAAAAGAGGCACAGCCCGCAAGGCCCTGCTTAACCAGCCCTGGGGTCTCTCTAATCTCTCTACCTCTTCCCTCACCCACCTCCCTGCACTCCAGCCTTAGCCACCTCCCCAGTCTTCTTGAGCATGTTGGACACATGCACACTTTGGGGCCTTTGCACTGACCGTTCCCTCTCCCCCTCCAGATATCCCCGGGCTTCCTCCCTCATCTCCCTTCCTGATGAGGGATTTTAAGTTGCAGCCCCCCTCACATTCACACCCTCACCCAGCTCCTTCCCCGTCTCCCCTGCACCTCATCCCTGTCTCTGCCCTGAGGCTGCCTCACTGCCACTGGGACAGCAGGCCCTGAGAGCTGGCACTGCTTGGTTCCCTGCTGTTTTGCTGTTGATTTCCAGTGCCCAAAGAGACCCAGCACACAGTAGGTGCCATGCAGGTGTCAGCCTTGAGGATTGTTAATTTCTGCCTTCCTCACTGGAGGAAGTGCCATGCCAGGCACTGAGGTGAGAAAACAACTTTGAAAAAGTCACACAGGCTCATGCCTATAATCCCAGCACTTTGGGAGGCGGGCGGATCGCCTGAGGTCAGGAGTTCGAGACCAATCTGGCCAACATGGTAAAACCCCATCTCTACTAAAAATACAAAAAGCCGGATGTGGTGGCTCACGCCTGTAATCCCAGCTACTCGGGAGGCTAAGACAGAAGAATCGCTTGAACCTGGGAGGTGGAGGTTGCAGTGAGCCAAGATCTAGCCACTGCACTCTAGCCTGAGCAAGGGACAGAGTGAGACACTGTCTCAAAAAAAAAGAAAAGAAAAAATCACAAGGACTCTGGGATGATGTCTGTGAGTGCCTGGCACCAAGAGGCCTGGCTAACAATAGGTGCTCAACCAATGCTGCTCATCCGTGGACCAGGGCGTCATCATAATCATGTTCAAATCCCGGCTCCATCAGCTGCTCTCCTGACGGCGCCCCGGTTGGGCATGAGTGTCCCTCACAGAGGTGACACGCCAGTCCATTCAGGTCAAGGGCGCAGAGCAGTCTTGGTAGCACACAGTAGGAGATTTATTGGAGCTCTGAGCCTGGCTGTGGTCGGCGGCTCTTCCCTACAGGCCGGCCCCGCCCGTGTAGCATGGCTGCCGCCCAGACCCGCCCGGCGTCCCGCCCAACCCAGCCGGCAGCAGCAGGGGGCAGGATTTCCCGCTGGTCCGGGCGGTCTGTCCTCTGCAGTTTAAAAAGAGCCTAGCAGGGCTTAACCCTCCCGTGTCCGGCCGGCCTCCGATGCCCCCGTCCCCTGTTCTGTGCGGAACTCTGGCCTTGGCCATCTGCCTACTTCTCTAAGCCTCAGTATCCTCATCTGTAAAACCGGTTCCCCTCATCTCAAGGTCAAAACCGAGCATTCTGTGAGCACAAGGAGCCCTCAGTCACCAGGGCCATCCTCCCCTCCCCGCGGCGGTGCCGGTTATCTGGCCAGGGGAGATCCACCCGGGAGGAGGTGACTTCGCAGCCCCCAGCCGCTATCGCTTCCTGACTTCATCTTGGGAACAGGCCGTGCTGTGCGCCAGCCCGGGGAGCCCACCGTCCGGGGAGGCGGAGGATTAAAAGGTCCCAACCTCCTCCCCAGGGGATCAAAGAGGTTGGACGGGGCCCAGGGTACTAGGCTGGGTGGGGCTGGGGCGCCTGGGCCGGTCGCAGTTGTCTGGGGACCCTGGGGCCCTCTGCGTCGAGAGCGCTTGAAGACCCGGGATTCCTGGCCCGATCGCGTGGGGAGACCCCAGCTCTTCCCCTGTCTGCCCCGCCGACTCGGGAAAGGGGCGGCCCCTTTAAGAGCGCGCAGCCCCGCCCGCCCCCTCCGGGCCGGATCCGAATTCCAGGGAGGCGGGGCGGAGACGGCGGCGAGGAGGAGGCCGCGGCGCGGGACAGATCGAGCTGCGGCTCGGGCGGCGCCTCCCTGCGGCGGGCCCGGCCCGGCTCCGGCCCCCGCCGGGGCGATGCTCCCCGGAGCCGCGGGATGAGCCAGGTGAGCGCGGGGACCCCCAGCACTCCCTGCCTGGTGCGCATGGACGGGGGCGGAGGGCCGGGAAGCGACGTCCGCGGCCTCTGTTCCCCGGGGCTGTGTGACCTTGGGCGGCCCCGCGCCCTCTCTGGGCCTAGGCCCGAGCACCGGCGGGGCCTGCGGAGGCCGCTCTGAGTCCTGGCCCAGCTGGCACCGGCCTGGGGCGCTAGGGAGGCTTCTTGGAGGAGGCGGGGCCTGGCCGTGGCCCTGGATCGCCGAGACCGGCCACGCTGCGCCGCCTGGACGCCCGGGCTCCTCCACCCACAGCTCTGCGACCTTCACGAGCTCGGCCCTTTCTGCGCCTCAGTTTCCTCATCTGTAAAATGGAGATAATGCCTCCGCCCGCTCAGCCCTAGTGCGGTCGTGCTGTTACACTATTGCTGCTGCTATGTCGTTGTTAATGATGGCACAGCCCTTATGGAAGGGGGGCCAAGGAAGGCGCGGGGACCTTCCCGCAGGACGTGGGGTGGGCACCAGCCCTGAGCCATGCACATAACCCACTCTGAGGTCAGGACCTGGGTTCCCTTCGTGTCCTCTGGGGGCCCTAGCCGTTGCCTTCACTTCTCTAGGTCCCAGCCCTTCACAATGGGCACCTCCCTGCCTGAGAGGGAGGCCCCAGCCAAGCCCCAGTTTGCACCCCAAAAAGTCACACAGCAAACACTTAATGGACCTTAAGTTTATAAAAATTATCCCATAGAGTCCCATGAGGCAGGGAATGTTACTGTACCCATTTCGCAGATGAGGAAACTTGGAGCACCGACATTTCCCAGAGCCAACATGTAAACCAGGCATTTGCCCTGAGTGACAGACTGGTGCAGGTGGCCAGCAGCTTAGTTTGTACTGAGCCCTTACTGGGTCCCCACAGCGATCCTGACCTGTGTTCCTGCCTACAGTGACTCGGCCGGTCCGGGCATGGCGGACCCGGTGGCGGGCATCGCGGGCTCGGCGGCCAAGAGCGTGCGGCCATTTCGCTCCAGTGAGGCCTACGTGGAGGCCATGAAGGAGGACCTGGCCGAGTGGCTCAATGCCTTGTACGGCCTGGGTCTCCCGGGTGGTGGTGATGGCTTCCTGACGGGGCTGGCCACGGGCACGACCCTGTGCCAACATGCCAATGCCGTGACCGAGGCTGCCCGTGCATTGGCAGCTGCCCGACCGGCCCGAGGTGTGGCCTTCCAGGCACACAGTGTAGTGCCTGGCTCCTTCATGGCCCGCGACAACGTGGCCACCTTCATCGGCTGGTGCCGCACGGAGCTGGGTGTGCCGGAGGTGCTCATGTTTGAGACTGAGGACCTGGTGCTTCGCAAGAACGAGAAGAGCGTGGTGCTGTGCCTGCTGGAGGTGGCACGGCGTGGGGCCCGCCTGGGCCTGCTCGCCCCACGCCTCGTGCAGTTCGAGCAGGAGATTGAGCGGGAGCTGCGTGCTGCACCCCCAGCCCCCAACGCCCCTGCTGCTGGGGAGGACACCACTGAAACCACCCCTGCACCAGGGACACCTGCCCGTGGCCCCCGCATGACACCCAGCGACCTGCGCAACCTCGACGAGCTGGTGAGTCCCCCAGCACCAGGCGCCAGGGACCCGACAGCCCAGCTAGTGCCTGCGATCTGTCCCTGAACCTCCCAGGGTCCACCCTGCTATCTGCAGAACAGCCTGCCCCACAAAGAGTGCACATGTTGAGCACCAAATCAAGGAATGTATACCTGACCCCAAGGAAATGGGTAGCCCACAGAGAGGGAGGTGCTGGGGAGATGACGCAGCCCAGCCGGGCCTGGGACAGGATGCGGGCTCCTGGCACGATCCTCCCTCACTTTGTGTGCTGTGCCTCAACTGAGCTTGTGCATTCCTTCTTCTGGGGGACTGCATGATTGGGGCGCCTCCTCTGTGCCCTCCCTGCACTTAGTCTTAGGCAGATGTGCCCAGAACCTCAGGGAGGCTCGAGGTTGAGTGGGTGCTGTGATGCTCAGTTGAGATGAGGCATGGAAAGCCCTGGGCAAGGTGCCTGCCACACAGTAGGTACCCCGGGGGGCTCTGCAGGTCTCCCCACTCCCCAGGCATCCTTGGGAAGCCTAGCCAGGTTGCTGCTGTTGCTGGGATGGGGATCCTGTTTGGAGCTGCAGGATTCTAAGCATAGAAGGTGCCGGGCCCTGCCCCCAACTCTCTCCTCTCCCAGGATGTGGGTGGCCCCTGCCACCCCCAACGGCTGGACCAAGAGTTTCCTTCTTATCGGAAGGTCAGGACTACAATGTGCCTGCCTGGGAGGCGGATAGCGGATGGCAGTGGGCAGAGCCTGGGGCCCCACCCCCTGTCCTGGGCCAGGGTCACTCAAGGCTCCACCTGCTTATTTCCTCTGGCGGCACCACTGCCGCTGTGGGCAGGGAGGCGGGCAGGGCTGCCCACATAGCCAGCTTGGCAGCTCTGGCTCTGGTGGGGCGCTTTATGTGGTGCGTGCTCACCCAGCCAGTGGCCTGTGTGTCCCACGTGTCTGTGGTACCCCTCTGCATCAGTGCCCACCCAGGGGCATGGGGCCCCTTGCGCCTGTGTCGTATAGCCCGCCTGGCCTTCCTGTGGGCCCCAGCCTTCTTGTCTGGGAAGTGGGTGAAGGGGGAGTGAGGACAGGCTCTGGGGTTTCCCCAGCTCTAGGAGCTGTGGGATGTTCCTCACCGGGTCTCAGACCATGGCGTGACCACAGCCCCATCATCTCATCCTGGGAGCTCCCTGGGCCCAGAGAGCCAAGAAGGGGGAGCTGGTAAAAGGCCGGGCGTGGTGGCTCACGCCTGTAATCCAGCACTTTGGGAGGCCGAGGTGGGTGGATCACCTGAGGTCAGGAGTTCGAGACCAGCCTGGCCAACATGGAGAAACCCCATCTCTACTAAAAATACAAAATTAGCCAGGCGTGGTAGCACATGCCTGTAATCCCAGCCGCTTGGGAGGCTGTGGCAGGGGAATTGCTGGAACCTGGAAGGCAGAGGTTGCAGTGAGCAGAGATCACAACGTTGCACTCCAGCCTGGGCAACAAGAGTGAAACTCCATCTCAAAAAAAAAAAAAAAAAAGAAAGAAAGAAAAGGTCGGTCATGTGTGGAAGCTGTACCCCATCTGGGGTAACACTGCCTCCATCCACTTCCCTGGAAGGCCTGACTTCCTCCTGATCCTGGAATGGCTGACATTAAGCCCCAGGAAGAGGACTTGACCTCTGACCCCTAACCTCTCTCTGGCCTCAGGTGAGGGAGATCCTGGGCCGCTGCACCTGCCCCGACCAGTTCCCCATGATCAAGGTCTCGGAGGGGAAGTACCGTGTGGGAGACTCGAGCCTGCTCATCTTTGTGCGGGTAAGGGCCAGGGGCCCCTCTAGTGGGCAGCAGCCAAGGTGGTGGGCTGCCGGGCGCCCGGGGCACAGCCATGACCTGCCCACGCCTGCAGGTGCTGAGGAGCCACGTGATGGTGCGAGTGGGTGGTGGCTGGGACACGCTGGAGCATTACCTGGACAAGCACGACCCGTGCCGCTGCTCCTCCACCGGTCAGTGCCGGGGTGGGGCTGGGGGTGGATGGGCAGGGGACTCGCTTGTGTGGCTACGTCCCTCACATGCTGCCTGTCCTCTCTCCCTGCAGCTCATCGCCCACCCCAGCCGAGGGTCCGTACCTTTTCTCCGCAGAGGGTGTCGCCCACTCCCAGTCCCCGCCCTGCTAGCCCAGTTCCCGGGAGTGAGCGCCGGGGCTCCCGACCTGAGATGACTCCCCTTAGCTTACGAAGCACAAAGGAGGGGCCTGAGACCCCGCCCAGGTGAGATGCAGGAGGACGAGGGGTGAGGGTCCAGAGGGTTGGGGGGCGTCAGCCCTGGCCTGCATGACGGGTTGCCTGTGCGCCAGAGTGACTCACACCCTGGGAAAAGTTCCCGTGGGTGGGGGCGGGCCTAGCTTCCCATCTCCATGGCAACACAACCAAACCAACAACACAGCTGGGGCGGGCCCTGTGGCTGGGCGGCAGCCAGTCCAGCTCTTGCTTCCTCTGGCCCGTTCTGGGAAGAGGGGTGTCTAGAGCCCAGGAAACTTCTTCTTCCGTGGCTTTTGGGGCCCTGGGTGGCTGGAGGAAGCTGCTCACTTCTCCCTGGAAGTCCCCAGGACAGACCGATGCCCCTGACAGCCCCGTCCACCAGCCACATACCCTGCTGTTCCTCTCCCTGCCTGTTCTGCATGCCAGTCCTTCCGTGGTACCCCATTTGTCTCTCTTGTCCCCCTGCCCCAGGCCCCGGGATCAGCTGCCCCCCCATCCCCGCTCCCGCCGCTACTCCGGGGACAGTGACTCCTCAGCCTCCTCCGCCCAGAGCGGCCCCCTTGGTACCCGCAGTGATGACACAGGCACTGGCCCCCGGAGGGAGCGACCCAGCCGGCGGCTGACCACAGGCACCCCGGCCTCTCCGAGACGGCCTCCTGCCCTGCGCAGCCAGTCCCGAGACCGGCTGGATCGGGGCCGGCCCCGGGGGGCCCCAGGAGGCAGGGGAGCCCAGTTGTCAGCCCCCAGCCCTGCCCGGCGGGCCCGGAGCCAGAGCCGCGAGGAGCAGGCTGTGCTGCTTGTGCGCAGGGATCGAGACGGGCAGCACTCATGGGTGCCAAGGGGCAGGGGCACTGGGGGCTCAGGCAGGAGCACCCCCCAGACTCCCCGTGCCCGCAGCCCTGCAGCACCCCGGCTTTCACGGGTCTCCAGCCCCAGTCCAGAGTTGGGCACCACACCGGCCAGCATCTTCCGCACACCCCTGCAGCTCGACCCGCAGCAGGAGCAGCAGCTGTTTCGGCGCCTGGAAGAGGAGTTCCTGGCCAATGCCCGGGCTCTTGAGGCTGTTGCTAGCGTGACCCCCACTGGACCAGCCCCTGACTCAGCTCGGGCCCCTGACCCTCCAGCTCCTGACTCTGCCTACTGTTCCTCCAGTTCCTCCTCTTCGTCCCTCAGCATCCTGGGTGGCAAATGTGGCCAACCTGGGGACTCTGGCCGGACGGCCAATGGCCTGCCTGGGCCGCGAAGCCAAGCCCTTTCCAGCTCTTCCGATGAAGGCAGCCCCTGCCCTGGCATGGGGGGGCCACTAGATGCACCTGGGAGCTCCCTGGCTGGCCCCGAACCCTTGAGGACCTGGGCACGGGGTCGGATGGACACACAGCCAGACCGTAAACCCTCACGCATCCCCACGCCTCGGGGCCCCCGCCGCCCCTCCGGACCCGCAGAGCTTGGGACCTGGCATGCCCTGCACTCAGTCACCCCAAGGGCTGAGCCAGATTCTTGGATGTGATGGACCAGCTCACTGTCCCCAGACCCCATCCCTTCTCCTTTTCCTTTGTGGCCTTAACCCCTCTGCATCAGGGAGCCCCCTCTGCCTCTTGAGTACCAGACCTCATGGGACCAGACCCCTTGGGACCACATGGCACAATGGGACCTCTGTTGTACATTCCGATTGGGGGATGAGCGTTGCTATTTAATTACTAATATTATTGAATGCCTTAGAGGAGGCCGGGCCAGCCCGGTGTCCTGAAGACCTGTGGCCCAGCAGAGCCTCTGACAGTAAAGTTTTGCTCCAGCCACCTGTCTGTTTCTTGGGGACTCCGCGTTGGGGCCGTTCAGACCTTTTCGAGGACCCTGAAGTTAACTGCCTGGAGGTCAAGCCTGGCAGCTCTGACCTCTAGATTTAAAGCGTTATCCCGCCCAGCCCAGAAATCCCAGGTGCACTCAATTATTTTCCCGTTTATTATCCTGCGATAGGAGTGGCATAAAGAATATGTCCAGTGAAGCTCCAGGAGCAGGCCTCGCGTTTCCAAATTCATAGCCAAATCCTTTCCATCCAGTGGATTGTGACCCACTGAGGTCCCAGAAAGGACTGGTCATCTCCAATGGAGCTTGGGACCTGGTTGGGTCCAATGAGGTTCAAAAAGAGGCCCGTCGCTTAGGCCTCATCCAATCAGGGCAGAGATTGCTCTGTCCAGTCTCAGTGAAGTTGGGCGATCCTGTCCAATCCACGTCCCGGGTTGTCCCAGTCACAAGGTGGGGCCCATGGATCGCACTGTCCAATTGGGTCACATGAGGCTGCAGCGCGCTGGATGCAGCGCCCCCTGCAGGCGCAGGGCCGGGTGTGCAGGGCGCGCGCGCACCAGAGCGCAGCGCAGCAGCTCGCGGAAGAGACGCAGCACGTGCCAGTTGTACTTGGCCGAGCACTCGAGGTAGCCGCAGCGCCAGCCCCTGCGCACCAGGGCGGCCAGCGCGCGCCGCGGTCCGAAGCGCAGCCGCTGCCTGTCTCGCTTGTTGCCTACCACCAGGATGGGCGCTTCGGGCGCGCCCGCCGGCCTGGGGGCCGAATGGAGATGAGAGACGCGGTGCCGGGGACCCCACGGCCGGAGAATTCCCCCAGTGGGTATACACACGCAGGCGCATTCCCTTCCTACAGCCAGAGGCCCTCCCCGAACTCCAGGCCCATGTGGGCAAAAGAGCACATACAGCTGAAGACCTTCCCACGGGCGAAGGCCTAAGACCCGGCCCACGACGTTGGGAGACCCTACACACTCCCCTCAGGCAAAGGCCGGGCCAGACCTGCCCTAGCTCCCCACCGCCAGACCTGCCGCGCCCCCACCTGGTCTCCGCGATGCGCTGCCGCAGGGCCTTCACGTAGTCGAAACTGTCCGGGCTGCAGATGTCGTAGACGAGCACGAAGGCGTCCGTGTCCTGCAAGCTCCAGTCCTTAGGGTCTGGCCACTCCTGGGGACAGGAGGCCAGGGTTTGCGGAAGCCTCCTTTCCACTCTCCCGCTCTGGAACCCTCTGCAGGGGCCTGGACGCTAAACCTAGTTCATCCTCAGGCCAACATCACCTCCATCCAGACCTCTGCGCCCCTCCCTCAAGTTTCCCGGGCCCTGTCTCCTCATGACCACCAGGGTAAAATTTTCCAAATCGTGCCTGGAGCCTGTCAGCCACCCTCCTACATCCTTGGTCTCCCCTCTGTTTACCCAGAATCTTCCTCTTTTCGGCTTTCCCCAACTCGGCTCAGGCCACTCTCCTCCCTAGATGCCTTCAGTGCTTACCACTGCCTCTAAGACTAATTCCAAAGCCCGTGGCCGCCCGGAGCCCCGTGGTCCACCACGCCCCCACGTTGTCAGCTGTAACCGTTTATACCCCTGGCGTAAGCACCTGCTGGTCTTTCCACCTGCTATGCTTTTGCCACTCCCTTTACTCAGAACTTCACTCGGTCTTCCAGGTTCAGCTCAAATGCCACCCCCTCCAGGAAGCCCTGCTTAATCCTGTCTGCTCTTTCTTCTTCACTGCTCTAGGGTCGGAGGTCTGTCCTTTACTTTGCACAAATTACTAAACGAGCCTTCGCTCCAGGGCACAGGAATGAGGGGGCAGAGAATGAACCCCTCCACCAGCCCCCGTAGTAAGTACACCCCTACTCCTGACCCCAGTCTCTCCCATTGTAGCTCTGCTCAAGGCCCCAAACACAAAACGCCACACTCGCGGAATGGCACCGCTATGCACCACCACGAGCTGCTCCACACCCCCCAGCCGAGGCAGGCAAAGGTGGAGTCGCTCTCAGGAGCAAGGGAACGCCCCTGGGCAAAATCGCCCTGCCTCCAGCCTGGGCTTGGGAGTCTCCATGTCGGCGGGAAGGGCTGAAACTCAACTATCCCAGGAAGCACACACATCCCTCCATACCGGAGCACAGCCAGGCGCCCGAGGCCTCCACGCGGACACGCACGTGTGCACCGAGCACGCACACCCCTCACGCTGTCACACGCCCCTGCCCGCTCCTCGAGCCGCTACCTCCGGACCCCCAGGGCTCGAGCCGGGGCCAGCGACGTCGCCGTCGCGGATGCTTAAGTCGTAGACGGCGCCGTCGAGCAGCACCGCGGGTCGGTAGAGGCGCGGCCCGTCCGTGGGCCGGTGGCGCTCGGGGTAGTCACCGAACAGGAACTGGCGGATGATGGCCGTCTTGCCCACGCCCGGGGCGCCTAGAACGGCCACCCTCAAGCTGCCCCCCATGGCCGGCCGGCGCTGCCGCTCTCCGCTCTGGAAAGCCTCATGGGCCGGCGCCGCGCCGTGCGCCCCCCGGCCGTGCGCCCCGCGCGCCCTGCCCGGTGCGCCCCGGCCCCGCCGCGCTTCTCGTCGACCCCGGAACACGGAGACTGGAGAGGGCAGGCCCGAGGCCGGAGCTGGCGGCGGGAGGGCGGACAGACAACGGAGTGGGCAGACAGGTGGCGGACTCGCGAGCGGCTCGGGCGGGTGCCGAAGCTCGGGAGAGAGCAGACCCGGAGCGGCGCTCAGACACTGCCTCCGCCCCGCAGCGCCAACCCAGGCGCCGGCGGCCGCGCGGGGCCCCGAAGTCCGCCCTCCTCGCGGCACGGGTCCCGCAGCGGTGCGGGGCGCGGGGGGCAGCACTGCCTCCCGGAGCCTCTGTGCCTCTGTCCTTCTCTCGCTTCCGCGCCTGGAGTCGCCGCCCCAGCCGGCGGCGCGAGCGAGCGGGGCCTCCCGGAGGCGGCGATGAGGTAACCGCCCGCCCCTCCCACCTTCCCCCACCGCCCAGAACGCCCCTCCCAGGAAGGGTTGCAGGAAGGTGACTGGGGGACAGAGATGCCGGAGAGAGCCCACCCCTCCGCGTGTCCCGCTCCTCTCACTCGCTCCAAAATAGAAGCCCCTTCCCACCCACGGCCGCGGCCGCTCTTCCAAACACTGCTCGCCCCCACGCTGGCACCCGACAAGCCCCGGCCCCGGGGTCAGGCCGCCCAGGGTCCGAATTGGGGGGGCGGCTGTGTGACCTTGGGGGAATCGCCGCACTGCGCTGGGTCTGTGCTCCGCATCCATCACAGGCAGACTCCTCAAGAGGCTCCGACCTTTTCTTGAGAGCCTACTATGTGCCAGGCCCTTTACTAAGCTATTGCCTACGTGATTCTCGAACCGACAGCCTCAGCCTGGCATCGCTGGTTGAGAGAAGAGGAAACAGGCCCCAGAGGGGAATCTGCAAGGTTAGAAGGGCAGTGGGGGGGGCCCTTGAAGTCTCCTCTGAGGTCCCTCCTACCTTCCTCCTGCCCACGGGGGTAAATGGCCCACACTAGACAATATTCAAACGGCCGTCCTCGAGGGGAAGTGGGGACAGAGGGTGCCGAGACCACAGCGGCTTAGCCCCAGATCCCTGTCCCAACAAGGCTGGAGGTGACTAAATAGAGAAAGATCCAGAAATTGGCCCACTCCACCGCCCTCACTGCTAAGGTCACGTTTCCTGCGTGACTTGCAACCCGTAGGTCCCCTCAAAGGGGTGCAACCTCTTCAAAACAGGCGCCCAGAGCCCAAGTTCCCCTTCCTGGAGCTAGTGGAGAAGCTCCTGCCCCATCACAGCTTGGAAAGCCTAGGTTAGCCCAGCCCCCCATCCTCCGCCTCTGCTCTCCTCCCCGCTATGTGGGGCTCCCACATCTCTGACCTGCACATGACAATGCTCAAGAAATGGCCGCAATGCACAGATACCTCTGCACTAAGGAGTTCATTTATTCATCCCCTCAACAAATATTCCAAATCTTATTGCTTGTCAGGAGGCTGAAATGGATTTAAAAAACAGAAAACAGAAAAAAAAAAAAAAAAAAGTTCTGCTTTGGGAGAGAGGGTTCTAGAACACATGAGATCTAGGGACTGTCAAAGCACAGACAATGTACCCACCCCAGCCCAGGGGAGGTAGAAGAGCTAAATCCTGAAGCGGGAGGAGGCACATCCTCCAGGGAGCCTGTCCATGATGACAACCAGAAAGTGTCTCCAGAACAATGGCTGTGCTTTCATCCTCTCATGCTGGATCAGGGACCAGGATCTGCTTTCACTCCTCTCCTCAGCCACTAGGGAGCTCAGAACCACCTCTGTCCAGTGTTCCAGGTCTTCTAGCTCAGTGAGTGGGGACTGCTGCCTTCATCTTTCTTTCCTACCATGATTTTTCCTTTCATTTGATGTCCTCTTTCACATTGTAACTTTTCAGACTTCTGGGTTTTGTTGTTGTTGTTTGAGATAAGGTCTTGCTCTGTCACCCAAGTTGGAGTGCAGTGGTGTCATCATAGCTCACTGCATCCTCAACCCCCTGGGTTCAAGTGATCCTCCTTGCCTCAGCCTCTCAAATAGCTGGGACTGCAGGTGCATGCTATGACATCTAGCTAATTTGTTTATTTTTACTTTTTGTAGAGGCAGAATCTCACTATGTTGCCTAGGCTGGTCTTGAACTCCTGGCTTAAGCGATCCTCCCTCCTCAGCCTCCAAAAGTGCTGGGATTACAGGTGTGAGCCACCACATCCAGCCAAACTTCTGAGTTTTTGACTTTTCAGGCTTCTGGGTTTTGTGAGCTGCTTCAATTCCTTTGGGGAACAAGGCAAGGAGTAAATAAGGCACTCAGCAACACAACAACAAAACCCAGAAGTCTGAAAAGTTGACACTAGGACAGTCCTGTTTGTTTTCAGATGGAGTCTCGCTCTGTCACCCAGGCTGGAGTGCAGGGGTGCGATCTTGGCTCACTGCAACCTCCACCTCCTGGGTTCAAGCAATTCTCCTGTCTCAGCCTCTAGAGTAGCTGGGACTACAGGCACACACCACCACCCCCGGCTAATTTTTGTATTTTTTAGTAGAGACAGGGTTTCACCATATTGGTCAGGCTGGTCTCGAACTGCTGACCTCAGGTGATCCAACCGCCTCAGCCTCCCAAAGTGCTGGGGTCTCAGGCGTGAGCCACCGTGCCTGGCCAGGACAGTCTTTTGTAAGCTCTTCTCAATGCTAGGCGCACTCCCGCCCACCCCTGGGTATTCTTTCTCTGGAAAACCTTCCTTGCTTCTCCTTCTGACACTGCAAACAGAGCTGTGTGTGAGGCATCTCTGGCTCCCAGTATGTGTTTTTGGATGGCAAGGGGAAGGGGCACTGTGGACTGGGAACGTCCTAAGGCTCCCATGAAGTCCTGTAAACCCCACAGCATACCATGTTCCCTAGGAGACTCTCACAGAAGTATTCCTAGCAGCAGTGCCCCTTTATCAAGCGCCTGCGATGTGCCAAGCCTGACCCACAGCTTCGCACTCACTGAGGCTCCCAGGGATGCCATGATTGGGCCACAGTTGCCCAGCAGGAAAATGGCAGCACAGGGGCCGGAACCCAGGCTCTTGGGTTCCAGAGTCCAGCTTTCTGAGAAGCCTGGCTTCATCTGGACCCAGAGCGTTCTCGAAGTGCTCAGCTGGAGCTCAACCCCCAGTGACCACTCAGCCCCTTGTGGGCAGGGGCTTGGGGGAGGTCTCTAGGCCTCGTGGAGCCCCCCATCCACAGGGGCTGAGCTGAACCCTAGTGGGAGTGTGCAGCCCTGTGCCAGGCTTCCCAAAGACCAGCAGGCTGGGGGACTCAAGCTGCCTGTCTGCCTGGGATGTGGATTTCAGGGTTCTCTCATCAGTCCCCTCACTCCTTCCCCAAGGAAAGGCTGCGGGGCTTCTGCCTGCTGCCCTCCTCCAATCCCTATTCTCCAGGGGCCTCCTGGGCACTCCTTGAATGCCCCTATCCAGGGCTCCAGGGACTACCTGCCAACCATGCACGCATCTGCTCCTTCAGCAGAGGAGACTGGCACTAGTGGCCAAGGTGGTCCTGCCTACCCTCTGTGGCAGGGAGAAAGAGACAGACAAGCAGCTAGGCAGGGACAGGTGAAGACAGGCTCTCTGGGCCGGTTCAGGCCTGGGGAGATGAGGAGGCCTAGGGGAAGCACCAGCCCAGTGGCAGTTGAGGGGCTTATACTGAGCCCCAAAGGATCAAGCCACAGATGGTGGGGAGGGCTGGGCAGGGACAGGCACCAGGTGGGGAATTCTACTTTCTCCAGTTCATTGCCCACAGGCTCCTAACACCAGCCACCTGGCCTTCACCTGCGTGCTTCTTCCCAGCTGGGCCTGATTCCGGCCCATCCCTGGAGTCAGGCACCCCAGACTTCATCCAGCTCCCAAGGGGTGTTTGTTCTGGACTCCTTTGCGGGGCCACACCAGTGACCACTAATTATGGTCTGGCCTGGCCATGAATCATGGCTCCACACCACCAGTAACTCACCTCCTGGAGCCACGAATGGGGGGATCCTCCACAGCTCACATGCTTGGGGTATAGTGGGGGGACATCCTCATGATGAATCTCACTGATCACAGCCAGGCAGCCTCTTGAGGGCTGGGCTGGTCTTCCAGCCATCAGGATACAAGGAGGCTGGGCAGGGCTGGGCTTCCAAGCCTCTGAAAGTTTCTTCTCTTGGATTTGAAACCTCTTTCCAGAACTGTGTCATCTGTGCAAGTTACGTTCTCTGCACCTCGGGCTGGGGTGCAGTGGCTGACACCTGTAATTCCAGCACCTTGGGGAGGCCAAGGCGGGAGGATCGCTTGAGCCCAGGAGTTCCAGACCAGCCTGGGCAACGTAGTGAGACCCCATCTCTATAAAAAAATTTTAAAATTGGCCGGGTGCAGTGGCTCGTGCCTGTAATCCCAGCATTTTGGGAGGCCGAGGCATGGGGATCAAGAGGTCAGGCATTTGAGACAAGCCTGGCCAACATGGCAAAACCCCATCTCTATTAAAAATACAAAAATTAGCCAGGCGTGGTGGCAGGGGCCTGTAGTCCCAGCTACTCTGGAGGCTGAGGCAGGAGAATCACTTGAACCCGGGAGGCAGAGGTTGCAGTGAGCCAAGATCACGCCACTGCACTCCAGCTTGGGTGACAGGGCAAGACTCTGTCTCAAAATAAATAAATATAAATATAAATAAATTATATATATATATGAATAAATTAGCTGGGTGTGGTGGTGCACACACGTGGTCCCAGCTACTCGGAAGCTGAGGTGGGAGGATCACTTGAGCCCTGGAGGTCGAGGCTACAGTGAGCCATGATCACAACACTGTACACCAGCCTGGGCGACAGAGCAAGACCCTACCTCAAAACAAGGCCGTGGCTCGCCTGTAACCCCAGCACTTTGGGAGGCCGCAGACCGGCGATCACGAGGTCAGGAGATCGGCATCTGGTCCTGGCTAACACAGTGAAACCCCGGCCTCTACTAAAATGTACAAAAACTTAGCCGGGCGAGTGGCGTGGCTTCGTAGTCCCAGCTACTCGGGAGGCTGAGGCAGGAGAATGGCGTGGAACTCCGGGAGATGGAGCTTGCAGTGAGCTGAGATCCAGCCAATGCACTCCAGCCTGGGTGACAGAGCCAGACCTCGGCTCAAAACAAACAAACAAACAAAAAAAAAAAAAAAAACAAAAACCACCTCTTCTTCTCAGCTTCTTTCTCTGTGAAGGGAATATTAATTTTCTGGACTTCACTGAGCTGTGGGATGCAATGAGATGATACAAAGAGAAAAAACAAGACAACCTGTTAAGTGTGGGGAGATAAAGTTTGTACATATAAAACTTCCATTTTTATATGTAAATGGCTACAAATACAAAACATAATGGAGGCATATGTGTGTATACGTGGGTAAAGAGACACACATATATTTTCTAGCTATGTCAGCTGAGGGCCTGGAAGAAGTGACACCCAGTGGCATGAATACATCCAGCATCTAGCTCTTATTTTTTTTCCTTTTTATTTTTTATTTATTTATTTTTGAAACAGGGTCTCATTCTGTCTTCCAGGCTGGAATGCAGAGGCACAAACACGGCTCACTGCAGCCTTGACTTCCAGGGCTCAAGCAATCCTCCCACCTTATCCTCCCTGAGTAGCTGGGACCACAGGCACACACCACCACACCCGGCTAAATTTTTGCATTTCTTTGTAGAAACAGGGTTTTGCTCATCTCAAACTCCTGGGCTCAAGCAATCAGTCTGCCTGGGCCTCCCAAAGTGCTGGGATTACAGGTGTGAGTCACCACACCCGGCTGCTCCTGGTTTCTCTTTTCTTATTTTTTTTGAGATGGAGACTCACCCTGTTGCCCAGGCTGGAGTGCAGTGGCGTGATCTCAGCTCACTGAAACCTTGGCCTCCGGGTTGAAGCAATTCTCCTGTTGCAGCTTCCCGAGTAGCTGGGACTACAAGCGCCTGCCACCACACCCCGCTAATTTTTGTTTTGTTTTGTTTTGTTTTTGAGACAGAGTCTCTTGCTCTGTCAGCCAGGATAGAGTGCTTTGGCATGATCTCGGCTCACTGCAACCTCTGCCTCCTGGGCTCAAGCAATTCTCCTGCCTCAGCCTCCCCAGTAGCTGGGATTACAGGTATGAGCCACCACGCTCGGCTAACTTTTGTATTTTTAGTGGAGACAGGGTTTCACCATGTTGGCCAGGCTGGTCTCAAACTCCTGACCTCAGGTGATCTGCCCATCTCGGCCTCCCAAAGTGCTAGGATTACAGGCGTGAGCCACTGCGCCCGGCCTGGCCGCTCTTGGTTTCTAATACCGTTCTCCAGTGAAAGGAACCAGGCTCCTTGGAGAGATGACTGCTTCTAGGGATGGGGCAGGACCAGTACAAGATGATCCTGGAGCAACTTATGGTGGCAGAAAGGAAGGAAGTGCCCAAAAACGAGGATGGTGGTATGTCACAGGGACATAGGAACCTTCCAGAAGGAGCTCCCAGTGGCCAAACCTGCAGCAATTCAAGCAACAAAGTAAATAATGTTATATGGGATTAAGCTCAGATTATAAAATAAATATCCATGAGTCCAAACTGATATAAATGACTGAATAAATAAATAAATGTGATCATTCAGCTTGCTTGCTCCCAGGGAAAAAAAATACGTCTGAGAAGAAACAAGTCTTCCTTAAAGAAGAATTCCAAACACTTTCATGTAGCTACTTCCCCACCCCGCTTTCCAAAGTGTAAGCTGCATTTACTTATTCGCTTCCAAAGAATACAGAAAGGAGGATGGCCGGGCACGGTGGCTCATGCCTGTAATCCCAACACTTTGGGAGGCCAAGGCTGGTGAATCACTTGAGCCCAGTTCAGTACCAGCCTGGGCGACATAGTGAGACCTCCTCTCTACTAAAAATAAAAAAATGATAATAATGAACAAAATTAGCCAGGTGTGGTGGTGTGTGACTGTAGTCCCAGCTACTTAGGAGGCTGAGGTGGGAGGATCAATTGAGCTCCAGAGGTCAAGGCTGCAGTGAGTACCTCTGCACTCCAGCCTGGAGGACAGAATGAGACCCTGTCTTAAAAAATAAATAAAATAAAAAAGAGAGGGAAAAGTAACTTGACAGTAGAGAAAACTGCAAACATGCAAACATTACCTTGGCCAGGCGATCCAGGCAAACGTGAGGTGACAAGAAATGTCGATAGAATGTCACCCTGATTATGATGCGAAGGGAAAGGCACCTGTGTGGTATTTTTTCTAAAAAACCATAATCCCAGGCTGATCACGAGAAAACCACTTGACAAAGCCAAACTAAGGGACCTTCTACAGAACGCCCAAGCAGGACTCCTTGAAACAGTCAAGGTCATGAAACACCAAGAATATCTGAGAAACTCTCACAGATATAAGGAGACATGAGTCCCACGTGGAATGTGGGATTCTGGAACAGCAGGAGGACACGAATGGAAAACTAGTGAAACACGAATACAAAAACGAAACAGGCGGCCAGGCACGGTGGCTCACGCCTGTAATCCCAGCACTTTGGGAGGCTGAGGCGGGCAGATCACTTGAGGTCAGGAGTTTGAGACCAGCCTGGCCAATATGGTGAAACCCCGTCTCTACTAAAAATACAAAAATTGGCTGGGCGTAGTGGTGTGTGCCTGTAATCCCAGCTACTTAGGGGGCTGAGGCAGGAGAATCGCTTAAACCAGGGAGTCGGAGGTTGCAGTGAGCCGAGATCATGCCACTGCACTCCAGCCTGGTGACAAAGGGAGGCTCCATCTCAAAAAAAAAAAAGAACTTTACATGAAGAAAAAATATTACAGAGATGGCCGGGCGCGGTGGCTCAAGCCTGTAATCCCAGCACTTTGGGAGGCCGAGGCGGGTGGATCACAAGGTCAGGAGATCGACTATCCTGGCTAACATGGTGAAACCCCCGGCTCTACTAAAAAATACAAAAAACTAGCCGGCTGCCAGAAGCCGGATGCCTCAGAACCCAGAAGCTACTGGGAGGCTGAGGCGGAGAATGGCGGAACCCGGGCTGAGCCGCAGTGAGTCGAGATCGCTGCCACTGCACTCCAGCCTGAGATACAGTGAGATCTACCAAAAAAAAAAAAAAAAAAAAAAAAAAATATTACAGAGACATAAAAGAAAACCTGAATCAATGGGAAAGCATCTACTCCTGTTCTTTACATATAAAGAGCCAATATTGTTATTGACATCATTACAAGAAGGTCATTCTCCATAAATTAATGTAAACATTTGATGTGATCCAAATAATATGATCAATTTTTTTTAAAGACAAACTAGTTGTAAAGTTCAAATAGAATGAAATGGGAATAAGAGGGTACAAGAAGTTATCAAAACATGGCTGGGAGCTGTGGCTCACACCTGTAATCCCAATGACTTGAGAGGTTGAAGCACGAGGATTGCTGGAGCCCAGGTGTTCGAGGCTGCAGTGAGCTATGATCGTGCCACTGCACTCCAGCCTGGGTGACAGAGTGAGACCCTGACTCAAAAAGTAAAAAAATGGTTGGGCATGGTGGCTCATGCCTGTAATCCCAGCACTTTGGGACGCTGAGGAGGGTGGATCACTTGAGCTCAGGAGTTCGAGACCAGCCTGGGCCATGTGGGGAAACCCTATCTCTACAAAAACCACAAAAACTAGTCAGGTGTGGTAGCTCTCACCTGTAGTTCCAGCTACTTGGGAGGCTGAGGCAGGAGGATCACTTGAGCCTGGGAGGTGGAAGTTGTAGTGAGCTCAGATCAAGCCATTGCACAACAGCCTGGGTGACAGGAGTGAGACTCTGTCTCAAAAATAATAAATAAAAATAAAAATAAAAGTTATCAAAACATGAATAGACAAATTATCTGGTATAGAACAGAGTCCAGAAAAACACCCAAATATATGTGGAAATTTAGAATATGATAAAAATGGCATTTCAAATCTGTGGGGAAAAGATGAATTATTCAGTAAATGGCATGGAGACAAGTGGGGAACCATCTGGGGAAAAGGGGAAGTTGGATCCCTACCTCATTCCTACAGAAAGCCCAGATGGAACAGGATTGAAATGCAAAAATGAAGAGCAGACAGTACTAGAAAGAAAAAATTAAAAGAAAATTACATCTTAAAAAGCCCAATTTCAGCATGGAAAAGTAAAAAGCAGTAACAAAATAGGGAGGAATAATGGTAAATCAGTAAGAAAAAGATCAATAATCAGATAGAAAAATGGCCCAAAATGTGAAGACAGCTCACAGAAAGGGACATACAAGTGGCTCAAAAACACATGCAAAGAGACACACTGAAAACACGGGAAGGGCCAGGCGCGATGGCTCACGCCTGTAATCCCAGCCCTTTGGGAAGCTGAGGCAGGCGGGTTATTGAGCCCAGGAGTTTGAGACCAGCCTGGGCAACATGGCGAGACCCTGTCTACAAAAAAATACAAAAATTTGCTGGGTGTGGTGGTGCGCACTTGGAGTCCCAGCTACTCTAGAGGCTGAAGTGGGAGGATCACTTGAGCCTGGGAGGTTAAGACTGCAGTGAGCCGTGATCACACCACTGCACTCCAGCCTGAGCAACAGACTGGATTTTTTTGAGACCCTATCTCAAAAAAAAAAAAAAAAAAAAAAAAAGAAAAGAAAAAAAGGAAAAGAAAAGAAAAAGAGAAAAAAGGCCAGGCGCGTTGGCTTACACCTGTAATCCAAACAATTTGGGAGGCTGAGGTGGGCAGATCACCTGAGGTCGGGAGTTTGAGATCAGCCTGGCCGACATGGTGAAACCCCATCGCTAATAAAAATTTAAAAAATAATTAGCTGGGTGTGGTGGTGTGCTCCTGTAATCCCAGCTACTCGGTAGGCTGAGGCATGAGAATCACTTGGGCCTGGGAGGCGGAGGTTGCAGTAAGCCGAGATTGCACCACTGCAATCCAGCCTGGGTGACAGAGGAAGATTCTGTCTCAAAAAAAAACAAAAAAAAAGGCGGCTAGGCACGGTGGCTCACGCCTGTAATCCCAGAACTTTAGGAGGCAGAGGCGGTCGGATCACCTGAGGTCAGGAGTTCAAGACCAGCCTGGCCAACATGGCGAAACTCTGTCTCTACTAAAAATACAAAAATTAGCCGGTGTGGTGGCAGGTGCCTGTAATCCCAGCTACTTGGGAGGCTCAGGCAGGAGAATCGCTTGAGTCTGGGAGGCGGAGGTTGCAGTGAGCAGAGATCGTGCCATTGAACACCAGCCTGGGCGACAGAGTGAGACTCCATCTCAAAAAAGAAAGAAAAATGAAAAAATGAAGAAAAAAAAAAAGGCATGAGGACACTCTCTGTAATGGGTTAATAATGGAAAAACCTCTGCTATATAAGCCCAACATGTATTCTGTGCTACCATTTCTACATAAGAAGGGAAAAATTCCACATTAGGCAAAGCTGAGTCTCTTTGGATAATGACATTGGTTTCCTTTGGGGAGGAAAATGAGGGAAAGGGGTAGATTTTTTACATCGATTTTGTCTTCTGGATTTCGAACCATGTGAGAATGTGTTACCTTTTCAAAACAAGAACAAAAATAGAAAATGCATCTTGGGTATACCCTCTGGTTCAGCAGTTCTGGGGCTGGATCCTATAGCTACGTCCCTGCCCATGCAGAGGGTGTTATGTGGGAGGTACTCGCTGCAGCATTGCTTAGGGTGCAGAAACAGCCTGAATGTCCCGCAGCAGGGACTGGCTAATGGTGGCCCATTCACACAAGGAAGCCTGAGGCGGTCTGCTCCTACAGATGGGGAAAGAGCTTCAGAAAGGACTGTCAGGTCAGAGAAGGGATGTGCTAGCAGTGCCTAAGTAGGCCATCATTCGTTTAGTAAATCTCTACATGGATTTGCTTATACACATGTGCAGAATATCCCTGGATGAAAATCGAAATCTAGCAATAATGTCTGCCTTTAAGGGAGGAAAACTAAGGACTGAGGATGGGGTGGGAGGGAGAACTTTATTCTCTGTCCGGCTGACCTCACTCACCATGGTCCTGAATTACTCGCTCCATAAAAACAAACACAAACTACTAGCTGAAGATTAAACAATGTAAAACCAGGTCCCGTGACAGCCTTGGCAGTGTCTGTTGCACAGGGGAACCCATCAGCCCTTGGGTATGTGTTGGACCCTCCAGAAATAACTGGTTGCTGTTGTTGGATTTCCTGATTGGCTGGGAAGCTTCAAGACACTGGGGAATCTTTCCAAGAAAAGCCAGGGAAGTTCCCTAAACTGCCAGATGCCAAGGCCTCCAGGAGGCAAGGCGGGGAGGCCTGAGGGCGCCAGGACCAGGAAGTGCTACATGAGCAGGAGGGAGGCGGCCTGTGATGACCCTCAGAGGTGAGGGAGGGACAGGGAAGCTGAAGGGTACAGATTGGCTATGCCCTAAAGCACTCTTCCTAAAGGCCGGGCCCCAAAGGAGCATCCTGTGTGTCTGTTCTCCTGATGCAGTAGTGTGGAGGACTGGGAGCATGATGGCCCTGCCTGCCTCAGTTTCCCCGTGTGTAGACTAAGCCGCTGCAGTGTATGCTGGGTTCCCTTATGCTGAGCACTGTGGGGTGAAAGAGGGCCCCAACTGGTGAGGCACCGCTCACGATCACCTGAGGCTTGAGCAGACTCATTCAAACACAGGTGTCTAGGGATGGTTCTCCTTTCTCGCCAGCTCTCCTCACCCAGGTGGCTTGTCCTGGGCCTCCAGTGAGGACAGCAATCCCACACTTGCCCTCTTCAGACCTTGCGATGGAGGGGTGGGGAGGTGAAGTGCTGAGCCCCCTGAATGGCTGAGCTGGCAGGCCATGGGTGTGGCGGCCCGTGCAGCTGCTTCCCAGGCAGTGTTCCCAGGTGTTGAGCTCAGAGGCGGCAGGCGACACAGCAGGGTGACAGTCCCTCTCATTAAGGGTTCACCAACCTCTAGTTCCATGGCAGGGCAAGGACTCCAGCTGCATTTGGGCAGAGACTCTCAGGCGAGGCAAGAACCAGGGTTGTGCAGTCAAGGACCTTGGTTGGTTCTGGACTCTGTGGAGGGGCCACAGCTGGGCATGCAGCTCAAGCCCTTGACCCTGGGGTCCCCAGGGCAGCACAGTGACACCACAGAGGACAAAGGTGGGGCAGTGGAGGGCCAGATGCTCCTGTGATGCCCTGTAAGAGGGCAGGCTGTCTCGCCCAGTTCCCGGCAGCCAGGAAGGCAGCGGTGTGTGTGAGGTGGGCAGTGTGTGGGGAGCTAAGTACAGACAGAATACGAGGGAGCGGCTGGGGCTGAAACAGGCTGAGGGGAACCTGGGCTGCTCCTCCCTCAGAAGCAGGCCGAGGCCCACCAGCCAGGAGGCAGCTCAGCTGATGAAGCCCTGCCTAGGGTCTGGCCACCCTTACCTGGGAGCTAGGCCAGTGCCAGGATTGGGGCCATACAAGGTGTCCTCAGTGGCGGCTGGCCTTGTCCACACGCCCATGCCCTCTCCCGCCACCGCCCCGATCAGGGGATTTCCCACGCCCCCCGGAGCCTCCCAGATGACAGGGAGCTGGGGAAAACCACAAGGGGAGCCCAGCCTTCTGGCCAGCATCACAAGGTGAGACAGCGTCAGCTCCGGGGGAGGTGGGATCAATGGCAGGAGAGGGGCCAGGGACAGCAGGCTGCAGCAGTCAATTTGCCAAGGATAGGATGGAGGGAAGGTGCTGTCCTCAGAATGCTGCCGCACACACCACGGGAGCCTTTGACCCTGGGGTCCCTGCAGCCCGGGACTCCTGCCCAGAAGAGCCGTGGGCCTGACACACTGGCTGGGGACACACTTGATGTCATCATTTTTATTCACTTTCTCTTTCTGAAAATAAGAGTAAACATACAATATATATTTTCTGATGATATATATTAGATCTAGTTACTGTAGGGTCAGAAAACCATCCCCAACCACATGGAGGCAGCTTTCAATCCTGACATTTGGTGGAGGGGAAAAAAGTGTCCATGATTGCCAAAAGCCGAATCTTTCTTTATTATTAAACAGCAGTAACAGGAAAACCTAATGCTCTGTCAGACACAACTGAAACCTGGGAGGCCAGGAGGAGGGCAGCAGACACTACAGAGAAACCCCAAAGAAACCCAAACAGGAGGCACACCCACTCGCCCAGCCGCATCCCTCGGCCTGGTCTCTGTTGCAGGAGGCCTGGGCTCAGAGGTGACACTGAGGAATGTATCACAGACCATCCTTGGGGCAGAAGTGGGGAGTGGGGGACAGTGCAGCTGCCAGTGGGGTGGGAGCCCAAGACAGGGGCTCTGGGAGCTTCTGCCTGGTCTTGACCATACGGGTCAGCACTCGGGAGGCCGTGGCCCAACTGGCACAGCTGCAGGGCACAAGCCAGGTGGCTGCAAGGGGGCAGTGCAGGCCCTGGGCTCCTCCAAACCCAGCTCTGCCCCTTTGCTGGCACCTACAGCTCCTTGAGCCCCAGACCTTAAGCAAGCAGCTCTCCTGGTACCAAAGGGACCCCTACCTGCACACCCAGGCCAGGTTGGCAGGGTCCATCCCGTGAGAGGTGGCAGTGGGGGGCCCTTTAACACCAACCCGAGATTCCAAGGAGCCAGGGGCTGCCGGGGCTGTGAGCCAGAGGGGCAAGCTCCATGCTCACCATTCAGGCACAGCTTCTGTGGCTGCTCTGGCTCTGTTTCCTTTGGTCCCTTCCTCACCTAACCCCACGTCACAGCCACAGGAGCAGGGGTGTCCCGGAGCACGGGAGTGCACTGCGCTCTCACCCCAGGAGGGGGTGGTACTCTACCCCAGGGATCGGGTGCTGCCATCAGGACCACAGAGCCCACGGGGTGGCCAGGAGCCCTGCCTGGTCCCTCCTGCGAGGAGGAAGATGTACTGCCACCCCCAGGGGCCTCCTCGATGGGGCGGGCAGAAGGCTGGGGTGGGCGCTGGCCGGGGCCTCAGTTCTTGAGGATGGTCTCGTAGGCCTGGTACACATGCTGAGACACCTCTGGCGCTCGACACTTCAGGGACAGCTGCAGGGGAGAGAGGGGTCGGGGAGAGAGCACTCATCCCTGGAGTTCGTCTCAGGAAGGAAAGGGGTGGGGAAGAGAGCAGGAACCAATGGGATAGCGTGGCGTGCACACAGCCCGGTGGCAGCTGCGCCTGGCACAGATGTGAGGTAAAGTGGAGGGGGCGGCCATCGCAGCCAGCCGGGTGTGGACCAAATATACTTGCAGCCCACACACCTGCTGTCAGCCCAGTCCCCAGAGCCCTGCTGGCAAGCAGTGTGAGTCACGAGCCGGAGGCCCCCACCCTGAGGGCTGCCCAGCCCCCCAGAGTCCCTGGAGGTCTGGGGTCCTCAGGACTGAAGCCTGACAGAAAATCCTGAGGCGGTGTGGGAGGGCTGGGAGGGAGCCTGGAGGGGTGCTGGGCTCATTCCTGGTTTCCTACGTAGGAAGCAGGCACGGTAGAGACTTTGCCTCCACTCTGGGGCCTGAGATTGAGATCACAGGCAGAGGAGAGAGGAGCCCCCACCCACCCACTCTAAAGCACTGGTTCCACAGGGCACAGTTAGGAAGTGGGAACAATGGAGTTCCGCAGGTCAGCAGCAGCCCACGGGCCGTCCAGGTCCTAGGAAGGGCTCTGTGCACACTGTGAATGTGTGGAAGTGGGGTGTCAGCACCTCAATCAGGGCCACCTGGCTACAGCCTGCCAGGTGAGGTGAGGCCAAGAGATGAGTGCAGACAGGAGACATGGGGTGCATGGGGGCCAGGACAGGAGACAAGGCTGGGGAGGGTGGATGGAGAAAGAGAAAGCGATCTGCTAACCTCTAAGTCCTGCACCACGGGCACCAGCAGGGAAGGTGACATGCAGCAACCAAACACAGGGAGACGGAAGTTACCACCACCGAAGCCACGCCACAGCCCCCCACCGACCAGCACTGGCAGCAGGGCCCAGGAGGCGCAGTGTCTGGAGGGCCATGCCTGCCAGAGACTCAGGGGTGCGGGGGAGAAGCAGAGCTTGGGGCTGTCCAGGGCCCTGGAACAGTGGCGCAGACCTCCAGGACAACTATGTGCCCCAGGGAAGCCATCCCCTGACAGGTCTACCTCAAAGGCTGGGAAGTTCGGGCTCCTAGGAACCAACGTCCTCCCAGCTGGGCATGCAGGCACTCACAGGACAGGGCTAGGGCCTATGCTTAGCAATGCCACTTCCCAGTCAGGGGTGCCAAACCAACTTCACCACCTCACAGGGCCCAATTTTACACAATCTTCTAGTCCAACTCACTGTTCTGAGACCCAACTGGTGTCTTATCTGGGTAACCTGACGGGGTGGATGTGGAAGCTTTCTAGAAAGGTCCTTTTCAGGGACCGAACTGATTCTGGTTCAAGCCAGGCTTGAAGGGATGCTTGGACGGCGTCCTCCACCAGAACCACCCCCTGGCATGGGACGAAGGGGAGGCTCCAAGGCCGCAGGGTGGGTGCCGGGGCTCTCACCGTGCAGCTGGGGTTGCCCGGCTGGATCCGCAGCTCCGCCAGCACCCAGATGCCGTTGGTCAGCTTCAGGGACTGGTAGAGCATGTCCTGGCCCTCCACGTTCCTCTTGGCGACAGTGAAGATGTTGCTGCTCTGCAACTTGCTGCTCGCAGCCTCTGTGGGGTCACACATGGCAGTGGGAGGCCCCAGTCAGTGCGGGGCCTGGGTACAGGCGAGGGGCTGGGGTCATGTGCTCGGAGTCCTCACCTGCATTGAGGGGGCAGTCTCTGATCTGGAACTGGGCCTCATTCTCATTGGGAATATCCTTCCACGTGGCCAGGAACATCTGCCGGTCTGCAGGGTGAGCAGGGGGGATGAGAGGGGGGCCCCTCATAAACCTGTGGGCTCTCTGTAGCTCAGCAGGAAATGGGTCTGGCCTTTACTGTGCCACCTGAAAGCTGACGACAGGCACTAGCTGCCGCACAGCCCTCCTGCTTCCCTGAGCACACCCTCCGCTCTGTGACGGAGGCCCCAGTGCTTCTTCCAAATGACCCTGGTTTCCTGCCTCCAGGCCTCAAATCTCCCCTCCCCACCCCCACACACCTTCCTCCTCCTCGGTGAGCAGCCTGCTTGTAAGTCACAGCCTCCCATGCAGGGCTTCTGTGGCAAGCAAGAGATGACATGGGCCAAGGGCTCCATGCAGCCAGGGGCCGGGTGCAGGCCATCTGTGTGCTGTGATGAACACCCTTCTTGGGGGTTCCAGCAAGGACACAGAGCGGGGGGTTACCAGGCGTGGGGCATGACCTGGGCTCTCTGTAGCCTGTGGGACAAGGCTGAGGAGCGAGCAGGAGAGCCTGGGAGTGGGGTGAGTTCCATGTGGCACAGCCCACCTGCCAGACCAGAACGGGCCACTAAGGCCTGGGGGTCCTGGGTATACCCCTCACTCCAGGCCTGCAGGGAGGCAGCGACTCCCTGACTCCATTTGCGGGCAAGGCAGTCCATCCGAGCCTTGGTAAAGGCACTACCTTGGCCAGGTTCCCAAGCCACAGCCCCATTTCAGGCACCCCAGAGGGCTCCCTCATGACTCACCCATCTTCCCATCCTCCACAAAGAGTATGTGCAGTGGGTACAAGGTGCTGAAGTAGAAGACATCGATATTGTTCTTCACAGCCACCTAGGCACAAGGGGGTCCCCAGTCAGTCTCTGGGGCTTGATGCTACCTCTGAGGCCCCAGGAAGGGCATCGCTGAGCAGATTCTCTCCCAGGGCCTTCCCTGGTAAACATACCCCTTTGTTCCCTGACTGGGCCTCCCCAACAGCTAACAGCAACTCTGCAGACACAACCCACTGCTGACCCCAGTGGGGCCCAGCTGGTGGGTGGGTAAGGACTGGGGTGCCTGCCCTCCCCAGAACCCACCTGGAGGTTGTTCAGAGGCTCCATCTTCATGACCGAACCCACCGTGCTGAGAGGCAGGGAGATCTCCACTGTCTGGTTGGGGCTGAGTGGCGCGTGGACCTGGAGGGGGGCGGCGGGGGCCAGGCCAAAGCTGGGGAGAGAGAAGCCCCACAGGCATGGCAGGGGGAGCAGGTGCTGATGCGGGACAGGTGAGCTCCTCCGGCTCGGGAGCTGGGGCTGTGGTTGGCAGGGAGCCTCTCCCAGTACCAGCCTACCCATGCTCTGGACCCTGGACAGGATGGGCTCCTGGTCTCCCTCCCCCAGATGACCATGTGGACAGAAAGAAAGAGCCCCAGGCCAGCTGCTCTGCCCCAGCCTGGCTGCAGGCCTAAAGCCCAGCTCTGTTCTTTTCCTCTGGGCCAGGCACTGGTGGGCCCAGGTAAGCAGGCCTTGCCCTGTCCTGCCCTCAAGAAGCTCTGTCTAATGCCAGGGGCCTGGAGTATAAGCTGCTTCTACCTTGAAAACTCTGGGACTGCCCAAGTCTTTGTTGCCAATCCTCAACTCCCAGAAGGGATCTGACCATCCCAAGCAAGATGCTAGATTTTACTCTCTTGGCCAGAAATGGCCAGGACACACAGTGGCCACAGAGAGAGTCAGGAAAGCCCTGCTTCTCTGCAAAGCAGCACAATGGCAAATTGGGAAGATCCTCCTGGGTGTGAGCCACGCCAGCCGCAGGCTCTTGGAAGATAAGTCACAGGGCATGGGACTGGGGGAACAAACCGAGGGCTCAGTATACCCGGGCTACAGATTCGATATTACATGCATTCCCAGCCTCATAAAAACAGGGCCAGGTACACCTCTTCCCATCCTCTAGATGAGGACACCGTCTCAGGGAGGAACAGGCTTGTGTCAGACCCCAGAGGGTGACCGGCACTGCTGAGAATCAGAGTTTGAGCTGTCTGACCCCAGCCTATGCTCTGCCCAAGAAGCCATCAGCCTGCCTGGGACACAGAGGGAGACCATTTGGGGAACCCCAGGCCCGCTTGGTGGCTCAGCACACCAGGATTTCCTGGGAGATCCACTACTGCCTGCTGTGTGAGCTGTCCAAGGAGCCCAGGTGTCATTACCTACTAAAAAGGGGTGATGGCAGTGACTTTGCTGGGCCATCAAGTACCTCAAGCGAGACAATACTCCCAAAGCCGGTGGCACAGGGCCTGGTGCCCAGGAAGCATTCGGCATACAATAAGTTTGCTAGAGGCAACCATTGGAACCACCTCTAGGAGTCTGGTGCACTTCTGTGACCTCCAGGGTCACATGAGGGTAAGTGGCAGAGTCACCCCCAGTCCCGGTCTGCCCAAGGGTCAGGACCTACTGGCCTCCAGGCTTCCCTGGGGAAGCAGCCCCTTCAGTCAACTTCTTAGAGGCTCAGTTTGCTCATCATGAGCATGCTCAGGAAGAAGAATCATCAGGAGGGGCTGCCAGGGGTCCCCAGGGAGCCCTAGCTTCACCGGCCAGGTCCATGACGGTGCCAGACAGGCAACCTTCCCACTGACACCCAGTGTAGGGGACCCGGTGGGGAGGGGCCTGGAGCAGCTACCGCTCCCAAAGGCCCCATCTGATACTTTAATCCTCTGCCACAATGGGGAGGCTGGCAGACAGGCCCACTCCCCACCAGCCTTCTAAGAGCTGGTCCCTAAGACAGGCCCCTCCTATGTGGGGTGTTTGCCAGAGGTGGGCTCCTCAGCTGGAGCAGGGGGTTTCTGTCTGTAAAACACTCCTTTGGACAGTGGAGGCAAAAATAAGGGGGGCCAGGTGTGGTATCGTGCACCTGTAGTCCCAGTGACCCAGGAGGCTGAGGCAGGAGGATCGCTTGAGCCCAAGGGTTCAAGACCAGCCTGGGCAATAAATACACTGAGGCCATCTCAAAAAAAAAAAAAAAAAAAAAAACGAAAACGAAAGACATCCCTCCCCACTCTGCCTGGTACTTTGGAGTCCATATTCTACTTGGGGGTAGAAATCCCACTGCTTGGCTGAGCACGGGGGCTCACACCTATAACCCCAGCACTTTGGGAGGTCGAGGTGGGCAGATTGCCTGAGCTCAGGAGTTCGAGACCAGCCTGGGCAACATGGTGAAACCCCATCTCTACTAAAAATACAAAAAATTAGCCAGGCGGCCGGGCGCGGTGGCTCACGCCTGTAATCCCAGCACTTTGGGAGGCCGAGGCGGGCGGATCACAAGGTCAGGAGATCGAGACCACGGTGAAACCCCGTCTCTACTAAAAATACAAAAAATTAGCCGGGCGCGGTTGTGGGCGCCTGTAGTCCCAGCTACTCGGGAGGCTGAGGCAGGAGAATGGCGTGAACCCGGGAGGCGGAGCTTGCAGTGAGCCGAGATCGCGCCACTGCACTCCAGCCTGGGCGACAGAGCGAGACTCCGTCTCAAAAAAAAAAAAAAAAATTAGCCAGGCATGGTGGCAGGCACCTGTAATCCCAGCTACTCGGGAGGCTGAGGCAGGAGAACTGCTTGAACCTGGGAGGTGGAGGCCGCAGTGAGCCGAGACGGCACCACTGCACTCCAGCCTGTGTGACAGAGTGAGACTATCTCCAAAAGAAAAGAAACGAACAAAACCCAGTGCTTCAGGGAGTTTTGGCCCGAGGGGTGGTGGGGAACATCCTCCAGAAAAGGGCCACTGCCCTCCCCCGCGCGGCCCCACCGCTGCCTGCAGTCCCCAGAACAGATTCCAAGTTGGATTCTCTCACAAGCCTCCCCTTGAGAGGGGAGTTGGCCTCAGGGAGCTCACCTGTTGCGGTTGAACTGGATGGCAAAGTCGGTCATGACCTGCAAGGCCTTGTTGGTCAGCTGCAGGTCCATGGAGATGGAGCCCACCTGGCGGGTGAAGGTGCCCGAGATCTCCAGCCCCTTGGCCTTCATGGCTGGGAGCCAGACCTGCAGGGAAAAGGGTGCAGCGGGTGGGTGCCTCTTCCCCCAGCCCAAACTCAACAGCCTACCTGACGGTGCTTTTTCTCTCTCTCTCCTGCAGGGGCCTCCCAGATCCAGCACCCCAACCTTTACTGCTAGGGGATGACCAGATACGTATTGGGAACAGAACAATCCCATGTCCCACCTAGGGTCATGGCCACGATGTGGCTGCCTCTTGGAGCAGCTCGGGCTGGGGAGGTGCTTCGGCTCCAGGGCTGATGTTGAGTCCTCAGAGGGCAATGGAGGCATCACTTGGGAAGTAGGGCTAAGGGATGCCATGAGCTAAGGACAGAGCTCAGTGCCCAATGGCATCCTGGGCCTCAGCCAGAGCCTGGGCCTTCCTGGCTGTCACCGCCTGTCCTCCCTTGCAGGAGGCAGGGCTGGCCTTCAGCTGCAGCAACTGGTCTGACCAAGGACAGTACCTAAGAGGACCCCTTGCCTGGCAGGCCTTCCGATGCTTGGCTGCCCTTGTCATTCGAGTCTCAGCTCAAGAACCACCTCCTCCTGGAACCCTGCCCCCAGGTTCCCTCGCCCCAGTGATGTTATGGCAGATAAATATGACCTTGTGTCTGTCTCCCCTGTACTCAGAGAGCTTGCTGAGGGAAAGGCTCTGTTTTTCTGTCTTTACCACCTTTGGCTCAGAGCCTGGTGTGAAACCAGCGTTCGGGGAGTGTTTGCTGAGCAAACAGCATGAGTTAGAGCCCTGCCATGGAAGACATCCGCCAGTGGCATCCTGTGGACTCACAAACGCCTCTCAGGCGGTTACTCTCCCACGGACAGCTCACGGGCCCCTTGAGGTCAAAAGGCTTAGACCCCACTGACAGCTTCTGCAAGTGCACTCAGTGCCAACAAACGTCCCACTGTCTCTCAGGTTGCCAGTGCCAGAAACCACAGAAACATCAGGCACAGCGCCCCCGCCCCACCCTAAACCCCTCGCGGCAGTCACGCAACCCAAGCCCTGTGGAGGCCACCTCCTACATCTTCCTCCAGGGCCTCCATTTCTCTTCATCTCCAGAGGTGCCACCAGCATCTAAGCTGCCACCAGATTTCCCCAGGTGAGACAGCAGCTGCCAGGTGGCGCCCCATTTCCACCCTCTCCCCCTTTCCACAGCAGCTGACGTTATCTTGTGACATGCAGATCTGATCATGGCACCCTAAGAAACCCCTTCCAATCCTGCAGTGGCATCCTCGGGCCTTGGCCTCCACAGCCTGGTGCCCATCTGCTCCCCAGGCTTGCCCTTGCCCCTGCCCCTGGGACCTCACACCGGCTGTTCCCTCTGCTTTGAAAGCGCCTCCCCACCCCAATCCTGCTCGGTTAACCCTGAGCACTCTTTGTGCCCCCTGGACAGATCTGTGAGGACAGAAAGTACCCTGCTTTGGTTCTCAGCTGTGCCACGGTGGCTGAGAGAGTACACAGAGGCCAGCTGGACCTGACTGGGGGCATGGCTCCCTCATGGATGACTACCCCGGGGCCCCTGTCAGGCCTCCTTTCCCCTGGCCCTCTCTCAGTCGCCCATGGCTGGGGATGGGGATCGCACTGCTCTTGGTCACTGTGGGTTCATGGTGTCTCACACAGGTCCTAACAGAACAATCTTCAGTCTTTACTGGATGAACCAATGAACTGTCACCACCAGCTGAGCCAAATGGTGAGGAACTCAAAAGTTCTTATACACAGACAGCCTCATTCCCTTAGACCAGCAGGGTTGGCCAAAGTCTTTTTTTTTTTTTTTTTGAGACAGAGTCTCGCTCTGTCACCCAGGCTGGAGTGCAGTGGTACCATCTTGGCTCACTGCAAGCTCCGCCTGCCGGGTTCACGCGATTCACCTGCCTCAGCCTCCCCAGTACCTGGGACTACAGGCACCTGCCATCACGCCCGGCTAATTTTTGCATTTTTAGTAGAGATGGGGTTTCACCGTGTTAGCCAGGATGGTCTCGATCTCCTGACCTCGTGATCTGCCCACCTCAGCCTCCTAAAGTGCTGGGATTACAGGCATGAGCCACCGCGCCTGACCTGGCCAATGTCTTTAACCCCCTAGGCAGGGTGTGGAAATGCGTGAGGAATGAACAATTCCAGGTGGCCACAGCACTGTTAGGAAGATGTGGATACCTACCAACTGATTCTGAAGGGAGAGGGCACCCACACCCTAGAACCCTCCCATGACTGAGGCAGTGGGGAAAGTCCTGCCCGGGGCAGAAAAACTCCTCCTCCAGGTAGCCTGGCCTGATGACTCCTGACTAGGAGATCCCCTCCCCTCTCCTTTCCAGCATGCTCTGCTGGATACACTCATCTGACCCTTCAGGAAGACAAAGCAGGGATAACACTGGTAAGACAAACACATGGCTGGGCACCGTGGCTCACACCTGTAATCCCAGCACTTCGGGAGGCCAAGGCAGGTGGATCACCTGAGGTCAGGAGTTCAAGACCAGCCTGGCCAACAGGGTGAAACCTCGTCTCTACTAAAAATACAAAAACTTAGCCAGGCATGGTGGCGGGCACCTGTAATCCCAGTTACTCGGGAGGCTGAGGCAGGAGAATCACTTGAACCCCGGAGGCAGAGGTTGCAGTGAGCTGAGATTGCACCATTGCACTCCTGCCTGGGTGACAAGAGCAAAACTCTGTCTTGAAAAAATATATAAATAAATAAATACATAAATAAATATATAAATAAATAAATAAATAAATATATGATGAACTCACAAGCCTAGTGCCAGCTCCAGGCTTTCTTTTCCTGGCAGCTCTGCAGTGCCTGGCAAAGGCTGGCACGCACAGGGTTATAGGAGTCTTTGCTGTTCTCTGTCCCTTAGTCCTGCTTTGTGTGCCTGTGATATTGGGCTTCTGGCCTCATGCCTTGGTGCAGCCAATCCAGGTAGTAAGTCAACTGCACATGCTGTACGCTATGCCACGATCCTACGTTCCCTTGGCCCTGCTGGCCCTGACACCCCACGCATGAAGGCAGGGGCACAGGTTGTTCTCACGCTCTGTGGGGCCACCATCATGTAGGGGTCTGGAGCAGAGGCTTTAGTGTCACTTGCTTTCACTTCCAGACTCTGTCACCAGCTATGTGACCTTAGGCAAAAGCACTTGGATTTCTCAACCATGAAATAGGAGGAAGAGCCACAAAGGGCTGCTGGGAGGAGGACGTGCTGGCGGTGGCTGTGGAATGCTGTGCCATCCCTGCAAGGAAGTGTGTGGCTACTAGTGTCAGAGCTGCTATCTGCTGTGGACCTCTCAGTGCCCAGACCCTGCCAGGGCCTCCAGTCACCACCACTGCAGGTGCAGCTGGCATATGGTGGGGAAAGCCAGCTCAGGGGGTAGGGAGGTGGGGGCTCATGGCTCCCTAGTCATGACAGAGCTGTCACTGCCCCGACCCCCAACTGTATCCTGTTTTGGAGCGGAGACCTCAGAAGAGAGAGGGGGGCTCTGGCAAACACAACTTCTGATCTGAGTGTGGTGAGGGGATCAGGCCAGGTTGGTCCCCTCTGGCAACTTCCTTGACACTGACAACACGGCCCACACTGAGCTCTCCTCAGTGCCAGCCCGCATGTTCTCACACCCTGAACTCAGCTATCCTTCCCTCAGCCCCGCTCCTCCCTCCCAGGGAGCTCTCAAGTCTGGCCACTGCTTCCACCCACAAGAGCCCTCACGGTCCAGCTGCCGCAGCACTCTTCCTCCCTGCCGCAGAATCCCCTGGGGCCGGTGCTTCTGCCCCACCCCTTCCCTGCACACGCAGCCATCTTTCTCAAGTGCAAATCAGACTGGTTCATATCTTTGCTTAAAACTTTCCAAAGCCTCCGGCTGTGCCAGGATCAAGAAGAAACGCTCAGCCTGGCCCACCAGCCTTGCCAGCTTCTTCCTTTGCTGATCCCTAGTCTAGCCAGGAGTCTTGGGGGTGTGCCCTAGGTGGCACAGTGGGTATCTTCAGGTGGCATAACATAGTGGGCTGGAGTCAGGGATGCTGGACGTCCTACCATGGGGACAACCACCCCACAACAAGCAACTGTCCTGCATCCTTCCAGTATTTTCTGCATGGTTTCAACATATCCTGAGACTTCCAGGAACACAATTCTCAGGAAAATCAAGGGAAGCCTGTTGTTTATCTTACTCCGAACCTTAGTGGGAGTCAGCGACCACTTCAGAAACAAATGGCACCACTGGCCAAACCACTCATGGGGTCCAGGCTACAAACACCCAGACTGTGGCTGCCACAGTCACAGTGACTTTGCCCTGCAGCAAACACCTGGCAACTTCATATCTTCCGGGGTGAGTGGGCAGGCGTGCCCAGACGCTTATAACATTGATACATACACTTGTATTCTCTTCCTTTTATGACTCCTCCATGCAGTGAAAGCATCTGAGTATTTTTGGAATGCTGTGTGTAGGTAGGTTACACAGCCCACCAATTGCATTTAAGGAGAGGAACAGTGACAATGTAAAATGTCGATGATGACTAAGGGGTGCTGGGTCTGATGGCACTGAGAACTACTGCTCCCACCTGACAGGCCTCTGCTGATTCCCTGACAGAGGCCAGGGTCTCCCTTCCCTCCAGGCCTTACCACAGGCTGTTCCCTTGGTCTGGAGCCCCTACCCGCTTCTGTTCAGCTAATGAGGTCCTGCGACTCCTCCGGAAAGCCTGCCTAGGCATCCACCAAGCCTGACTTAGCTCCTTTTCCTCGGTGCCCCCGTGGCCCCCAGCTTCCCTCATCAGCGCTGGCCTGAGCCAATTCCACAGCCGAGGCCATTTAAAGGAGCCCACATGCCAGTCTCTATAACTTCTCTCTGCTCCTGCCAAAAGAGAAGACAAGTGACTTACTGCTTTGGGGGCTACATATGATCCTGACAGGGTGCCCACGCCACTGGTTAGGTCAAAGAGGTCACTCAGGCCACTGCCGATGGGTGCTCCAAGACTGGCTGGTACTGCTGCTGTTGGAGGTGCCACGAAATTGGTGCCCCCAATCTGGAAAGGGAGGGAAAGAGTCAGAGGCAGGCATCAAGAGGCAAGGACATCAAGGGCTGGGAATGAGTAGAGCCACCTGGCTCTTTAGAATACACTGGGGGTGGGGGGCAGGACAGCCTCCATATCAACTCTAAATTACAGAAACAAGACAGAGAGGCTGGGCGCGGTGGCTCAAGCCTGTAATCCCAGCACTTTGGGAGGCCGAGACGGGCGGATCACGAGGTCAGGAGATCGAGACCATCCTAGCTAACACGGTGAAACCCCGTCTCTACTAAAAAAAAAAAAAAAAACAAGACACAGAGAGGTGGGTGGAGTAGAAAGGCTGAGCCCTCCCGTGCCCTGTAAGCCTTGAGCCTTAGGAGTAACCTCTGGGAAAGGGCTGGGGACACTCCCAAATTGACACTCAGCCCATGGATAAAAGGAGGTCCCAAGACACACGGCTGGGTGGAGACCTGCTATGCAGACGGGTGCTCTCCCTCCAGGACATTAGAGAGGGGTTGTGGGACTGAGGGCTGGCAATCCCTGGGATGACAAGGTGACGCGTCATGGGGTGGTGAGGACTGGGCAAGAATCCATGGCTATGGGGCCCAGTGGTAGCCAGATGCCAGCTGGTCAAGACAGAGACTGCCAGGACGCTGGACCAAGGCAGGGGCTCAGCCGGCAGGGACTGCTTTGACATCACCCGCCCCTTGGGATGCTGGGCCAGCGCTTTCGGGAGGAGCAAGGATGAAGGCTGGGTGACGCAAGGGTTGAACCATACCCCTTCAGGCTCATCCCCCATCTCCAAGCAGAAGCAGGCAGGTGAAGAGAACAGGCAGCCACATGCAGAGAGAAAAAGCCAGGAAGGAAGACAGAGGAACAAGAGAGAGAAGGAAAAGAGGGAGGAGATTAGTTAACAGTAGCTCCATCCGAGAGGAGAGTGGTGTGAGGCTGTGTCGGGGCCTATGAGAGGCCCAGACCCTGTCTCTACGAAAGGCACTACCCCACACATCTACCCCAGCACCCGTTCTGCACCACAGCCCTTCCTGCCTCACCCTAGCAGCGCTGATCGCCAGTCTCCTGCCCCCATGCTGCCACCGTGCGGACCTGAGTCAAGCACAGTCAAATAAAGAGGTTCAGCCACCCCCAGCACCTGGCCCTGCCAGTTGCCTGAGGAAGCCCCAGGGAGATACCCACATTAGTCTCACCACTCCCTTCCCTACTGTCTTCCCATTCCCCTCTCTCCCCGGCCTCCCATGCCCTCTCAAATAGGCCTGGCTGGGCTTCTGTTCCCAGCTGGGGCAGCATGAAGCTAAGTGGACACAGGTCTGATTCCTCAAAGCTAGGAACACCCTAGCCTAACAGGGCAAAGGTGACTGTGATGCCAGGATCAGGGCAAGGGCTAGGATGGGCCTCCCTGCCCAGGATCTCCTGGGACTCGAAGGTCCAACAAGGGAGTGGAATCCTGTGTGCCACTCAGGGGCTGGGCGACCTTGGAGGGAAGGCTGCCTGGCCTCTCTAAACCTTGGTTTTCTCATCATAAGTAGGGAGCTACACAATCACCTCCGAGGGTAAATGGTAAGAGCTCAATATAATGTACCTGAGGCACTCAGCTGGTGCCTGGCATGGAGGGGCGTTCAGTGACTGCTCCTCTGAGGATCATTATCAACATCATCCAGAGGGCACCCATGACATACCAGGCTGTCAAGGCCACCGCCAAGAAGGTCCACAGCTCCCATCTGCACTGAGGAGGTGGTCAGGGGTGGGCCGCTCACTGGGGGGCCGAGGTCCAGGTTAAGGAGGTCACCCAGCAGGTCGCCCTGGGCGGGGATGACATCTGGCTGCTCCCCAGGAGGTGCTCCGGCAGGGGCTGTCTCAGGGCTCTCTGCGCTCTCACTCCTGCCGGGACACAGAAGGGAGAGAATGTCAGTAGGGCGGAGGCATCAGGATGTCTCAGGAAGGTCAAAGAGACCCCAGCCTCCAGGCACCTCCCCCAGGACAGGCACTGAGTCTCCTCCCTGTCCCCGACAGGGCTGTTCACACGGCCCCACTGCTTCCCCATTCCCACAGCAGGTCCATCTTTCAGGCCCGCCGTGAGGATGAGTGAAGGGAGAGGGCCGCCTGCTTCTAGCACTCAGCCCATGCCAAGGAGAAAACTGGAAGCCAGTGCCCTAGGATGGTGCCACCAGGTCACACCAACCACCTGGGAAAAGCAGAGGAGGAGGCACGGACAGGGCTCTGGAATGAGACAGAACTGGTCTGAGTCCCAGCTCTGCTAGTTGTGAGATCCTGGACCAGTCCCTCAAGCTCGCCTTGTCTCTTGTTCCCACCTGAAGAATGGGGACATTTGCTCTCAGAGCTGTTGTTAGGATGGAATGAGGTCATCTAGCAAATACCTCATGTACAATAAATAGCTGAGAAAAGGTTGTTAGTTTTCCTCAGACTCAGGCCTTGCCAGGGGACAACACACCAGGCCTGAGTGCCTGTGCTACTGAACTGGGAAAGCAGGTGTGGAGGCTCAGGCCTACTGGCCAGTCTCACTCACGAGGCCGTGCGGGGTGGTAGGCTCTTGTGCACGACGCCCCGGCCCCCCTCCACAAAGGCACTGGGAGGCTTATGGTAGACAGAGGCCAGTGTGCCGATGTAGCAGATAAGCTCGTCCAGCAGTGTGGGCTCGATGAGGTCCGTCTCTTCAGAGATGAGTGGCTTCTCAGCCAATACCACCTCCTTGGCTGCCACCGGGTCCGTGGAAAGCAAGCGCCAGTAGATGTAGCCACGGTCCCGCAGGTCTGGGTTATCTGAGTCCTTGTGGGGGTGAGGAGAAGCCCATGAAACTTAGAGCAGCCAGGTGAGAAGGGAGGAGGTTTTCCTGTAGCCATGAGCCAGGTGTGGCACAGGGCTGGCCAATGGGGACAGCACTCCCATGAGCCTGCCCCTACACCACCTACAGGGCCATACCCCGGCACCGGGCTCATTCTCCATGGTGCTCTACTCCAGCCTGGCTGTGCCTGTCTCTACTCCCAACTGCCCACTGTGGCCTGCCCTTCCTGCCCCCAACGCACACCCTCAGGCTTCCGCAGGCTCTCCTCCTCTGTCTAGTTTGTCTCAACTTCACTACTTGACCTCACTCCCTGAAGGCAGGGAGCTTGGGTTACTCTGGGGCTAGAAGCCAGTCCCACCCACAGGATACCTGTCTCGGGAGTGGGCCTGGCTTCCAGGTCTAGGTCCTGGGACAAAAGTTCCCCTGCTTGAGTGAGGGTTGTGCTGGGCACAGTGGGGCGGTTGGGGCACCCACCTGAGTGGCCAAACTGAGGACCTGCTGCACCAGCTCCTGGGTCTCTGTTGGCTTCTTCAGAAAGAGTTTCACGATGCCTGTCAGCAGCTGCAGCTGGACCTAGAGGGAGGGAACAGCGGTGGCGAGGAGGAAGGTGGGCCTCACATGGGGACAGCGGGAGACCAAAAAGGCTTGAAGAGGAAAAGGGTGTTCAAAGTCCCTGGAAGCCAAGCACAGCTCTTCTAGGTTTGGGGCTGTCACGGCACACACGCAAAGGGCCGCCACAGGTGTTGGTGCCGCTGAGCAGCCAGACCTTGGCATCACTCACTCAGGAAGGAGCTGAGCACTGGACTATTCGGCAAACCCAAGCAGGCCAGGGGCCGCTGCCCAGCCCTAGGGTTCTAGAAACCTGTTGGAGCTCTAGACTTCACAGGACTATGAGAAGCTCACGTGTGGCTGGTATGCTTCTTATTGGGACTACCTGTCAACAAGTGGCGACAGTCCCATGGAGTCCCAGGGGACTGGGGCAGCAGGGCCCACAGAGCCTGCCATCAAGAACCTGTGTTTCTACCAGAGGGTGGGAACCATTCCTGGTGGCCCTCCACTGGCCCCTGCTGCATACCTGGACATACCCAAAGCTGCCCTCATCCTGGCCAACACCTCCTTACCCTTCAGATCTCATGCCAACCCCACCTTCAGACCCCCCATGCTTCTGCAGCCTCTTGCATCCCCTCACAGCACCACCAGTTGCTGGCTGTCCTGTGCAGTGAGCTCCCTGTGGGCTGGAGAGACGTCTGTCTTGCTTACTGTCATGTCACTAATTACTGCCCAATCTAGTGCCTGGTGTAGAGCAGGCACTTAAGAAATACTTGCTGACTGAAGAAACATCTATGCGAGAACAAGTCTTTGCATATGATCCTTCCTTAGTCACGGTCTCATTTTTGCTAGTCCTAGGACAAGGGGGCAGCCTGAGGCTCCTGGAGTCGGGGGCAGTGGGAGCCCATGGGCTGTGCCAGGGACAGGTCTGCAGCAGGAGCGCAGGAGTGGCAGTGCAGGAAGCCCAGCAGCAGCCGTGCTGGCGGCATCTCTGACGCCTGCCCAGTAGGAGGGCACTTGTATAGGGAAGGCTGACAGCAGCAGGCGGAACAGAGGGCATGTGGTCCTCCAATTCTGGGACGAAGCGGAGTCTTTGCAATTTGGTTACATGTGGGCCTGCAGCAGAGGAGCAGTAGGCTGGCTGTTTCCGAGGCAGGAGGCAGCCCAGCATCTGGCTTCCAGACTCTAGCCCCTGCCTGCGTAGCCAATGGGAAGCCATTTACCCCCATCTGTAAAGGAGAGGTGTGGCCTACTTCAGGATTCTTGTGAGCTTTAAAAATGGCAACTTAAGGCAGTTTGCTTGGAGGTGGAGTCAGATCACACCTTATTTGAACTCCAGTTCTATGACTTCTCAGCTGGGTGACCCTGGGCAAGTCATTTAGCTTCTCTGAGTCAGTTTCCTAATCTATAAAACAGTCATTAAATCTCACAGAGTTAATGGAGAGTTGATAAGGACCACCAAATGAAAAGCGGCCGGTGGTGACTCCACACCTGTAATCCCAGCGCTGGGAGGCCAGAGGCAGGCGGATCACCTGAGGTCGGGAGTTCAAGACCAGCCTGGCCAACATGGTGAAACCCTGTACCTACTAAAAATACAAAAATTAGCCCAGGCATGGTGAAGCCTGTAGTCCCAGCTACTTGGGAGGCTGAGGCAGGAGAATTGAACGAACCCAAGGCCCGGAGGGTTGCAGTGAGCAGAGATCACACCACTGCATTCCAGCATGGGGGACAAGAGTGAGACTTTGTCTCAAAAACAAATAAAGCAAAAACAAAACAAAATGATACAAAAAAGCATGTTCTGCTAAGGAATAGCTGTCATCATCACAGTCATTATCACCACTACCATCACACAGGGACTCTTGAAAAAGTTCTCCCCAACCCAGTCAGCTGGATGCCTGGAATGATTCATCACTGTCAGCTCTGCTGTGGTTCCGGTCAGACCCTCAGGTATGCCAGAGGGTGGTCTGGCCAGGTGCCCAGGGCCCTGGCTCAACAATCCATTCCGGTTTCCTCTGTGACACTCCTCAGGCTGGCCAGCCTGCCTGTTGTTTCCCTTCCTGAAATGATGCCATTACTCCTGCTATCCAGACAGAATGGGATGGCAGGACAGGGCCAGATGCAGGCTGGGCTGATATACCACCCTGGCCAAGATTTTTTTTTTTTTTTTTGTGACGCAGTCTCACTTTCCTGCCTAAGCTGGAGTGTGGGGTGATCAACTCGCCACGCCTCTGCCTCCCTGGGGTTCAGTGACTTTCCTGCCTCAGCACACAGGCAGCTAGGATTACAGGCTGCGCCACACCACACCGGCTAATTTTTGTGTGTTTTAGTGGAATGGAGTTTCACCATGTTGGCCAGGTGGTCTCGAACTCCTGACCTCAAATCCACCACCTGGCCTCCCAAAGTGCTGGGATTACAGGCACAGGCCACCGCCCAACGCTGCTGACCAAGGCTTTTAGTCTACTTGTCCATAGCTAGAGAGGCCTGGCAGGAGCCAAGGATGAAGATTCAACAAGACAGCATTACAGCCAGTTCCATAATTGTCAAGCCTGGTGCAGTGGTGCAGGCCCATAGTCCCTAGCTATTCAGAATCCTTTGAGCCCAGGAGTTTCCCAAGGCTAGCCTGGGCTGCCAGTGAGGAGTCAAGTTAGCTAAAACAAAACAGAAACAAAACTCCAGGCCGGCTGGCAGTGGCTCAAGCCTGTAATCCCAGCACTTTGGGAGGCGGCCAGACTGGATCTCACAAGGTCAGAGAAGATGAGACTATCTGGCTAACATGGGTGAAACCCGTCTCTACTAAAAATACAAAAGCAGCGCGGTGGCAGAGTGCCTGTAGTCCCAGCACTTGGGAGCTGAAGGCGGGAGAATACCGTGAACCGAGTGGGCAGTGAGCCGAGATGTCAGCCACTGCACCCAGCCTGAGGGACTGGAAGGACTCCGTCTCAAAAAAAAAAAAAAAAAAAAAAAAAAGCTCCAAATAAGTCAAGCACTCAACAAGTGTTCTTTTTTTTTTTTTTTTTTGAGACAAAGGGTCAGCTGCACTGCCCAGGCTGGAGTGCACTGGTATGATCTTGTCCTGCAGCCGCCTCAACCTCCCGGGCTCAAGATGCCCACCTAGGCCTCCCAAGTGGCTACCGGACCACAGGTGGGTGCCACTACACCAGCTAATTTTTTTTTTTTTTTTTTTTTTTTTTTTTTTTGAGGCCAGGTCTCGCGCTGTCGCCCAGGCTGGAGTGCAGTGGCCCAGCGATCTCGGCTCACTGCAAGCTCCATGCTGCCTCCTGGTTCCGCCATTCTCCTACTCAGCCTCCTGAGTACTTCTGGACTACAAGCCCTACGCCCGGCTAATTCCTTTATATTTTAATGAGTGAGTTTCCTGTGGTCTGTTCTCGACCACTTGTGATCCAGCCCAGCTCTCGGCCTCCCAAAGTGCTAGGGATACAGGCGTGATACCTTGGCTAATTTTTTTTATAGAGATGAGGTCTCACTATGTTTCCTAGCTTGGCCTCGAACTCCTGGATTCAAAAGATCCTCCTGCCTCAGCCTCCCAAAGTGCTGGGGTTACAGGAGTGAGCTGCTGCACCCAGTTAACAAGTTTTCTTTTTTTTCCTTTTTTCTGAGATGGAGCCTTGGTCTGTTGCCCAGGCTGGAGTGCAGTTGCATGATCTCGGCTCACCGCAACCTCCGCCTCCTGGGTTCAAGCGATTCTCCTGCCTCAGCCTCCTGAGTAGCTGGGATTACAGGCGCGCAGTATTTTAATAGAGATGGGGTTTCACTATCTTGGTCAGGCTGGTCTCGAACTCGAGACCTCAAGTGATCCACCCGCCTCGGCCTCCCAAAGTGCTGGGATTACAGGTGTAAACCACCGCGTCTGGCCCTAACAAGTATTCTTAAAACAGCTTTGAACTGTGTTGTGAACAAAAGATGCAAAGTGAACAGGCTACTGAATTACATCACACCCCCACAGCTACCATTAAACTGAGTGCTGGAGCGGGCACTTTACACACAATGTCCAGCAGTCTTTGCAATAACTGCACTGGAGACAAGGAAGTGGCTTTGCTGAGTTCACGTAACTGTGCGCCAGGCCACACCACAGGGAGGAGGCTGGATCTCACACTTCAGAGCTCTGTTTCTATTCACACCACCAGACTCTTGGCTTACCTCTCCCTGTCCAGCTTCTCTCATCCTGGCTTTTTAGCAGGCTTAGCTGCAAAAGATTGACTCTATGACAGGGGCAGAAGCACACCCCTACAGCAGCGGTTCCCAGCCTTTGTGGCACCAGGGACCAGTTTTGTGGAAGACAAGTTTTCCACACATGGGGTACGAGGGTGGGGGGATGGTTTTGGGATAAAATTGCTCCACCTCAGATCATCAGGCATTAGGTTCTCATAAGGAACGCACAACCTAGATCCTTCACCTGTGCAGTTCATAATAGGGTTTGCGCTCCTTTGAGAATCTGATGCCGACACTGATCTGACAGGAGGCGGAGCTGAGGCAGTAATGCTTGCTTGCCTGCCACTCATCTCCCGCTGTGCAGCCCAGTTCCTTACAGGCCATGGTAGTACCGGGTACTGCGCCGTGGCCCGGGGGGTTGGGGATCCCTGCCCTACAGGACATCCTCGCAGTGATCCCAGGCAGGACTTGCCTGCAGGAGCAGAACCCAGCATAGGCAGGCTTTGCTTCTGACACACCGGGAAGAGGCTGGTATTGCAAGCAAAGGCAGTCTGGAAGCAGGTGGCGGTGGGGGGGTGACGGTGGGAATTAGTACTGTGATTCTGGGATGGACATCTGTTGTTTTTGCTCACCCAGCATCTATTCTGTCTTCTGGGAACAGAAACACTGGCTTTCCTTCAGAGCCTCACCCTTCTTTCTGTCCCTTTCAGTCCACACAGACTGGGATCAGTGCCTGAGAGACCTCGCCAACCAGAGTCACAGTGCCTGGCTCAGGATAATGCAAATAGGTCCTGGGACTTTTGCTGGAACTACTGAGGGAAGGGGAAAAATTCTTTCCATGGGGGTTATTGTGCTGTAAGGACATAGCCTGGAAGTGCTGACTCCTTACAGCTCCCACTCTTGGGAGCCTACCCACGGCAGAAGATAGCTCAATGCCACCATCCAAGCACCCTCAGCCAGGAGTCCCAGAAGGCAGCGTGCTACCCACACTTGCCGGCTACTGGAACCAGTTGCTCCCCTTTTTGGCCTGGACTAGTTTGCTTTTGAAACCAATTTGGCCCAAACCAACACTACCATGAATGAGTGTTTATTATGGGCTGGGCATGTGTTAAGGACATTATACCAAGCATCCTAATTTCACTTTTGTAGCAAGAGGATGAGGGAAGATCTAATGATTCTCATTTTACAAATGAAGAAACTGAGGCTCAGAGTTAAAGGGATAAGCATAAAGTTACTGAGCCAGGAAAGGGCAGAGGAGGGGTATGGACTCTGGGATCTCTCATTAAGTCCCACACTTGGACCCGCGGGGTTACACTGCCCCAGTTGGGCAGCAAAAATTTCTGTGCTCACGAACAGACTAACACGGTTCCCAGTTAACTGAGAAAAGGGAATACAAATGACAAGGCAGACATTCAGGCTCATTCATAACAGAAATGCAAACAGAACTACAGTGAGGTACCCGTTAGCTATTGGACCGGCAAAAACAAAGCAGAGGTAAGAAGAGGGCAATCCCACCATCTGAGACAGGAGTATAAAAACCAGCACAACCTCCACAACAGAAATCTGACAATGGCTACCCAAATCTCAAACTCACATGCCCTTTTCTCTAAGCATCCTGCTGCTATGAATGTATCCTCCAGCTATGCGTGCAGATGTGCATTACACAGGTTATTCTCAACAGTACTGTTTTAATGAGCACAAGACTGGACACCTAAATACCCACCAGGAGAGGCTGGTTAAATAAAGCATAAATGAATGAGAGCACGGTCTTTGGAGGTATTGGTAACAGAAAAAGGCAAGGTGCTAAACAATTTGAATTTGCAGAGTATGCTACCAGCAGTGTTTAGAAATAAAAGAGCGGGCAATGTAGATACAGTTGATTCTCACTACTTGAGCAATCCATGTTTGGGAATCTGTCTACTTGTTAAAATTTACTTGTAGCCCCCAAACCAAGACTCGTGGCGCCTTTGCAGTCATTTGCAAATACGTGCAGAACCGTGAAAACTTCGAGTTGCCCGACACACACATTCACAGCTGAGGTCAAATAAGGCAACGCTCTGCCTTCCTGTTTCAGCTCTCATCCTGTAAACAAGCATCCTTTCCACCACCTATTTAGTGCCATGTTTTTCATATTTTTGCGCTTTTTGTTGATTTGCTTGTTTAAAATGCTCCCTAGCGCTGAAGTGCTTGCCTAGTGTCCCCAAGCACAGAAGGCTGTGATGAGCCTCAGAGAAAACACATGCGCTTGATAAGCTTCACTCAGGCATGAATTACAGTACCGATGGCCATGAGTTCAATGTCAATGAATTGACAATATATATTAACTAAGGTGTTTTTAAACAGAAACACACATTTTAAAAGGTTATTAACTGATCAGGTGACAAAAACGTTGTGTCTAGATGCTCACAGAAACCAAACACTGCATTTCTCTAGGAGCTATGGTTCAGTACTTGCTAATTCAGTGTTTGCCATGACTATGGAACAGAAGCACCATGAAAAATAAGAATGAGTTGTATATATGTGTGTATGTCAGATGTGTGTATGTGTGTATAGGAAGGATGGGTGCATGTGTATGTGTCTGTGGGTCTACTGGTATATTCCTAAATGATCTCCTGAAGTTTCCTAAAAAATCAAGAACAGAGGACTGGGTGCTGTGGCTCACGCCTGTAATCCCAGTACTTTGGGAGGCGGAGGCAGAGGCGGAGGCGGGCAGATCACGAGGTCAAGAGATCGAGACCATCCTGGCGAACACGGTGAAACCCTGTCTATATAAAAATACAAAAAATTAGCCGGGTGTGGTGGCGGGTGCCTGTAGTCCCAGCTACTCGGGAGGCTGGGGCAGGAGAATGGCATGAACCCAGGAGGCGGAGCTGGCAGTGAGCTGAGATCACACCACTGCACTCCAGCCTGGGCAACAGAGCAAGACTTCGTCTTCATCTCAAAAAAAAAAAGACATCAAGAACAGTGGTGACCTCTGGGGGAATTTGTGGCCTGCAAAGCGACGAAGAGGGAAACTTTTCACTATATATGCTTTTGTATCAATTTTAAACCAAGTCAATGTATTTCCTGTTAAAATATGAGTATGAAATTAAAACAAAATGAAGAACTTGTGCCTGCCTTCTATCCACACCACCACAGACTGTCTCGTGCCTGCCTTCTATCCACACCACCACAGACTCTCATATGTCTCCCTGACTTGACTGTACTGCAGTGAGAAGGAAAAGGGGCGGTGTCCATTAAGCGCACATCACTCATCTGTCTGTCAGTGCTACTGACGAGGTATTAGGAAGGGAGGGTTTCACGGCGGTGTGGGCCACAGTGGGGCTGAGCTGCCAGTCATGACTCACACCCTGGCCGGCTCACTGGCTCACCTGGGTGCTCTCGTCATGAAAGCCCTCGAGGAAGCTCTCCAGCAGCTCGTCTGCGTTGTCGATCCGTTCTGCATACTCGCCTACAATCCAGATCATGGCAGCCCGGGCCTCAGGCTCATCCAGGGAGTCCAGGTTCTCACACAGTGTGGCAATCACACTCTCATACCTGGGAGACCAGGGCACAGTCGGTATGTGAGCCCTGAGGAACAGGCAACCCAGGGAAGCCAGGCAGGGGCCAGGAGGGAAGGGGGCCTGCCTCGTAAGACCCCAAGGTGGCAGGTAAAGGAGACGTGAGTTTCTTTTCTTTTTTCTTTTTTTTTTTGAGACGTAGTTTCGCTCTGTTGCCCAGGCTGGAGTGCAGTGGCGCGATCTCAGCTCGCTGAAACCTCTACCTCCCTGGTTCAAGCAATTCCCCTGCCTCAGCCTCCCAAGTAGCTTGGATTACAGGCGCACACCACCATGCCTTGCTAATTTTTTTGTATTTTTAGTAGAAACGGGGTTTCACCATGTTGGCCAGACTAGTCTCGAACTCCTGACCTCAGGCAATCCGCCTGCCAAAAGCCTCCCAAAGTGCTAGATTACAGGTATAAGCCACCACACCTGGCCTGGGGATCTGAGTTTCATCTATCACATGTTAGCCCTTATTGTGGCCTGCAGAGCAGAGGAGGGGCAACGTGGACAAAACAAAAAACAAAGGGTTTCTTTTGAGAATGCTGCTTGTGACAGAGAAGTAAGGAAGAGGAGACTCCTCCTTCCTTTTCCGCCCCGACATCCCTGTCCCCAGGCAGAGCCAGATGCCCTCTCCCTAGGAGGGCAGGCACGCACTTGTTGGGGTACTTGCGGAAGATGTCCTTGATGACCACGATGGCCTCCTGGACCACGTAGTTGACCTTGGTCTGGATGAGGTCGAGCAGCGTGCTCACACAGCGCTCCGCAGATTGCTGCATGGGAAGAGGAGAGTGTGGATGAGGTTCCCGCACCCCATTTCCAATACAGCCTCTGATGTCCACACCTTGGCCAAGGGCTCCAAGTCACTCCTGGTGCACCTTCCTTGTCATAGCGGGAAGACAGGAGAACCCTCTCCCCAGGTAACAGGGGAGAACCAGTACCAAATCATGGCCCTAGGATGGCAGGCACATGTGGAATGAGACTGAGAAGCCAGAGGCAGAGCTCCTGAGAACAAGGAGGGTCCTTGGAGCTCCTCTAGGCCAGGACCTGAGGGCAAGGTGACTACACCGCAGTAGAACCCCACCTCTCTTTTTACTTGTTTCAGGAAGGGGGCTCCTGTGACCAAAAACACTCACAGAACCTCTGATTGCTTCTGCCTTTACTTCCACACACTGCTGTCATGGCCTGCTCTGAGGGAGATTTCTCAGGACAGTATCACAGGCTGAGATCACAGCACACCTCAAAGGGATAGGCGGGGGGAGACCAGCTATCCTAGGACCCTCCAGTCACCAGTGGACTCATTTAAGGAGAATCTGGCTTAGTGGTCAAGGAACATCTCCACAGACAGAGAAAGGAAGGGGATAGATAAAATGCTAGGACGCAGGAGTCTGGAGTGGCCGCGGGTCGCGTGGACACAGAGGCACGTGGGCAGCTGAATGATGACAATATTTGCCAAGAAATGTCCTTGCCCCAGAGCTCTGTGAAGTGAATGCTAAGTCCACCAGTTTGTGGCTGCCCAGCATCTTAGCAAATGCTGCAGGAGAACCATGATTATGATGAGTTAATTTGATCTGCAGCAACTCGAAGGCCTTAAAGGATACTACAGAGTGAGAAAGAACCCCACCAGATCTGCATAATGCTCGCCATGGGGGCTCCAGTGGTGAGCCTCAGGCCTTCCCAGACCACCAGCAAGCTGGTAGATTCTTGTATCAGACTGGTTTCCTGGTTTCAGCTCCTTTTCCCTTCTCCAGCCAAGGACAGAGTCCCAGGGCCTCACCTCCACCTTGATGGCACAGCGTCCAATGGCACGCACAGCCTTCCGTACAAAGTCCACATCCACTTCTGTTGCGTACTCTTTCAGTTCCGCCAACACCTGTAGCCCAAACAGAAAAGAAGGGGTTGGGGGGACCTGATGGGGCAATCTGCTGGAACACTCCTGGGCAGCAAATATACACAGACTCCCTAGGAGAATGGGATTCTGCCTCCTACTCCAGGTGGAAGGCCCAAGGGAGAGAGCTGGCAGGTGCCTGAAAAGGAAAGCAGGCCTGGACAACCTTGTTTGGGGTTGATCTAGCTAACATATCCAATACCACTTTGTAAGGGATGACAGGTAATAACAGGAAGGAACATTCTTTAGTAACAAAAACATCAGTCCTTTTTTTTTTGTTTTTTTGAGACGGAGTCTTGATGTGTCACCCAGGCTGGAGTGCAGTGGCGCCATCTCAGCTCACTGTAAGCTCCGCCTCCTGGGTTCACACCATTCTGCTGTCTCAGCCTCCCTAGCAGCTGGGACTACAGGCGCACACCGTCGCACCTGGCTAATTTTTTTGTATCTTTAATAGAGACAGGGTTTCACTATGTTGGCCAGGATGGTCTTGATCTCCTGACCTCATGATCCCCCACCTCGGCCTCCCAAAGTGCTGGTATTACAGGCGTGAGCCACCGCACCCGGCCTAAAAAAAACATCAGTTCTTTTACTTGCTTACGCAGCCCCATGTCCCATGCTAAACACTCTTCATGAGATAAACTGTTAATGGTAAGACTGGTCAGCTGGGCCAGAGCCCACAGTCTGGTGGTGGCGAAACGGTCCCACACCAAGCCCATGCCCTGACCATTACACTCTGCTGACCTGGGCAATGTTGGCCTGGGAGGCCAGGCGGATCATGATGTCCAGCTTCTCCAGTTTCACGTAGATAGGGTCATTGTACTTCACGAAGAACACCTTCATCTCGTGCTTCAGGATCTCAGGCCTGATGGTGGGGCAGGATGCCCGGAGAGCAAAAAAGAAGGCTTAAGCCTCATGAGAAAAGGCCCTCCACATTTGCTGGGACATTTCTGAGGTCTGAGGTGGAGCCTGATGTTTTTGAAGGCAGAGTCACTGCCATGACTGCAAGCTCCTGGACAGAGGGCCCAGTGACCGGCCTGAGCAAGGCTCTGACTGCTCCCATGTGCCTGAGCACATCATTGGAAGGCAGAGGGAGCGCAGTGAGAGACGGCTCACTCTCCAGAGGCAGCAGGCCTCATGGGAAAGGCTTGCAAATCAGAACAGATCTCAGTCCCAGTCCCAGCCTGTGACCTCAGGACTGTTTCCTCACCCACAAAATGGGAATGATGCTGTACAGAAACACGTTACCACCGCAGGTCTGGGACTGCTAGCCTCAGAAGGCCGGGCACATGGCAACTTGGATTTTGGAAGAGTTCTCACTGTTCCTTAAATGAGAAAGTTATTTAACTGTGCCTAGATCATTGTACAAAGAATACAGTTTATGCTGAACATATCCTTCCCTCCTGGGAGTCTGGAATTTGTGTAGGTGCCCCCAATAACAAGCCTGGGTGCCGAGTCTCAAACAGGCTTTCCTGGGCAGAAACATTACACAAGTTGCCGCATTTTGTTGGGGGAGGAGTGTGCTCTGTGTGACTCCCCATGGGAAGGAGGAGGTACCAAAAAGCCTCTCATGGAATCCTCCAGACTGTCCTTCTTCCCTATGACCCAGCCGGGCAGCCCTGCTCTGCTGCTGACAGATCTTTGCTGTGGGTATAGCTATCTGCTGGGTCCTGAGTGGGCGTGACAGCTCGTGCCTGTTATCCCGGCACTTTGGGAGGTTGAAGCAGGAGGATTGCTTGAGCCCAAGAGTTTAAGACCAGCCTCGGAAACACAGTGAGACCCTGTCTCAAAAAGAAAAAATATATTTAAAAAATATATGCTGAGTACTGTGAGTAGTGCTAGTGAATCCCGAGCATGAGGGTGGTCTTGGGACTCTGACACCAACACTGACCTAATCGGCCTGCTGTGAGAGTGAGACGAGAAGCATCTAGCATGATCGATGCCTGCCTCAGAGAAGGCATCGCTAGGCAGGAGCTGTCACTAGCTGAGCCCTTTCACATGTGTCATTGTTCCTTCCTCAAAGGCAACATCCTTCTGCCTTCCGCCAGTATCACCCACCACATTCTTCCTGAACAAGGAAACTTCAGAGAGGGTGAGAGGCTGGCACTAGGTCACATGGCTAATGTCAGTAAGGACGGGACTGGGGCGAGAATCACCTACCTCTGACTCCTACTCCTATGCCCTTCCAGAACAGAAAAGAGGAAAGAAAAGGTACAAGGACAGATGGTAAGGAAGGGAGAAGACAGGACAGAGAGAAAGGAGAAAACTGGGTACTCCATGCTACTGTGCACACTGTGGGGAGGTCCTGGCCAAGCAAGGAGCCTTTGTCATGCCCCATGGGAGAGGCAAGACCCCGAGCTGGGTAGCAGGAAGATGATTTCTGCAATTAGGACTTGGCAAAAGCTGCCCAGTCACGTCTCAGGACGAGGGCAGGGCATGTCTCAGTGACGTGGACAACTTCTTTTTGTTGTTGTTGTTTTTTTCAGACAGAGTCTAGCTCTGTCATCCAGGCTGGAGGGCAATGGCAGAATCTTGGCTGCAACCTCCGCCTCCCAGGTTCACATGATTCTCCTGCCTCAGCCTCCTGAGTAGCTGGGACTATAGGCATGCGCCACCACGCCCGGCTAATTTTTGTATTTTTAGTAGAGATGGGGTTTCACCATGTTGGTCAGGCTGGTCTCGAACTCCTGACCTCGTGATCCGCCACCTCGGCCTCCCAAAGTGCTGGGATTACAGGCGTGAGCCACCGCACCCTGCCCAACTTCTTAAGAGATTTACCATGTTAACTATAGCACAGGGAACCCTGCATGCTGATCTGCTCTACTAGTCACTATGTCACATTAAATCCGTGCCTCCAGGGCACTGGTGTATAAAGACCCACACTACAACCAGGAAGCCCTAGTTTCATCCCTTGGTTTAGGAACTCAGAAGGCTTTCCCATATTTACCTCCCTAATCTCCCAATTCAACCAATATCTCTGGGTCCCCCCAGAGCACTGCTCAATGGTTTTTCTGCTCTCGCCTACCCCCCACTACCAGACCGTGTGCCCTGGGAGCAGCAGCTCACTGCTCAGCCATTCTCACGAGCGGGAAGCGGGTAGCACAGCATTAGGAGTGAGTCCGATGTACCCCTTCCCCAGGCCTCGAGGCTCCAACCTCAGAGAGTTTGACTAGAGCTACGGACTCTGTCCCCCGAAGAAATGTGCAGATACACAAAATCTGACAGCCCATTTCAGGACAGCTCTGTGGACTATGAAGACAATATCTAGTTTAATCACCAATTTAGTCTTTACACAGCCTGCTTCCCAGTTAGGTTAAGCCAGGGCCTCTCAACCTCAGCACTGCTGACATTTCGGGCTGCACAGTTACTGTGAGGGGCTATTCTCTGCACTGCAGGATGCTGACCAGCATTCCTAGCCTCTGCCCACTAGATGCCAGGAGCATGCCCCCCTCAGCTGTGAAAACCAAAGTATCTCCAGATACCACCAAATATCCCTCAGGGGGCAAAGTTGCCCCTTTGGTTAAGCTATTTGAGACTTCCTGCAGGTGACAGGTCAGTTTCCTTTGAGAGCCCCCATCCCCAGCAGAAGAGGCTCCCCGAGGGGTACGCATGGACGTGTGTGTGGTGACCTCAGTACCTTTTCTGCACGATGAGATTGATGTTGCGCAGGGCCACGTACTGCAGCTCTGGCTCAGCTGACAGCAGTGTGACCAGGGGTGGGGCCAGCTTCTTGAGCAGCGTGCCGTAGTAGTCCAGGTCCTTAGACAACATCTCCATGAACTTCATCAGCACCTTCACAGCAGAAAGCACCACAGCAGAGTTGGCGTGGGAGAGCCTGGGGGTGACCCGTTCACAGATGCTGGGATCCGTCCATTCCAATGGGGCAAACAGGAAAGACAAAGGGAAACATCCTGTTTTTAGTTACCAAAATAGCGTGTACAGGCCAGGCGCAATAGTTCAAGTCCTGTAATCCCAGCACTTTGGGAGGTCAAGGCGGGTGGATCACTTGAGGTCAGGAGTTTGAGACAAGCCTGACCAACATGGTAAAACTCTGTCTCTACCAAAAAATACAAAAATTAGCTGGGCATGGTGGTGAGCACCTGTAGTCCCAGCTACTCGTGAGGTTGAGACATTAGGATCACTTGAACCCAGGAGGTAGAGGTTGCAGTGAGCCGAGATTGCGCCATTGCACTCCAGCTTGGACAACAGAGTGAGACCCTGTCTCAAAAAAAAAAAAAAAATAGCATGTCTAGCCTGGGCAAAATCATGAGACCCTTCTCTACTAAGAATAATTTTACACATTAGCTGAGTATGGTGGTGCATGCCTGCCTAGCTACTTGGGAGGCTGAGGCAGGAGGACTGCTTTGAGCCCAGGAGTTTGAGGCTGCAGTGAGCTGTGACTGTGCCACTGCACTCCGGCCTGGGTGACAGAGCGAGACCCTGCCACAAACAAACATGTTTTTTGTAGAAGAAAGATCTAAATCCTGGTTCTGCTGCCTGCTAACTCCCAGCAGGTTGAAATCACTCTGCACCTCAGTTTCCTCATCTATAGAATCAAGATGATGCTGCCTACTTCACAGGGTTGCTGGGGGCTCAACTGACATAATGCATATAAAGAACAAGGCCGGGCGAGGCTGAGGTGGGTGGATTGCTTGAGCCCAGGAGTTTGAGACCAGTCTGGGCAACACGGTGGAAACCTGTCTCTACAAAAAAAAAATATAAAAATTAGTTGGGCACATTGGCATGCATCTGTAGTCCCAGGTACCTGGGAGAATCGATTGAGTCCCGGAGGTTGGGGCTGCAGCTCCAGCCTGGGGGACAGAAACCCTGCCTCAAACAAACAAACAAACAAACAAAAAAGAACAAGCACAGTACTGGCACATAGTACATACTGTATAGATGGCAATTCCTCACTTCCTCCGACTTGGAGGGTATCTTGTGGTTAAGACCATGAGTCAGGTGAGCCCCAGCTGGGGGATCAGCTGGGGGGCCTGCCAAACACCCAGTGAGAATTCAATGGGCAGTGGCTCTGGCACTACCCATCTACTGAACTCAACAGAGGTGCCCTGGGCTTCTGCGAGCTCCCAGGCCAGGCCAGGCCTATGCCCACAGCAGGCACCGAGCTGACTGCCCAAGGCAACTCTCCTGCCTGCCTGGCTCTGGAGAGGTGGGAAGCAGGCAGGCCTCCCTTTAGGTGTGTCTGAGGGTAGGTTGCGGGGCAAGGCACTAGAAAGGGGCCCACTAAGGCCCAAGGCCTCATTGGAGCCCCTGAGGACCAGGGTCCTCAGGCTGGGCTGGCAAGCAAGGGGCAGCCCACTCACCTCTGGGCCTCGCGGTCGTCCTTAGGTGTATAGTTGGCCAAGCAGTCCAGGATGAAGATCTGGCCCCACTCGGTGCACTCGTTCAGGGCTGTCAGCAGCTTGTTGATGGACTGTGGGTTCAGATCGAGCAGGTTGCTGCTGGGGTGAGACTCGGCGATTTCTGAGAGCGCTGCCACCGCGTTGGCCACCACCTGGTTGAGAGGGAAGAAGGGGCAGAGGTTGCGGGTGCTGCTCACAGGCCAGGGGGCAGTGGGCTAATGATGCTGGCTGGTCAGAGGTCAAATATCCTGAAAGGAATATGACCCAATGGGCAGGGTCTGGAGCTGCAACGAGACCCACTCCAAGCACTCACCCTGCTGACTCCTCTGCAAACTGGAACAAAACCAAGTATGCCTGCCATTTAGAAAAACAAGAAAGACCTGGCTCCAAGTGCCTAGCCATAGAAAGCATTCCCAGCTTCTTAACACAGCAGCCCCTGTCTACCAGCAACAGCAGCTCACTTCAATGCTTGTCAGCTGTGCTTCTCAGAGCTAGGGGATTCCTGCCGATCTCCTTGAGGCTACTGGGAGTGGATGGGGGTTGGAAAAGAGGAGCTTGCCAGGTGAAGCTCCAGGCCCTCAATCCATTTCCACTACAGCAGGTGTTTTGGTTTTTTGCTTGTTTGTTTTTGAGACAGAGTCGTGCTCTGTCACCCAGGTTGGAGTGTAGTGGTGTGATCTCAGCTCACTGCAACCTCCACCTCTTGGGTTCAAGTGTTTCTCATGCCTCAGCCTCCCGAGTAGCTGGGATTGATTACAGGCATGCACCACTACACCCGGCTAATTTTTGTATTTTTAGTAGAGATGGGGTTTCACTATGTTGGCCAGGCTGGTCTCAGAGTCCTGACCTCAGGTGATCCTCCCGCCTCAGCTACCCAAAGTGCTAGGATTACAGGTGTGAGCCACTGCACATAGCCTGTTTTTGTTGTTGTTGTTGTTTTGATACGGAGTCTCGCTGTGTTGCCCAGTCTGGAGTGCAGTGGTGCATCTTAGCTTACTGCAACCTCTGCCTCCCGGGCTCAAGCAATCCTCCTGCCTCAGCCTCCTGAGTAGCTGGGATTACAGGCACGCACCACCATGCGCAGCTAATTTTTGTATTTTTAGTAGGGATGGCCATGTTGGCCAGGCTGGTCTTGAATTCCTGACCTCAGGTGATCCATCCCCCTCAGCCTCCCAAAGTGCTGGGATTACAGGCATGTAATCCTGTATGAGCCACTGCACCTGGCCTCAGGCAGCTGTTTTCGTTTTTTTTTTTTTTTTTTTGAGACGGAGTCTAGCTCTGTCACCAGGCTGGAATACAGTGGTGCAATCTTGGCTCACTGCAACCTCTGACTCCCCGGGTTGAAGTTATTCTCCTGCTTCAGCCTCCCGAGTAGCTGGGATTATAGGCACATGCCACCACACCCAGCTAATTTTCGTATTTTGAGTAGAGACGGGGTTTCACCATGTTGGCCAAGATAGTCTCAATCTCTGACCTTGTGATCCACCTGCCTCAGCCTCCCAAAGTGCTGGGATTATAGGTGTGAGCCACCGCGCCCGGCCCAGGCAGCTGTTTTTAAGTGTGTTCTGCATTGTTTCCAACTTTTCTCTGTGAACCATCCAGTGCTCCAGTACCCATCCCTGTACTGGCTGCTAAGTACTATGTATGGCAGTTGCTCAGTGTTTCTGCTCAGACTGGGGGATGGCGGGGTTTGTGCATTCATTTTAAACATTCGTTTTATTTATTTATTTATTTATTTTTTTTTTTTTTTGAGACAGAGTCTTGCTCTGTTGCCCAGGCTGGAGTGCAGTGGCCGGATCTCAGCTCACTGCAAGCTCCGCCTTCCGGGTTCACGCCATTTTCCTGTCTCAGCCTCCCGAGTAGCTGGGACTACAGGCGCCCGCCACCTCGCCCGGCTAGTTTTTCGTATTTTTTAGTAGAGACGGGGTTTCACCGTGTTAGCCAGGATGGTCTCGATCTCCTGACCTCGTGATCCGCCCGTCTCGGCCTCCCAAAGTGCTGGGATTACAGGCTTGAGCCACCGCGCCCGGCCTAAACATTCGTTTTAAACGGGCCCTGCCAAACTGCCCTCCAAACTGCTGCCACCACCATGGGTAAGGAGACTGTAGAGTTCCGCATCCAGCTACATCCTGACATCCTATCTTCCAGGCTATGCTACTTCCAGGGTGACCCTCTACAACCCAGCAAAGATGGGGGAAGGGAAAAGCACATGCAGCATATGTCTTGGTGAGAAGACAGCAACAATAACAGTGACTAGAAGGGGAAGGAGGGCACTAGTATTGATTGCACACCGTGTACCAGGCCATCCCAGGAACGTCACCTTCACAGCACTCCTGCCAGCCATGTAGAATTAGATCCATCTCACTGATGAAGAAAAGAGAGCCTAGGCAGCTTGCCCCAGGTTGTGCAGCTAGTCAGAGGGTGAGGAGAAGGGAATCCAGGTCTAGCTCCCTCCAAAGAGGGTGCCTGAACCACCACAAGGCACAAGAACAACTGGCACCCCCAGCCAGGCTCTGACCAGGTACTCGGGACTGCCTGGTGACGGGTCAAGCCAATGTCTTCCCAAGCAACCCAGGAGGTAGTACGGTGGGTGGCAGTGGCTTACCATGGGGTTAGAGTCAGAGATGAGGTCTTTAAGGGTGTCCAGGAAGCCCTGGTCCTCCACTAGCTGGGCGTTGATGTCGTGGAGCTTGGCCACGCACACAGCTGCTGTCTTGCGCACATACGGATCCTCATCCTTCAGGCACTTCCGGAGTGGCTCACATAGGTACTCTGTGATCTTGTCAACGCGGATGCAGCCCATGGTCCGCACTGCCAGGGCTCGGATGAGGGGGTTGGGGTCCTCACAGTCCTGAGGGGAACCAGCCATTGGCCAGGGCAGGGGTGGGATGAGCCATCTGTGGGCTTCATATTCTCCCTGGCCTACAGCTCTGAGCCCTGCTAGGCTGAGCAACATCAGATGGCTGCTATGGATCTCCACCAACTACAGCCAACAGCAGCAAAAGTAAATGCTATGTAACTGGCACCCATGCCAGCTCTGCACACCGTCTCCTCTTATCCTCACAGTAGAAATACAATACTGGTCTCATTTTATAGATGATGAAACTGAGGCTCTCAGGAAGGCTGAGAGCTCATCTGAAGCCACAGAGCAGAGCTGTGATTCAAGTCCACATCCACCTAGCATCACAGCCCCCGGCCTTTCCACTGGGCCACAGAAGCCTCATTTCCCATATCTGAGCACGGTCAGGAGAGCTAAGGTTCTAAAGGTACACAAATTCACAGGTACTAAACATTAGGAGAAAATAAAATTAAAATATAGGTGCACAGAGCTGACAATTTAATCTGAAGGACAGAAAATGGAGAAAGCAGCAGTCTAGAAGGGGAACAGAGAAGCTCTCGGACACCTGCTGATTCCTGCCCTAGCAAAGCATGCAGGGCAAGGCCCAATCAAGGTGGGGAGGGGATCAACAGGCCTGGCAGGACCTCACACAGGAGAGTTAGGCAGGGTCCTTAGCATTTGATTTTCTGGAGAGTGGGAGCCCTCTGCTGGAGGAAGAGGCCTGCAGGCTGGGCGGGCACGGGCGGTCTGAAGGTCTGGACTCCATCCAGCGCCACAGGGTCCCACCCCAAAGAGACTGAGTGGAGACAGAGCCTTAAGCACCCCATGTCCCCATGCCCACCAAGCTCCTGCTCACCTTCACAAAGGTGTTGACGGCCATAATGGCCATGTCAGGCTGACTCTTGGCGTAATTCATCAGGTAGAGGTATACCAGCTTCTTCAGCTCCAGGTTGTCGGTCTGCATGCAGTTGACCACATCGGGGAAGAGGGCACTGGAAGGTCAAAATGGTGTCAGCATGGGAAAGGCTGAAGAAGGGAAGAGGAAGATTTTCAGGCTGCTAACTAGTGGGTGAGAGGACAGTGGGTAGGAGAGAATGGAGAGACACACTGGACTTCCTGGTAAAAGGGAGGGTTTCAGCTGTGCTGTTAACAATCAACACCTATTGATAGAAAGGGAATCCCAAAGGGTAATTTTAAAAGCAGAAAAGTCCTTGGTTCTTTTCATACAGTTCAAACATGAGTTCTGGAGCCCGTCAAACCCACCACTGCCTCTTGATAGCTATATGACGTTGGAGACATTCCTTTGTCACCTGCCCTCTTGCCCTGAGTCTCAATTTCCTAACTTGCAAGAATGGTGCAACAGAAACTCACTTCACAGAGCCTTTATGATAACTGAGTGAGACAACATACTTAGGTATCTGGTCCTTGATATCTAGGATGTACTGAGTAAATGAAAATGATTTTTTCTCCCTCTCTGATACTTAACGTGGCCGCTTACATTGGGCTGCTGGTTCTGGAGGGTCGCAGGGAAGCAGGATGGCTCACGCTGCTTTCACCACAAGCTCTGGCACCCAGTAAGAACCAGCACGGCATGCATGGAGCACACACCATACACCAGGCTTAGTGCTAAGAACCTTACATACTTGATCTCATTTAACTGCCCTTAGAAGTCAGGGAATGATCCCCATTTCACAGAATACTGAGGTTCATAAATGTCAAATAACCTGCCTGGAGGAGCCAGGTCCGAGAACAAGGTCCGTGCTCATAACCACGTGGTAACCGTGGTCCCAGAGTTACAGGCCTTCTTCAGATGTGAAATTTGGTTAGAGATCAATTTTCTATCTCTGGAATGATCATATCCCCTCCTCTCAATTCTTACGTGTTTATAGGAAAGGACATGTCAACATAGAGAATTATGAGGTCAAAGTGAACTTCCTGAGCCCCGACAGGCAGGAGTCCTGCCAAAGCCAAAATGTATCACCTTAGAAGATGATGCACGAGGAAGAATGGGGAGGAGGGAGAAGGAAAAACCGCTTATGAGGCTGACTTGCCCGTCATATCAGCAAAGCCAGCTCTTTTGAGATGGAAGAACAAAGATGTTTCTCCTCTGTGAGGAGGTGATAATGGTGTTCTGGGTGAAGGACAGCAGCTTTGTCCTGGAAGGAATCTGACTTGGAAGGAGGCCCAGTTGTCCAGCAGGCGCCTGCTCCCTTTCTGCTCTGGTTTCCAAAGGGCTCTCTGCAGAGCTCCTTCCCAGAGCTGCTGGCAGGAGGTCCTTGCTGGGGGGCAATCCATGGGGACGTCTGGAGCAGTGGGAGCCTATCTTGGGACCTGGATGGGAGCTGCTCCACCTCAGTACCCGGACTATGAGGCACAGGGCTGGGCACCACGAGGGCATGAGTGAAAGCAGCCTGGATTTGGATTTCAGAAGAACTGGGCTTGAGTCCTAGTTCTGCCACAAACCATGTGACTCTTAGGCAGTCACTTTATGTTTTTATTTCCTTGGCAGTAAAACTGTCATTACCTACAATATGGGAATTGTAAGGAACTACTGAGAAAACAAATCTCAAAATGTTCTGTGCAGACTCTCAAATACTGTGCAAATATTAAGCTGTTACAAAATCTAGTCTCTGCCTTTGAGATTTTACAATCTGGTGAGCAGGTAAACACAAGTATACATAACAAGAGAACAGTCTCCATTTAATGCTGGGTGATGGGAACAGAAAGCAAATGCTTTGAGTTTGAGGTAGTGGGCTGGGGTGATGAGGGAAGGAAACATCGGGAAGGCAGATCTTGAATGGTTTCTTTTTTTTTTTTTTTTTTTTGAGACAGAGTCTCACTCTGTCGCCCAGGCTGGAGTGCAGTGGCGTGATCTTGGCTCACTGTAACTTTCGCCTCTCGGGTTCCAGCAACTCTCTGCCCCCAGCCTCAATGCAGTAGCTGACCAGGTGCCCACCACCTGCTCGGCTAATTTTGTTTTTTGGTTTTTTGAGACTGAGTCTCGGGCCTGTCGCCCAGGCTGGAGTACAGTGGCTTTCTGGCTCTGGCTCACTGCAAGCTCCGGGCCTCCCAGGGTTTACGCATTTCCCGCATCAGCCTCCCGAGTAGCTGGGTTCAGGCGTCACACCTTTGCCCGGGCTAGTATTTTGTATTTTTTAATAGAGACGGTTTCCACTGTACAGCCAGGATGGTCTCGATCTCCTGACCTCGGGTGGATCCCGCCTGCCTGCCTCCCAAAAGTGCTGGGACACAGGCTTCGAGCCACCGCCTAATTTCTTGCATTTTAGCAGAGACAGGTTTCATCATGCTGGCCAGGCTGGCTCCTGGGAACTCCCGATCTCGGGTGATCCACCCACCTCGCCTCCCCAAAAGGAGATTGAGGACACCACAGACCTGAGAATGAGAAGATTTAACGATATAACGGCATTTTATTTGCACCAACACAGTGCTTGTTTAATATCATCTGCCACTTGGGCACAGGGAGTTTAAAATGAAAATCCAGATTTCCCCCATTATTCTTCTTTTCTTTTTGAGACGGAGTCTTGCCTGTAACTGGGCTGGAGTGCAGTGGCACAAACTCTGGCTGACTGCAAATCTCCTGCCTCCTGTCTGTGCCACTCCCTGCCTCAGCCTCCCTAGAAGCTGAGATTACATGGCTCCACCACGCCTCTCAGCTAATTTTGTATTTTGGCATAATTTGATTTCTACCTGAGCATTGGCCAGGCTGGTGTCAACCTATGCTACAACTTTAGTGACCCACCCAACAGAGCCTCCTGCTAGGGGATTGCGGTGCTGACACTCAGCTTCTGGCCCAGGATTTCTCCCATTCTTTTTAAAAACCAGAAGACCTGGCCACACTGGGTCCTCTTCCCCAGCCAGTAGTGATCCTCTGGAGTTTCTGAGAGGGTTCAGGCCACACCCACTGCGCCACGTGCTTCCTTTCCCACCTACTCCAGTTAACTCACTCCATCACCACCTGACCTGCCAGCATCTGGGCTCCTGATTCCCATGTAAACAAAACCTTCGATTGGGAAGAAAGTTTTATGAAGGGAGCTGTATGAGGGGAGACATGGGTCCCTAGACACCCGAAGCGAGAGACTGAACTGGACCCAAGCTATAAACCCTCCCCTGTCAGCCGCCTCCAGCTGCCACCAGGCCTACTCCTGCACACCTGACATCTTTGCCCACGGTCATCGATGCAATCACTTTCTTCACTGCCTCCTTCTTCTTCTCCTTCTTGTCACTGTTGAGCTCTGCCTTCAGCTCGAAGATCTCCCCTAAGGAAAGGAGGCAAGCATGAGCGATCCCTCCCTACCCTGGCAGGTCCCAGTATCTAACTTCCAGAAGAACCAGAGGGAGGCACGTAAGACATCCTATGCTGTTGGCTGAGGGGAGCTTCAGGCGCCTGGCCTCAGGTAGGCCTGGCAACAGTGAGGGCAACAGTGAGGGACGACTGTTAGGATAGGAATTAACAAGATGGAAGCTTGGAGGCCAGGGGCAGTACCTCACACCTGTAATCCCAGCACTTTAAGAGGCTGAGGATCAGCTGGGCATCGTGGCTCATGCCTGTAATCCCAGCACTTTGGTAGGCTGAGGAAGCCGGATCATGAGGTCAGGAGATGGAGACTATCCTGGCTAACATAGGGAAACCTCGTCTCTATTAAAATACAAAAAATTAGCCAGGCGTGGTGGTGCGTGCCAGCTATTCGGGAGGCTGAGGCAGGGGAATCGCTTGAATCCAGGAGGTGGAGGTTGCAGTGAGGCAAGATGGCACCACTGAACTCCAGCCTGGTAACAGGGCAGGACTCCATCTCAAAGAAAAAATAATAATGAAAGAAAGAAAAGAGGCTGAGGACTACTGGAGCCCAGGAGCTCAAGATTAGCCTGGGTAACACAGTGAGACCTCGTTTCTACAAAATTTTTTTTTTAATTAGCTGCGTGTGGTGGCACATGCCTGCTGTGCCAGCTACTCTGGAGGCTGAGGCTGGAGAATCATTTGAACCCAGAGGTCGAGGCTGCCGTGAGCCATGACACCACTACACTCCAGCCTGGGGGATACAAGGTGACACCTTGTCTCCAAAAAAAGAAAAGAAGTTTAGAGGCCACTCTGATTGAAGCAACAGGAACCATGGAAGCTACAAAGATTCTGGGGAAGACAAAAGCATCAAAATAACATGATGGCAGGCTCTGCTCAGCCAGAGAGCTAAAAACACAGTGGAAGGTAAAGCTGTCCTCAGCTACCTTCACTCAACCAAAGGCCCTTAAAAGGCTCAGTGCAATAGAACCTGAGTACTTAAGGCTTGTGGGGAGAGGGCAGGATTTGTGGATTCCCACATGGAGGCCTTTCCTGTTTTCCTGGAACCTCTAATTAAAACAGCTTGCTCAGGGTTTCACTTCCTGAGACACAAGTGGTTGCTCAGCTCTGAAAATGGGAATTCAGCTGCTCCATGAGAGCTCAAGCATGTAATCAATTGTTCTGAGGAACTTGATGATGTGAAAAAAACTAATCAGGAAGTAGGGTTGTCTGGCCCTGCCAGGGACAGAGTCAGGATCCCAATAATAGGTTAGAAGGGCAGATGTCATTTCCTGACCCCTTCTCTTTTATTTTTTATTTTTTTGAGACGGAGTCTTGCTCTGTTGCCCAGGCTGGAGTGCAGTGGCCCCATCTCGGCTCACTGCAACCTCTGCCTCCTGGGTTCCAGCAATTCTCCTGCCTCAGCCTACAGGGTAGCTGGGACTACATGCGTGTGCCATCATGCCCGGCTAATTTTTGTATTTTTAGTAAAGATGGGGTTTCACCATGTTGGCTAGGCTGGTCTTGAACTGACCTCGTGATCCGCCTGCCTCGGCCTCCCAAAGCGCTGAGATTACAGGCATGAGCCACCACGCCTGGCCTTTTTTATTTTTTTTTATTTTTTATTTTTTTGAGACGAAGTCTCACTCTGTCACCCAGGTTGGAGTGCAGCTGTGTGATCTCAGCTCACTGCAACCTCTGCTTCCCGGGCTCAAGCAATTCTCCTGCTTCAGCCTCCCAAATAGCTGGAAATATAGGTGGGCACCATCATACCCTCCTAATTTTTGTATTTTTAGTAGAGACCAGGTTTCACCATGTTGGCCAGGCTGGTCTTGAACTCCTGACCTCAGGTGATCCACCCAACTCAACCTCCCAAAGTGCTGGGATTACAGGCGTGAGCCACCATGCCTGGCCCCTCAGAGCCCTTCTCTGAGCCCAGTCCCATATTAACTTGTTCCCACACATATTCTTATTTCATCCTCACAACTCTGCATTTCCCTCCATTTTGCAGTGAGCAAATGGAGGCTGTCAGAGGCTCAGTAATGTATATCCAATGCCGGTAGGTGGTAGGGCTGAAATTGAAAACCAGGTCTGCCAGCTCCAAAGCCCATGCTCTCAATCCCCCCATGCTCTCAATCCCTATGCTTGGGCCTACCCAAGATACTCACTTTGCTCTCCTGAGCCTGTTTCCTTGTCTCCAGGCATGTCTCTCCACACATCTCCCTTCCCAAAAGAAATCCACTAAAAAACCCCAACCCCAAAATACAAAAATTAGCTGGGCATGGTGGCAGATGCCTGTAGTCCCAGCTACTTGGGAGAATGGCTTGAACCCAGGAGGCTGCAGTGAGCAGAGATCTTGCCACTGCACTCCAGCCTGGGTGACAGAGAGACTCTGTCTCAAAACAAACAAACAAACAACAAAAGCCATCCCTGAGACTCCAATACACTCAGCACTAAGCTCACCCTGTGGCTCACCAGGCTCCACAGGACTGATCCCTGCACACCTCTCCAATTGCTTTCTCTCTTTTTTAGTTAGTTGCCCCGGCTAGACTCGAACTCCTGGGCTCAAGCAAGTAATCCTCCCACCCAAGCCACCACCTGGGGCACCACTGTGCCAGGCTCTAACCTCTTCTTGCATCACCCTCGTCAGTAGCTCATGCCCACCGCCTTCCTTTCCCTGAATGTGTCACAAGCACAGCACTCACTCCTTCCCCTTCCTGTCCCCCATGTATCTGGCCAGCTCCACCCAGAGCTCTCCCATAGTCTCCCCTGGACCCACTACACTTCAGTGTGGTTACTAGTCTACAGACTGTCTTTCCTGCTCAACCTCGAGCAACACCAGCTCAGAGGCTCTGTCTCTCTCCCACTGCACATGGTAGGTTCTCAGTAAAAAGAAGCTAGACCAATACATGAAATGCCCGATGAGGGGCAGACTTCGAGTCCTGGCTCAGCTGATCCAACAACAGACTCTTCATCTGGTCAGTAGGCGTGTGTCAATATCACTTGGAAGGAAGGAGGGAAGAAGGAAGGGTTGGCCAAAAGATGCTTACAGGGTTAAAGCACATTTGTCAGCCACGATAACATCCTCCATTTCCTTAAAAGCAGAAACAACCAAAATACCCAACGATATAAGCCTAGCTTAGCAAATTTCAGTGCAGCAACTCAATAGACTTAATAGTGAATCATCAGAATTGTTGGGAAATGTTTATGATATCAAAATGTCAAATGAAAAACAGGATTAAAACCATGAAAAATACGTGCCTGACCGGCCGCAGTGGCTCATGCCTATAATCCGAGAACTTTGGGAGGCCAAGGTGGATGGATCACCTGAGGTCAGGAGTTTCAGACCAGCCTGACCAACATGGAGAAACACCATCTCTACCAAAAATACGAAATTAGCCGGGCATGGTGGTGCACGCCTGTAATCCCAGCTACTCAGGAGGCTGAGGCAGGAGAATCGCTTGAACCCGGGAGGCGGAGGTTGCAGTGAGCCGAGATCACGCCATTGCACTCCAGCCTGGGCAACAAGAGCGAAACTCCGTCTCAAAAACACAAGAAAAAAAAATTAGCTGGGCATAGCGGCGGGCACATGTAATCCCAGCTATTCGGGAGGCTGAGGCAGGAGAATCACTTGAATCCAGGGGGCGGAGGTTGCAGTGAGCCAAGATCGCACCACTGCACTCCAGCCTCAGCGACAAGAGTGAAACTCTATCTCAAAAAAAAGAAAAACACTTGCCCTTGGATAAGGACACAGATACATGGGGACACACACACACATACACATGTGCGCGTGAGGGGACATGGGGACACACACACACAACTGCTGTGGGGGTGCTGACAGGATTATGTGTTTTCTTTCCCCTGGAAGAAAACATAATTATTTTAAGCCATGGGGAACAAAAGGGCACTTTTTTCCCCCACACTTGGAGCTAATGTTCTTCCCTTTCTCAACTCTAAAAGAAGCAATTTCTTATATCATCAACAGTTCAATTTTCTAGATCCACAACAAGCTCTAGACCATTCCTGCCACATGTTTCCAGGCCTTCATTCCCACCCCTACTCCCTTCCACCACAGGAGGAAAACAGAAGGGACAGGCAGAGAAAGCATAGGACGAGGCCCATTATTAAACAAACAATACCTTTTTTGGTCGTGGTGAAATATTTTGAGTCAGTCATTTCGGTCCCTTATCTGTAGCCAGGCTTCTGCAAGACAGAGAAGAGAGGGGTGACTTTCAGTTATGGGGCAGAGGGAGGAGGAGAAGGATCCAGAACACATGTGGTATAGGAAAACAGCTGCTTATCTCCTTCCTGGGCAAATGAACTCTGGATCATGGCAGATTAGATTTTGAAAAGTAATTCTGAGGAATCTATCAACATTTTTTTTTTTCCTTCAGAGATGGGATCTCACCACATTGCCCAGGCTGGTCTCAAACTCCTGGGCTCAGCCAATCCTCCTGCCTTGACCTCCCAAAGTGCTGGGATTACAGGCGTGAGCCACCCTACCTGGTCCTATCAAATTTTTGAATGAGCCTCTTCTAGAAATCTTTCCCACAAAAAGATCTGCCCAAGGATGTAAGGGCTTACAGCAGCCCCTTTGTGGGACTCACTTTGCTCAGCACTGTCCTCAATGCTTTGCAGACATTAACTCATTAGAAGCCTCATCACAGCATCATCGAGGCACTATGTTACCCTACACAGTCAAATGAGATTAGGAAATACCAAGCTTAAAAGGCTAGGGAGACTTCTCTCCACAACTTTTCTAAGCTGCTAAAACAATAACATGCATGATTCATCTCTGGAAAGGGCTAGAATCTGTACTCTATAGCAGTTCCCAAATCTACCTGGCCAATTTCCTAAGGGCTCTCTCAGGACATCTCCTAGAACAAAGCTCACAGCGTGAAGTACTATTGTAAGACAATAAGGGGCCAGGCACCATAGCTCATGCCTGTAATCCCAGCACTTTGGGAGGCCGAGGGGGGTGGATCATCTGAGGTCAGGAGTTCGAGACCAGCCTGGCCAACATGGTGAAAACCATCTCTACTAAAAATACAAAAAATTAGCTGGGCGTTGTGGTGTGTGCCTGTAATCCCAGTTACTCAGGAGGGTGAGGCGGGAGAATCACCAGAACCCAAGAGACTGACGCTGCAGTGAGCTGAGACCACACCACTGCACTCCAGTCTAGGAGACAGAGCAAGACTCCGTCTCAGGAAAAAAAGACAATAGGACAAAGAAAGTACCGAAGCCCCGCCATTCATTTAACAAAAATTTACTGAGCATCTACTATGTACTTCAGTAGTTCTTCTGGGCAACAGAACAAAGAAAAGAAGTTACACAGGAACCAAGATACCCCAGATACATGGCCAAGGCTTTTAGGATGGTTCTAAGATTTATTAAGAATCTATCATTTACCAAGCCCTTATTAAAGGCAGGGGCTTCACCCACATTATCTCACTTAAACTTGTCAATAATGTAACTGCTTTGAATCCCATTTTACAGAAGATGAAACGGACTCAGGGATGTTATCTACCTGAACTTAGTTCCTATGCTCTATTGATGAAGGAATTCTGCTTCCCCCTTCTGACAAGGAGGACAGTTCCCAGACAGTCGCTAAAGATTCAGTCAAAAAAAAAAAAAGAGGCCGGACGCAGTGGTGGACACCTATAGTCCCATCTACTCGGGAGGCTGAGGCACAAGAATCACTTGAACCCAGGAGGCGGAGGCTGCAGTGAGCCGAGACTGTGCCACAGCACTACAGCCTGGTGACAGAGCAAGACTCTGTCTCCCCGCCCCCACCGCCCCCTCCAAAAAAAACCACATTGAGACTTTCAAGTACAGCCTTCCAATCCTATCTGTAGTTTTATGTGGTATAGAAAACCATACAACTCCAAAAAATAGACATTTGAATGGAGAAACCCCACTTCACTTTGTCCCTTTTGTTGAGTCTATGGAAGGGACTCAAATAAATAACCCACCAATATCTCCTTTCAAGTCATTACTATACAGGGGCAAGATGAAAGTTACTAGTGCAATGGATGTGAGGGATCAAGAGTCATTTCACAGTCTCTGGAAACCAAGCCAACACAGCACCTCCTCTCCAGCCCAATTGGATTTTTCCAAATTAAGCTTGTATTTATGGCAGGATGACATTGAGCAAGCCTCCCAACCGAGAGACACCCATAGATTTTGTTTCAGTAATCAATGGGAAACAAATATGTACTGTCTTGGGGTCACCTTAAATCCTTTGTGGATCCTGTAGGAATAAAGAAATAAAGGCTTCACTGACAAAACAGTATGAAAAAAGGCACAATTCTACTTCCCTTTTGCTTTGCAAAGTTGAAAAGGAAGGATGGCACTTTTCTATGGGAGCTGCGGGAAAGAGCAGAAGAGCCCACTGCGTCTGATGTTGCAAGTCCCACAGTGCGGACTCTAACTTGCTGGTCCTCCCAGCATGAGTCAAGGCTGTAGACAGATCCACAAAGGACCGCCCCGCATGAGCCAGGCTCACAGCTCCTGTTCGCCCTCCTCTTTCATGCCTGGCCCAGGCCCGGCACATAGCAAGTATTCAATTGATGGTTGTTGAAAGAAATGAAAACGGGCCACTGAAAATCCCAGGGAGCCTCAGCCTGCTCTCTGGCAGCCCTGTTACATAACTAGTTAGCGTTTGTTTCCAACAGGAATTTACTGACATTAAAAATGATTTTTTTTTTTGTGCACACACATAAAGCCATTTTCTCAAAGAAACCTCACCAACCTAGGGGTTCTTTGGGGAACTCTGAAAATGAGCAGGTAAATCAGATAATGGGATTTGTCTTACAATAAAGATCTGCATGGTTCCAGAAGTCACAGACTTGAGAGCGTAACTGCCAAAAGTATCCAAAATAATAGGAGAGTATCATTTCCCAAGGTTGAGTGTAAGAGGGGTAACTGAAGGCAAAAGGGGCTAAAACTTACAGGCCACAAAGAAACACAGAAAGTAACACAGAAACCACTCCAACATTAAATCTAAAAAGAAAAAAAGTGGCCAGGTGTGGTGGCTCATGCCTGTAACCCTAGCACTTCGGGAGGCTGAGGTGGGCAGATTGCCTGAGCTCAGGAGTTTGAGACCAGCCCGGGCAACATAGTGAAACCCCGTCTCTACTAAAATACAAAAAATTATCCGGGTGTGGTGGCATGTGCCTGTACTCTCAACTACTTGGGAGGCTAAGGCAGGAGAACTGCTTCAACTCAGGAGGTGGAGACTGCAGCGAGCTGAGATTGCGCCACTGCACTCAGCCCGGGCGACAGAGTGAGACTCAGTCTCAAAAAAAAAAAAAAAGAAAGAAAGAAAAGTGAATAAAACAAACAAAATAACCTCAGATAACTAACGTGAGAACTGCTCGGAATTTCTTGCCTCTCCAGAAGAAAAAGCTGTCAGAGCCTTTCCCCTCCCCTGCAGGCCCAACATAACATGGGAGGGCCCTAAATTCCCAGGCCACAACCTGCTGGTGACAGATCGGTGCTGTATGCAACTGACCAAGAGGAGAAACGGGTGAGAAAGCCTCTCTTTCTGGGGATTTAAAAAGAAGTGACAGAGCTGCAGGGTAGCTGGTCAAAGCACAGCAACAGATACCCCAACAGCGTTGAGCTTTCTGTGAGTCTTCCTTTTACAAGTGCTAAGCAACTACTCACAAACTTAACTGCCACTCAGTGTGCTAGTGCTGGCTGCGCTTTTTTCTGCAGCATCTGTTTCACATATCCCTCTGCAGAGGGCCCAATGGGACTGAAGATGCAGAAATGTATCCCTCTGAACTTGTTTGATATGCAGGAAATTAAAGTAGAGAAGGGAGGGGATGCGGAGAAAAGTGAAATGCTTTGGAAAGTCACCCCAAAACACAGATTACAAAACAAAACACCTCACTTCACCATGAATGATTCCCTACCTACAGCTTAGTGATGTACTGAGGGCAGCTATCTCCTTGTGTCCTTTCTCCATTGTGAGCACCTAATGCTGGTACTTGGTCTTGCAGTTGCCTCTTGGATGTCAGTGCAAGAGAGATTTCTCATTCTCTCCGCAGGAATGGAAAAAACCCCACAGTTCAGTCCTAAAGGGGCTCAGACTCATAGATGCCATGAGAAAGACTGGTCCTTTTCCTGGTACCTGCTCAGCTGTTATCATGTACTGTATCCCTACCCCATGGAGGCCAAAGGGGCTGAGACCTTGTTCTCTGATGACTCTGATCCGGTACATGAACCACATTTGAAAGCAGGCAGCAAATTTAGGCAAGAAAAAGCTTAGGGTTTGGATTCCATCTTTGGAAGTGTCAGGGCACATTTTAAAGTAGTAATTACAGGGAATTTTTGATTCAGAAACTGCTCTGGCCAGTATAATGAGTCATTTTTGCTAAGGACACAGCATTCTGGGCTGGGATCCCCCTCAATTTTAGCATTTACAGACCAAGGAATACCTCAAAGGGATGGGCATGGTCAAAATTAAAAGAGGGGCATACCTGGAACAACTGGTTTCACCCTTGAGGAGCCAGTGTGGCTTCCCCCTCTTAATCTTAATATTTCTCACACCCACATTTGAAAGATTATGACTTTGATGACACATCCCAGAACCAGTTCTGGTTAACTTCATTTTTTAGAATTAAAGAAAGGGAACTGAGGCTGGGCATGGTGGCTCAAGTCTGTAATCCAAGCACTTTGGATTACAGGTCCAGGTGGGCAGATTACCTGAGGTCAGGAGTTCGAGACCAGCCTAGCCAACATGGTGAAACCCCATCTGTACTAAAAATACAAAAAATTAACCGGGCATGGTGCTGGGTGCCTGTAATCCCAGCTACTCGGGAGGCTGAGGCAGGGGAATCACTTGAACCTGGGAGGCAGAGGTTACAGTAAGGTGAGATCGCAGCATTGTACTCCAGCCTGGGCAACAAGAACGAAACTCCATCTCAAAAAAAAAAAAAGCAAAAGAAAAAAAAAAAAAACAAAACTGAGCAATAAAGCCTAAAATACAGTAGTTTTCTCTCTTATGTTTTCTAGATGTATAAAGAAGCCCTTGGTGAGACTTTTGGAAACAATGTTCAGGGACAAAGATGTAACATGATCTAAGAGAGGGAAAATGAGGTCCTAGGTCCTAAGGAAAAAAAGGGAAGAAGAAAAAATATTTCCATCTAAAGACTTTGGTTTTTAGTTGCTGAAATTAGGGTTAGGCTTAAAGGAAAAAAAGTTCTCAGTATTTTTCAAATTTTGTCTTTATAGATCTAATTTTAGGAACAAGAAAATATAGACTATCTGTGTTTTAAGCTAATAAAATGAATTTAAATCTATGTTTAAAACATAAGAAAATCACCTCCTTTGAGAATGAAAAAAATAAAAGCATAAGAAAATGGGTACTGAATATAGTATTTCAATTTTTCTCCAATGTCTCAAAATTGGTGACAACCTTTAAAAGGAAAGTATGCTGAACTGAGTCTACTTCATCCCTATAATTCAACTTCCCTCTTTAAAATGGGGAGATCAAGCCGGGTGTTGTGGGTCACACCTGTGAATCCCAGCACCTTGGGAGGCCAAGGCGGGCGGATTGCTTGAGGCCACGAGTTTGAGACTGGCCTGGGCAATATGGTGAAACCCTGTCTCTACCAAATTAGCATGGTGGTGCACACCTGTAGTCCCATCTACTCAGGAGGCAGAGGTGGGAGGACTGCTTGAGTCCAGGAGGTAGGAGGTTACAGTGAGCCAAGATTGCACTACTGCACTCCAGCCTGGGTGACAGAGTGAGACCGTGTCTCAAAAAAAGAAAAAAGAGGGGGGCAGGGACTGCTGTACCTGCCTATGTATTTCACATATTTCTTCTGACAAGGGCTAATCTGAGATTGAAACCATGTTGACAAGAAAAAATGTAAACATCATAAATATCACAAGATTTCATTTGAACAAAGCTCTAAGAGGCAAACCTAAGCTATGGTGATAGAAGTCAGGTCAGTGGATGCTTCTGGGTGGGAAGGACTGAAAGCGGGCATGAAGGGCCCCTGCAGTAATAAAAATGATCTATATCTTGATGCAGATACTGGACACCCTGTACACTTAAGAGCCAAGCATTTCACTTGGTGTAAATTAAACAGACATTTTTAAAAATGTCTTGGGCACAGAGGCTCATGCCTGTAATCCCAGCACTTTTGGAGGCTAAGGCGGGTGGAACACCTGTGGCCAGGAGTTCGCGAACAGCCTGGCTAACATGGTGAAACCCGGCTCTACTAAAAATACAAAAATTAGCTGGGAATGGTGGTGGGCGCCTGTAATCCCAGCTACACGGGAGGCTGAGGCACAAGAATCGCTTGAACCTAGGAGGTGGAGGTTGCAGCAAGCTGAGATGGCACCACTGCACTCCAGCCCGGGTGACAGAGCAAGACTCGGTCTCAAACAAACAAACAAAAAAGCCCAGGCAAGGTGGCTCACATGTATAATCCCAGCACTTTGGGAGGCTGAGGTGGGTGGATCACCTGAGGTCAGGAGTTCAAGACCAGCCTGGCCAACATGGCAAAACCCCATCTCTACTAAAAATACAAAAATTAGCCTGACATGGCGGTGGCGGTGCATGCCTGTAATCACAGCTACTTGGGAGGCTGAGGCGGGAGAATCGCTTGAACCCGGGAGGCAGACGTTGCAGTGAGCCAAGATTGGCGCCACTGCACTCCAGCCTGGGCAACAGAACAAGACTCTGTCTCAAAAAAAAAAATTTGTTTTTAAAAAATAACAAAATGAAATTCAAATCTAGAGAAGAAAGGAAGAATGAAACATTGCATCCAGAGGAAATAAAGCCTTTGGAGTGTGACATCAAATCTGGAAATCTGAGCCATGAATTCAATTCCATAAAAATCGAGTTTTCCTGCATGGCCAAAAACATAATAAAAAGCCAAAAGACGTACGACAAACATACTCACAAACATTTGCATCACGCTGCAGACAAGGCCTATCTTCCTATATAAAAAGTGACTACAAATAGGAGAATGGCAGAGGATGTGGACAGTTCACAGAAAGTGAATTAATATAATGATTCAAGCTTATTTATAAGAGACACAGAAACTGAAACTACTGTGAAATATCACCTGTCAGCTGCTGAACTGATAAAGACTCGAGTCTAGTAACACCCCATGTTGGTACTGACATGGGTGATTAGGCGCCCTCATTTGAGGCTAGTGACAGTCTGAAACGCTACGACCTCTGAAGCAAATTGGTAACAGTCATTAAAATTGCAAAGGTCCTTACCCGTTGACCCAGTAATTCTGCTTCTAGGACTCTACATGTGGAAAACTATGTAGATACAAAATTATTCATGCAGCATCCTTTCTAATAGCAAAATACTATAAATGTCCAACCACAGGACTGGTTTAAAAAATGATAGCACAGCAGAGCTGGGCACATCTGTGGCTCCAGCTACTCAGGAGGCTTAATGGTGAGGATAGTTTGAGCCCAGGAGTTTGAGGCCAGCCTGGGCAACACAGTAAGACCCCAACTCTATAAATAAATAAAATGACAGCACAGCATACGGACATTCCACAGCATGGTGGAACACTAGGCATCCATGCAAAAGAACGAGGCAGTTCTGGCTGGGCATGGTGGCTCACGCCTGTAATCCCAGCACTTTGGGAGGCCGAGGCAGGTGGAACCCCGTCTCTACTAAAAATACAAAAAAAATTAGCTGGGTGTGGTGGGACATGCCTGTAATTCCAGCTACTCGAGAGGCTGAGGCAGGAAAATCGCTTGAACCTGGGAGGCAGAGGTTGTAGGGAGCTGAGACTGTGCCATTGCACTCCAGCCTGGGTGACACAGTGAGACTCCATCACGAAAAAAAAAAAAAGGTATCTCAGATTTCCCCACAGACTTCCTTCCCTAATTTGGGATCTGTCCTGTTGAATGCTATCAACCTGGTGACTGCCACGATGCCTGCCACATTCTAGGAGCTCACCAAATGTTTGCTGGCAAAATGAATGAAAAGACAGTTTCACAGAGAAGCTACAAAACCAAGGGCCCAAAACAGATCAAGATGAGAGAGCTCTGTGACAAGTGCCAGACAGTGATGACTGGGCAGACCAGACCGGGAACATGAGGCTTTGCAGTTAACATGGCAAGGCTGATCCAATGTCAAGATGGCTGCTGGGAAATCGGGCCCTACTACCAACAGCTGTTGACCCTGGGCAACTCCCCCCATCTCCGGGCCTGCCTTTCTCCAAATGTCAAACAAAAGAATATGATTAATCAATGGCTCAAGTCCCTCTCTACTCTTAAACCATTTCAAACAGATAAAAGTGGAACTGTTCTGGTGGAAGGAAGGGTGGGAGGCCTAGAGCCCGGCTCATTTCACTATGCCTACCTCACCCCATCCTCACCAGGGCCCTTCAGACATCCCGTGGTTCTATGGAGCAAAGCCTGAAAACCAGTCTACTGAATGATAAGTCCCTCCCACATCTCACATTCTATGATTCTCTGCTGGATGAGGGGCCCATTTCCCTACCAATGAGTGTTCTTCCCAGGTGTCAAACATGAGGAAGTAGAGTATGATCATTCTAAGAGCATGACAGAAGATGTTTCCAAGGGGAAAAAAAGAGAACAAATTCAGAATGCAGCCAAGGCCAGCAAACCCCATTAGGTCTTCAGTAGGAAGAAAAACAGTAAGAAGCCAAACAACAGAGCATTTTAATTTCTCCAAATGGCCAGCCAGTGTCAGGCGAAGGCCTTTTCTAGTCTCAGGGCAGTGATTCATGTCAGAGCAGCCCATGCTCTTCAATCAGATGAGAAGTGTGAAGTTGATGGTGGCAGCACAAGGCACTGCACACTCTTGGCACTCAGTGAATTAATGAAGGAGACCATCAGTGTGGTGAGATGAGCCAGAGAAAAAGCTTTAGGAAAGGAAAAGGGGAAAGAGATGTTTCACAAGGTCAGATCCAGCTGCATGTCTATCTCTGAACTCAAGGATATTCAGGCAGGAAAAACTGATCTCTGAAGGTCTATGTTGGTGGCTCCCAACTTTGGTACTGGAACTGCCACTGTTAAACACTTCCCTAATGAATAAATAGCTGTCAGAAACCTGCTCCATAGAACCTGTTAGCTCATGCACGGTCAAGAGGAAGTTAGGGAAGAGTGAAAAAAAGGGGCTGGGGTGATGCCACTGTTTCTTCTTCATTTGAAGCAGAAAGGCCAAACTTCATTCTATGTGTTTTGCTGCTTTGGTTCTGTTTCAAGGGCTGAGGTTAATTCATTTGACAAGTATTCCCCTACTCTGTGCCATGCCCTGGACTGTGTACCTGCTCCTACAAAGCTTAGAGTTCGTTAGAGATGATGATGCTACTCACCACTCCTCATTTGTCTGACACTTTCCTTTTAAACAGGAAAAGGGGCCGGGCATGTTGGCTCATGCCCATAATCCAGCACTTTGGGAGGCTGAGATAGGATCATTTGAGATCAGGAGTTTGAGACCAGCCCGGCCAACATGGTAAAATCCTGTCTTTACTGAAAATACAAAAATTAGCTGGGTGTGGTGGCAGGTGCCTGTAATCCCAGCTACTCGGGAGGCTGAGGTGGAAGAATCGCTTGAACCCGGGAGGTGGGGGTTGCAATGAGCCAAGACTGTGCCACTGCACTCCAGCCTGGGCGACAGAGTGAAAGCCTGTCTCAAAAAAAAAAAAAAAAAAAAAGGAAAAAAGGTCCTTATAGGTAAATACTTAAGTTAACTTTACAGACAGGGAAACAGGTAAGGCTAGCTGGAAGACTAAAAGGTGAGTCAGCAGTAGAAAAACCAGATTTCAGACTTTCTCTCTGAGAAAACGTGGTTACCGAACTCAGACAGGCTCTTTCAAGTCAGTTCAATAACTATGAGAAAATAATCTGTGTTCTTTAGGCTCAGCATGAAATTTGGAACAAAAGTGGCAGTGGTAGTAGTAATGGCAAATGGATGTGCATCATGTGACAGACATTACGTAAAGAGCTCTAAAGTTAGTCCTCATGGCAGGGCGCGGTGATTCATGTCTGTTAATCCCAGCACTTTGGGAGGCCGAGGCTGGTGGATCATGAGGTCAGGAGTTTGAGACCTGCCTGGGCAACATGTTGAAAACCCTGTCTACACTAAAATACAAAAAATTAGCCAGGCGTGGTGGCACACGCTTGTAGTCTCAGCTACTCTGGAGGCTGAGGCAGGAGAATCGCTTGATCCTGGGAGGCGGAGGTTGCAGTGAATCAAGATCGTGCCACTCGCTGGGCGCGGTGGCTCAAGCCTGTAATCCCAGCACTTTGGGAGGCCGAGGCAGGCGGATCACGAGGTCAGGAGATCGAGACAATCCTGGCTAACACGGTGAAACCCCGTCTCTACTAAAAAATACAAAAAAACTAGCTGGGCGAGGTGGCGGGTGCCTGTAGTCCCAGTAGCTGGTACTACTCGGGAGGCTGAGGCAGGAGAATGGCATAAACCCAGGAGGCGGAGCTTGCAGTGAGCTGAGATCCGGCCACTGCACTCCAGCCTGGGTGACAGAGCGAGACTCCGTCTCAAAAAAAAAAAAAGATCGCGCCACTGCACTCCAGCCCGGGTGACAGTGTGAGACTCGGTCTCCAAAAAAAAAAAAAAAAAAGTTAGTCTTCACGATAATCCATGAAGGTTTTAATATTATCACAAGTTTACAGGTGAGGAAATTGAAGTACCAGGGAGGTCAAGGCATTTGTTTGGAGTTACACAGCTAGAAAATGGCAGTGCCAACACTCTCCACTGCTGCCTCCTAATAAGGTCACACGTGTCCCACTCTGTCCAGCAAGGCAACTAACTGCTTCTCTCTGAATGAAGCCCTGGCAGAAACATACGTGCTCTAGGTTAAAGGGTACGTGAAATGGGTTGCCACACATCTCTGCAGGGTCCCTCAGATGTTGAATTACAGGTTATTTTAGGGTCAGCCCATCCAGTTTGTTCAACAGGGAATGTCAAGTTTGGTCATGTGCCTAGTGAAAGCCTGTCTGGATGCGCTTGCCCAGTTACGGGCCTCCTGGGATTTCCATGAAAACTGATTAGTCAAAATCAATCTCCTGGCCGGGCACGGTGGCCCACACTTGTAATCCCAGCATTTTGTGAGGCCGAGGCAGGCAGATTGCTTGAGCATAGGAGTTCGAGACCAGCCTGGGCAACACAGTGAAACCCCACCTCTATAAAAAATACAATTAGCCAGGTGTGGTGGCACACATCTGTAGTACCAGCTAAAGGAGCCTGAGGTGGGAGGATTGCTTGAGCCTGGGAGGTTGAGGCTGCAGTGAGCTGTGAATGTGACACCGCACTCCAGCCTGGGCAACAGAGAGAGACCTTGTCTCAAAAAAAAAAAAAAGCTGGGCCAGGCGCAGTGGCTCACTCCTGCAATCCCAGCACTTTGGGAGGCCAAGGCGGGCGGATCACGAGGTCAGGAGATCGAGACCATCCTGGCTAACATGGTGAAACCCCACCTCTACTAAAAATACAAAAAATTAGCTGGGCATGGTGGCGGGCGCCCGTAGTCCCAGCTACTCGGGAGGCTGAGGCAGGAGAATGGTGTGAACCTGGGAGGCGGAGCTTGCAGTGAGCTGAGATTGCACCACTGCACTCCAGCCTGGGTGACAGAGCGAGACTCTGTCTCTAAAAAAAAAAAAAAAAAAAAAAAAAAAGTCAATCTCCTGAGGCCCATTAGCAATTAAAGACTTCAGAATGAAAAGGAACTAAAGGCAGACAAATGTCACATGCAAACGTTCTTATATTGGCTTTGAGTCTCTAGAACTTCATTCTAGAATCAGATACCAGTTCTCAACTGATCTATAAGCAGTAATGTGTGGAAAGATCCGCTATAAAGAAAAAAAAGTGGTGGGTACAGTGGCTTATGCCTGTAATCCCAGCACTTTAGGAGACCGAGGCGGGCAGATCACTTGAGGTCAGGAGTTCGAGACCAGCTTGGCCAACATGGCAAAACCTATCTCTACTAAAAATACAAAAATTAGCTGGACATGGTTGCTCACACCTATAGTCCCAACTGCTCAGGAGACTGAGGCAGGAGAATCGCTGGAACCTGAAATCGCACCACTGCGCTCTGGCCTGGGTGACAGAGCAAGACTCCATCTCAAAAAAAGAAAAAGAAAAGTTCCTCTGGACTTGAAAATAAAGTAAGGCTTCTTCTGAACAGTACTTAAATTAATCGAGATGAGGAGAAAGAGGTCAGAGACTACAGAACAAGGCTCTTTGTGGTCTCAGACTTCCCATCTATGTAATGGGAAGACTTTCTAAAGATCTGTCAAATTAAGAGTGTAGAGCACCATCCACTCCATGCCTGGAACTGTACCCCACACGGAAGCACCCAGTAAACAAAAGACAGTCTTTTCTCACTGAGCTCTTACAGATTTAGAGGCCAGGTAAAGGACTTCGGGGGAATGGCAGAGTGATCATGCCTCCAGAGGAGGAGGGTTCTGAGATAGATGGAGCAGCAAGGGAAGTTCTCTTAGATGAAGAGAGGCTTGGCTGGACACGAAAAGACAGGTCAGATTTAGAAAGGCAAGAGTGGAGGTGGCAGAGGCACACCACGAAATTGCCAATGTGACAAGAGAGGGAACTGACAACAATTAAATCAACACTAGCTGGGGAACAGGTTCTTGCTAAGTGATTTACAACCCTTCTCATTTTAATTCTCAGGGTAATTCACTTAAAAAATGAGGAATTAGAGACACTGAGAGATGAGTGATTTACCTATGGCCAAAACAAGAAGTCTGTGAGCCCCTGCCTGGCTGAAGGAAAGGACCTGGAAGGGAAAGGAGCAGGCGAGGCTAGGGAAGGGAGAATGAGGTTCAGAAATGGTCCTGGATGCCAGGTGTGTTGGGTCCTGCCAGCAGAAGACACAATGGTCATGTCAAATGACAAGTCTCATGCTGATAAGCATTTGACACTACTGATCACTCCCTTCTCCCCGAAATCCTGTCTTCCCTCAAATGCCAGGATGCCATGCTCTCTGCCTGCCCTCCTACGCCACTGTCTGCGCTTTCTCAGTCTCCTTTGCTTGTTCCTCTCCTTCTCCTTCAACACTGTGTGCCCCAGGGCTCAGGCCTGGTACCTCTTCTCCTCCCCATCTATGCTATTTTGCCTCTTTGGTGGATCATCCAGTATCACAGCTTTGCATACTATCCACATAGCCCAACCTCTCCCCAGAACCCCCAGCACAGATGTCCAAACTGTCTACCTGACATCTCCACATTACTGTGGAGATGACTAGCAGGCAGCTCAAACTTAATGTGATAAAAACTGACCTTCTGCTTCCTTCCTTTCCCCAACTGGCTCACCCTGCAGCCTACATCATCTAGTTCTTGCCAGCACTATCTTTAAGAGGGCCTCAGGCTAAAAACCTGAGTCACCCTTAACATACTCTCCCTTAAATCTATCGGCAAATCTGATTGGATTCCGACCTTCAAAATGAATCTAGAATCCATGAGCAGCTTCTCACTAGCTCCATCACTACCCCCCAGCTCCAGGACAGCATCGCCTTCCACTGAGTGCTAACAAAGCTGCTCCCACACTGCTCTGCTGACACCCCATCTCAGCAACAACCAGGATGATCCTTTTACAGTCTAAGTCAGACAGTAGCATCCCTCTGCTCAATGTCCTCCAATGGTTCTCTTACTCATAGTAAAAGAAAAAGTCCCTACCACGGCCTCATAGCCCACAGGCCCTGTAAGAGATGCATGCCCCTTCTCTCTCACACGTGCACCCTGCTGGCCATTACCCTTGGAACTCTTCTCTCCATCATTACCTCAGTTCCAGCTGCACAGGCCTCTTTACTGATCCTTGAACACAACAGGCATCCACCCCAGGACCTTCGCCCATGCTATTCACTTTGCCAGGAAGGCTCTTTCTCCAGACAGCCTCATGGCTCAGTCCCTCACCTCTTTAGGTTTTGGCTCAAACGTCATCTTCTCATTGAGGCCTTCTTTGACCACTTTATTTAAAATTGCACACCGCCCCCCGGCCAGGCACAGTGGCTCACGCCTGTAATCCCAGCACTTTGGGAGGCAGAAGTGGGCAGATCACAAGGTCAGGAGATCGAGACCATCCTGGCTAACATGGTGAAACCCCGTCTCTACCAAAAATACAAAAAATTAGCTGGGTGTGGTGGCAGGCACCTGTAGTCCCAGTTACTCGGGAGGCTGAGGCAGGAGAATGGCGTGAACCCAGGAGGTGGAGTTTGCAGTGAGCCGAGATCGCACCACTGCACTCCAGCCTGGGCAACACAGCGAGACTCCGTCTCAAAAAAACAAACAAACAAAAAAAAAACCACCTCTTTGCTCCTTTTCCCTTAGATGTACTTATTACCTATTACCTACATACTGTAAAATATACTTTCGTTGTCTATTTTTTCTCCCCCTATAAATTTCATAATGTAAATGGGGGTAACGATTTTGTCCATTTTGTTCACTATCATATTCCTAACTCCTAGGCTGGTACCTGGCAAACAGGTGTTCAATAAATAGCTGAACGATCAGTGCTCAACTCTCTTCTTGGGCAAATTTCATGTTTTGTAAACCAACCTCTGCTAGAGCAGCTTCTCAATGTTCCATTCACTGGGTTATTCAGGATCAGAGATACATCTGCTCTGATTGTCAAGCTATTCTGACTATACTGAAATCGAACATGCCAGACCCCTAGCCCATTTACAGCCAATAAATGGAAGGTAAGTGAATAAATTATGAGAGAGAGAAGAAAGGGCAAGGGTAGAAGATCAGGTGGCAACATCTCCAGTGGGAGAAATGTTCAGTGAAGCCAAGCCACTGTCACCTGCTCCCACAGGTATCAGCTCAGAGTGACAGAGCTGCAGAAGGTCGGGGGGCTCTGGCACAGGACATGATATAAGTACCAGGTCTTTGCCTCCAGGCCCACATGCCTTCTTTGTTCCTCTAACAGCCAACTCTTCACTATCTCTATCCTTGCTGATCCTTCTGCTTGGATTATCCCCTCCTAACTGCTCCAATTTATCCTTCAAATCTCAGCTGAGATGACTTCACTTCAAAGACACCTTCCCTTCCAGCGTGATACCTCTGATGCTTAAAAAAATAAACAAACAGGCCGGGCGCGGTGGCTCAAGCCTGTAATCCCAGCACTTTGGGAGGCCGAGACGGGCGGATCACGAGGTCAGGAGATCGAGACCATCCTGGCTAACACGGTGAAACCCTGTCTCTACTAAAAAAATACAAAAAACTAGCCGGGCGAGGTGGCAGGCGCCTGTAGTCCCAGCTACTCGGGAGGCTGAGGCAGGAGAATGGCGTAAACCCGGGAGGCAGAGCTTGCAGTGAGCTGAGATCCGGCCACTGCACTCCAGCCTGGGCGACAGAGCGAGACTCCGTCTCAAAAAAAAAAAAACAAACAAACAAACAAAAAAAAAAAAAAAACCTTTCCTGCACGTACTATCTTTTTTTTTTTCTTAGAGACAGACAGTCTTGCTCTGTCACCCAGGCTAGAGTGCAATGGTGTGATCATAGCTCATTGCAGCATCGAACTACTGGGCTCAAGCAATCCTCCTGCTTCAGCCTCCTGAGTAGCTGGGACTATTGGCATATGCCATGCCCAGCTAATCTTTTCAAGTTTTTTGTGGAGTCTCGCTAAATTATCCAGGCTGGTCTTGAACTCCTGGCCTCAGGTGATCCTCCCGCCTCAGCCTCCCAAGTAGCTGGGATTACAGGCATGAGCCACTGCACCTGGCCATGCATGTACAATCTTTTGTTTTGTTTTGTTTTGTTTTTTGAGACGGAGTCTCGCTCTGTAGCCCAGGCTGGAGTGCAGTGGCCGGATCTCAGCTCACTGCAAGCTCCGCCTCCCGGGTTCACGCCATTCTCCGGCCTCAGCCTCCCGAGTAGCTGGGACTACAGGCGCCCGCCATCTCGCCCGGCTATTTTTTGTATTTCTTAGTAGAGACGGGGTTTCACTGTGTTCGCCAGGATGGTCTCGATCTCCTGACCTCGTGATCCGCCCATCTCGGCCTCCCAAAGTGCTGGGATTACAGGCATGAGCCACTGCACCTGGCCATGCATGTACAATCTTAAGAAGGTATTTCTCTGTCACATCCTCCAGTATTCTTATTCATACATTTCCTGAGCATCTTCTGTGTACCAGAAACATTTCTACACGTTGGGAATGCAGCAGTGAAAGAAACAGACATCCTTCCCTACATGGAGTTTACATCCTAATGGGGGAAAGAGACTGTAAGCAAGATAAATGAGTAAAATACGCAACATCTTAGATAGTGATGAACACTATGGAGGCAAAAAAGAGGAGGGAAGGAGGATAGGGAGGGGAGAGGGGATGAAGGGAAGTTAAAATTTAACTAGGGTGGCCGTAGAAGGCCTCCTTGAGAAGGTGACAGGTGACAATGTCTGGGGAAGAGGCTGCCAAACAAAAGAGATCGCCAGTGCAAAGGTGAGTATGTGCCTGGCGTGTCTGAGGAACAGTAGGGAAGTGAATGTGGCTGAGTGAGCAATGAGGAAATAGTGGGTCAGGAAGCCACAGGAGAATGCAGGGGTCCTTATGAGCAAGCATGAGGTCTCTGGCTTTTACTGAGTGAGCTGGAGCCACTGGAGGGTTTTGAGCAGAGGAATCCTGACATCTGACTTATATTTTAACAGGCTCTGGCTGCTATGCCTTTTGTTTCCCTCGTGGCTTATTGGTTTTTCTAATCATTGCTTTTTTTCTCTACTTCTTTGTCTCTCTCTCCCTCTAGAATGAAGTAAGCAACTTGAGGGCTTATCTGAAGCCTGAAGCCACATCTGGCCTGTTGACCTATCAACATAGGCCAGCATCAGGCATTAGCAGGCCTCGATAAATACCGAATGAATGCTGGACTTAGGAAGTCTCTGTCCTCAGTGTCCCAGCAGCCAGCCACCCAACACTCGGGGATCAGGCAATGAAGACCACCACAGCAGCAGACCCAAGGCTGGCTCTACTGAAATTGTGTTATTCCACTCGCAATATGCTTAAGATCCTAAATGTAAGGAGGGTGTGGTAAAAAGTATCTGCCAACCAAGTCTATTCTGCTACGGAACTCAGTTACTGAAATGCCGAAAATGAACAATGAAGGTTCAGTTTTAAAGCTTTTGAGACCTGACTTTCTTCTTTTTTTTTTAAATTATACTTTAAGTTCTAGGGTACATGTGCACAACCTGCAGGTTTGTTACATATGTATACTTGTGCCGTGTTGGTGTGCTGCACGCATCAACTCATCATTTACATCAGGTACAAACCTACCACCTTCCAGCTCCGAGTCCACAGGGCGGACTGTGGTAACTGGTGGTAACCTGGGGGATCAGTGACTAAGGCATCCCAGTAACTGATGAACTCTGGGCCTTGTGGGGTCAACCCAGAGTTAGGCTACACTCATACCATAACTAGGAGAGGCCTCCCTTCCTGACAGAGGTCAGAAGTCAAGTTCAAGGCTAAAGACCCAGACAGCATGAGGCATAGGAGTGTAGAACCATAGCCAAGTCCTTCCTCAGCTCCACTATATAAGAGGGGACAATCTAAACACAAGGAGTGGGTAGGTGAAGGCAGCCATAGCAGGTAGGACAGGGGCTCTCCCAGGCTCTACAAAGCAAACAGGCACAACTGCAGCACAACTGTAAAATGGGAACTGCAGTGTTACACGCCTGAGGGGTTTGTGAGGCCAAAACAAGTCAATACACACCTAGCCCTTAGCAGTGCCCAGCCCACAAAATGCCTGATAAATGTTAGCCACTATTACTACTACTGAGACAGAGTTTACCACTTCTCTGCTCGGTACCAGATTCCCAGGCCTCTGGAAGCCCTGAAACACTCTGGCGGCTGTCTGGTGGTAGCAACTGTAGTTTGAAAGTAGTCTCAGCACTGATCAGATTTCTCCCTGTCTCTATGAGGTGACATGAGGATGGAGAGGAGATAATCTAGAAAGTGCTTTGAATCCCTTAGGAGTCAAGGAATCCTAACAATTCAATGCAATATTCCTTCATTCACTCATTGAACACCTGCTGAGCACCAACTATGTACCAGACGTCTCACTGGGTGCTGGAGACATAGTTAAGGCAGGTCCTCATCAAGGATTAAGAGCTATTTACTGGCCGGGTGCGGTGGCTCACACCTGTAATCCCAGCACTTTGGGAGGCCAAGGCGGGCAGGTCACTTGAGGTCAGGAGTTCAAGACCAGCCTGGCCAACATGGTGAAACCCTGCCTCCACTAAAAATACAAAAATTAGCCAAACATGGTGGCAGGCGCCTGTAATCCTAGCTACTCTGGAGGTTAAGGCAAGAGAATCTCTTGAACCCGGGAGGCAGAGGTTGCAGTGAGCTGAGATTGCGCCATTGCACTCCAGCATGGAGGAAAAAGCAAGACTGTCTCAAAAAAAAAAAAAAAAAGAAAGAAAGAAAAAAAAAAGAGCTATTTACTTGGAAGAGAGCCAAGTAAACAATCACAACCCACTGTGACCCTTGCCACAGGACATCAAGGAGGGGCATCCAGCTCAGACTTCGGGGCGATGATCAGATGGGAAGAACCAAGTAGCACTGCAGCTAGGCAGGTAAGGTTGGGAGAGCAGGAAATGGTGTTCAGGCAGAGGGAATAGCGCAAAGCAAAGGCAGACAGTTGGAAGGCCAGGTGTGGTGGCTCACACCTGTAACCCCAGCACTTTGGGAGGCCCAGGTGGAAGAAAGGACTGCTTGAGGCCAGGGGTTTGAGACCAGCCTGAGCAACATAGCAAGACTCTGTCTCTACAAAAAATAAAAACAATTTGCCAGGCACAGTGGCACTCACCTGTAGTCCTAGCTACTTGGGAGGCTGAGGCGGGAGGATCGTTCAGGCCCACAAGTTGGAGCCTGCAGTGAGCTATGATAGCTCCACTGTACTACAGTCTGGGTAACAAACCAAGATCCTGCCTCAAAAAAAGAAAAAAAAGAGTTGGGGCTTGCAGAAGTAGCAAGCAGCTGAGGTTGACGGGAGCGTGGGAAAAGGTGAGTACGGAGTAGGAGAGATGATGAAAGAGAGCTAGGCAGGGGTCAGAGTCCAAAGGGCCTTGAATGTCACGTTAAGGAATGTGAGTTTTAGCCTGAGGGCAACTAGGAGCCACTGATGAATTTTCAAGCAGAACTTTCTTTAAGGATTCCCCAACTGCTTTGCTGACATTTTTTCTCAGGAGTATTTGTTCCTCTCTATGCGAAGAGATAAAGAACAGAAAAGTCACTTCTGGGCTGTGATAATATCAACGATCTCTTTTAGGCAAAAGACCTGTCGAGAAAAAGAAATGTCTGCAAGACACAAATGTCCCCTCAACTTTCAGAAACACAGCAAAGTGTAAAACCCAAGCCACGTTTGCTTATTGTCAGCACGTCAGGCTTTGGTGCCAGACATGGGAAGCTCCTGGGAAGCGGGCAGTTAAGAAATGCAAGAGTTTCAGAGAATAACCAGAAAAAGATGCAAGTCCGAGCTCAAAGTCAGAAGGACCAACAAATTGAACTTGCTCTGAACTACTTTTAGGAAGTGAAACAAGAAGGGTGGAAGAAGTCCTGAGTACATTAAGGTCTCTGTTTGCAGAAGGAAGTAACGCTCCAGAAGCCAAGGCTGGCAGACTTCCTCAGACACAGGCCCCCCAGCAGGCATCAGTCAGCCTCGAGTCAAAGCACCCAAAAATCACAGGCCCTGCACAAATTTTCCCATCTAACCCTCACACAAAGCAGGGGTAGGGGAGTCAGAGAGGGTGGCCAGTATGATTTTAGAGCTGAGGTAAAGGAGGGCCAGCCTATGTAAACCTTCCAGGTCAGGGCACACTGCCAGGAAGCTGCTGAACTGCGGAGCTGGGGTTGAACCCAGGGCTGACTGACTGGGAATCGAGTGATCTTTCCTTCATACCTCTGGGCTCTTGAAGCAGCTCAGGGGGAAGCCTCCACTGACCCACACTCAACAGATGATCTCCACACAACCTCTGAGGGATCTGACTCTTTGAGAACTACTGAAGCTGCTCCTCATGACAGTTTCTAAGAGGTCAGAGGACACTGGTGGGCTCAACTCAGGACAGAAAACCACATGCTCTGAGCTCTGCTCATGTTCCTACCCTCTGTGACAAGTTGCTTCATCTCAAATCCTCCCTTGGAAGGATGGGAGTAAGGTGACAATATTAAGTTTCTGTGAATTCAATGGAACTAGGACAACAGATCGTAGAGCTAAACAAAAAAAAGGTATTACAGTAATATTTATATACAGCTTTCTTCAGAAGCATGTGGAAGCCCTCACAGGTTCATTCACAGGTTCATACCCCTAGGAATAGACAGGAAGGCGGCAGGTCTTTCTCATGTTGATGTCAGGGAAACTGAGGCAGAATTGAAGCAAGTGAATATCCGCAATGGAATGAGGCTCAGATTCATACAGCCTAGTCCTTCAGCCACCAAACCATCGCACCACCTTCCAAGTAAGATGTGCTCAGCTCTGGTGAGAAGCCATGGGGCCTGCATATTTCTCAGAAAGGCAAAGATTCTTCCTCTGGGTACCTTCTTCCAGAACCTAGGACCAAAAGATCCCCTAGAGGTCATGTGGTTCCTCTCTTTTTAGACCAAAAGGAATGCAGCTCAACCACTCTGAAGAGAAGTTCTGGATAGTCTTCAAATAGCTTTCACGGATAGCCTGTTTTGTGTCTCACTGTTCCCCAAAGTCAGGAAAATCTTAGACTCTTGCCCTGAGAGATATCACTAATAGCAACAGTCTGCAGGATTATTTTATCCTAAAGAAAGCGAATCAAATGACCCTTATGAAGATCAGACAAAAAACAATAAGGCTACATCTTGACACAAATCCAAATAAATACAACGGCAGCTAAAAGTCTTTTTTTTTTTTTTTTTTGAGATGGAGTCTCTCACTCTGTGGCCCAGGCTGGAGTGCAGTGGCACGATCTTGGCTCACTACAACCTCCGCCTCCTGGGTTCAAGCGATTCTCCTGCCTCAGCCTTCCAAGTAGCTGGGATTACAGGCTTGTGCCACCACACCCAGCTAATTTTTGTATTTTTAGTTGAGACGGTTTCACCATGTTGGTCAGGCTGGTCTTGAACTCCTGACCTCGTGATGCACCCGCCTCAGCCTCCCAAAGTGCTGGGATTACAGGCATGAGCCACTGGGCCCGGCTAAAAGTCTTAAATATCCCCTACTCCCCAACCTTACTCCAGTCTTTCCTTTGTCTCTGTACTTTGCAGGTCCCTGAGAGCCTGGGCAGGAAACCTGGCCTTGCCTCTACTACCCGAATGACCTTACATGTGTGATTTAACCTCTCTGTGCCTCAATGTCCTCATCGATAAAACAGGGATCTTTAATCCCCACAAAGGTTGCTGTGAAGTTTAAATGTGTCATTGTAAGGAAAGTGTTTAGCACAGTGCCGGGTACACAGAAGGGGCTCGATAGCCACTAGCAAGCATCTCCCTCGTTATTTTGTAGCATTATCACCGGTGTCCCCATTCAGTCAACATGTTGTCTTAGAGGCTCCAACACACAAGACCAAGCCCGTGCCTAGCCGCGGGCGGGCGGCACGGGACCGTTTTCTAATTTTTCTTTCTTTCTTTCCTTTTTTTCAACCTTGGCAAAGAGATAACGCCCTGAACAACTAGGAGGCATCAGGATGGCCATGCGGGTGAGCCTGAAAGAGGAAACTAGAGCCCGAAGAGTTTTCCCTCCGGCCAGTGAGGAATTCCTCGGGGCCTAAGTCTAAGAGTCTCTCTGAGCGGGAGCCCCAGGAGGGGCTGCGGATCTGGGGCGGCGGAGGAACAGGCCGGCGGCCAAGTGAGAGCGAATGAATGAACTAACCCTCAGCCCTTCCTCCTCCTCTGGCTGGGGACGCCGCTCGCGCCTCTGCAGCGCCGCGTCCTCTTCATGACCTCTGACCCTGCAAACCCCTCACCTAGGACCCCTGACTCCCCGCCCCACTTCTTCTCCTGGCTCGCCCAGGTCCCCGCTTCCTCACCCGCAGGTCCCAACAGCTCCCGGCGCCACGGCTCGGTTCGGCTTGGCACCAAAATGTCCGCGGCTTCCACCTCTCGCTCTCCCGGTGCGTCCCAGCTGCCGGCGGCTCGGAGCCCCGCGGCTGTCACCTGCCGGGCGGAAGTGAGCTGCCCGCGCGCGGGTACTTCCGGTGGACGCAAGGCCTGAAGGCGGGGTCAAGGGTACAACCCTGGCGGGGGTGGTGGCCGTGGGGCGGGGCAAGAAAAGGGGCCGAGCCCAACGGTATTAACCCCTCGGCAGCCGCGGCGCTGCTATGCTGCAGTCTCCCGCAGAGCCCCTGGGAAACCAGCCCGCCAGTTAATTCAGCGTGAGGGGGCCAGGCAAGATCGTAGGGACTTTGAAGTCCATCTTCTGTGTAAAGACGGCAAGTCTGAAGTTCTAAGAGGGGCAGGGTTTTGCTCAAGGTCACTCTTTTTTTTTTTGGTTTGAAACAGGGTCTTGCTCTGTTGCCCAAGCTAGAGTGCAGTGGCTTGAAGATCTGGGCTCACTACAACCTCCGCCTCCCGGGCTCAGGTGATCCTCTCACCTCAACCTCGCAAGCATCTGGGAGCACAGGCGCGCAGCACTACGCCTGGCTAATTATTTATTATTTACTTGTTTATTTATTTTTTGTAGAGAGAGGCTGTCTCACTACATTGCTCAGGCTGGTCTCGAAATCATGCACCCAAGAGATCCTCCTGCCTCGGCCTCCCAAAGTGCTGGGATTACAGGCATGAGCCACTGCACCCGGCCACTTTTCTTTTCTTTTTTTTTTTTTTTTTTTTTTTTTGTAGAGAGGGGTCTCTGTCTCTGCAGCTCTAGTTTGAACTCTTCCATTCTTAACATGAGTGACCTTGAGCCAGACACAGTGGCTCATACCTGTAGTCCCAGCTATTCAGGAGGCTGAGGCAGGAGAATGGCTTGAGCCGGGGAGGTTGAGGTTACAGTGAACTATAATTGCAGCACTGCACTCCAGCCTGGGCAACAGATCCAGACCCTGTCTCAAAAAAAGAAAAAAAAAAAAAAACCATCTGCAATCTCACTGACCTAAGACAATCAACTTTTAATATTTCTGTGAATATTCTTCCAGACTTGATAGATCATTTTTTTTGTTTGTTTGTTTTGAGACAGGGTCTCCCTCTGTTGCCTGGACTTGAGTGCAGTGTCGTGATCTTGGTTCACTGCAACCTCTGCCTCCCAGGTTCAAGCGATTCTCCTGCCTGGGCCTCCCAAATAGTTGGGATTACAAGCATGCGCCACCATGCCCGGCTACTTTTTGTATTTTTAGTAGGAGGGGTAGTTCACCATGTTGGCCAGGCTGGTCTTGAACTCCTGACCTCAAGTGATCTGCCCACCTTGGCTTCCCAAAGTGCTGGGATTATAGGCGTGAGCCTCTGTGCCCAGCCTCAATTGATATTTTTTAACTCACCAAAATATTGGTAAAAGTTTCCCAAAATAGTAAATACATTTCTACTCGGCACTTTCCAATATCTGCATAGTATTCCATTACATGGATGGTACTGCTAATCTCAAAAACAGTCCCCTAAGGTTATCAATCTTTTTTAATATTATCAAAAACTTGTTAATAAATAAGCTTGCACAGCTAAGTCTGTATGTCCTATCTAATATATATATTACTGTTTTATATTTAACATAATTTTGTATGCTTAATCAGCCTCAAAGCCTTTAAAAGTTGTTATTTTGAAATAATTATAGACTTACAGGAAATTGCAAAATTAGTAACAAAATTGAGTCCCATGTACCCTTCACCCAGCTTCCCACAATGGTGACATTTTATATATTTGTAGTATAATAGCAAAACCAGGAAATTGGCATTGGTAAAATACAGTTATCTAAATTACAAACCTTATTCCATTTTTATTTATTTATTTATTTTATTTTATTTTACTTTATTTGAGATGGAGTCTCGCTCTGTCGCCCAGGCTGGAGTGCAGTGGTGCAATCTCGGCTTACTGCAAGCTCCACCTCCCAGGTTCACGCCACTCTCCTGCCTCAGGAGAGGATGGGAGGCAGGGCTTGCAGTGAGCCGAGATCGCGCCACTGCACTCTAGCCTGGGTGACAAAGTGAGACTCTGTCTCCAAAAAAAAAAAAAAAAAAAGTAGTCAGGGAACAAATGGAATTTTTTTTAATTTTTATTTTTGGCTTCAACAACGGAATTTCTTTTCTCACAGTGCTGGAGACTGGAAGTCTAAGATCAAGGTACTGGCAGGGTTCCTTTCCTCTGAGGCGTTTCTCCTTGGCTTGCAGATGGCCGCCGTCTTGCTATGTCCTCACACAATCTTTCCTCTGTGTGCCTGGAATAATTTTATATGTATGTATGTGCTATGCAGCATGTGTGATACGCAACTCTCTGGAGGAACTGCCTTTCTCTGATGATAGACATTGGTAAATGCCACCCACCTCAGTGGAAAACAAAATTTCACTGGGAATGTAACATGGGAAGAGAAAAATTATCCAACAAAACAAACCAACAGACCTAAAGGTATCAAACTGGAGAGCTTATGTACAAGTGGCAAGTTAGTGGTTGAAGGAGTCAGAGCTTTCAGATTTCCAAGGAAAGAGAGGTCACAGCACTGGGTGGCTCAGGAAGGACTTCCTGGGGAAGATGGCATTTGCGCTGTCTTGCCAAATAAGAACAGAGTTGCATAGGCTGAAGAGAGAAGGAAAGGGTAATCCAGGGGGAAGAACTGTGTCGAGGCAGGAATACCTCGCAGGCCCCCCGGTGCAAGGGAGCCAGGTGTCTGAGCCCTGCAGAACACATTTTCCAAGCCCCTGGTTTGAGCCAGGCCCTGGGCTAGGTGCTGGATAGTCAGATGGGTGAGGCTAAGGCCCTGCCCTTGCTGAGCCTACAGCTTGTGGGGAGAGGGGGTAACAGAGGAGCAAGTCACAAGTGTGACTGATTCTGTGACGGGGGACATACTGGGAGGCTATGGGAGTCTAGCGCTAAAACTGAAGGTCCTTTGGGTTGGAGGGACTAGGGGACGCCTGGACAAGTAGAGGGGATTTTGTTGTTGTTGTTTTTGGTGAGCCGAGGTCTCAGTCCGTCCTCCAGGCTGGAGTGGAGTGGCAGCAATCTCAGCTCACTGCAACGTCTGCCTCCCAGGCCGAAGCATTCTCTTGCCTCAGCCTCCCGAGTCGCTGGGATTACAGGCACCTGCCACCACACCCAGCTAATTTTTGTATTTTTAGTGGAGATGGGGTTCCACCATGTTGACCAGGCTAGTCTCGAATTCCTGACGTCAGGTCATCCGCCCGCCTTGGCCTCCCAAAGAGCTGGGATTATAGGCATGAGCTACCATGCCCGGCTTTTTTTGAGACAGAGTCTCGCTCTGTCACTCAGGCTGGAGTGCAGCTGTGCAAACTTGGTTCACTGCAACTTCTGCCTCCCGTGATCAAGCAATCCTCCTGCCTCACCCTCCTGAGTAGCTGGGACTGCAGTTGCACACCACCATGCCTGGCTAATATTTGTATTTGTAGTAGAGATGGGGTTTTGCCATGTTGGCCAGGCTGGTCTCAAACTCCTGACCTCAAGCAATCCACCTCCAAAGTGCTGGGATTACAGGCATGAGCCAACACACACACGGCCAAGTAGAGTGTATTTAATCAGGAACTGCAGAATAACAGTGAATGTTTATGGAACACATAGCATGCCAGGGAGTGTGCAGAAAATCTCATTTCCTCCTGACATCAGCCCCATGAGGAAGGGGTTGTTTTAGCTCCATTTCATCTTGGGGGGAACTTCAACCCTGAGAACTTAAATCAAATAGCATGTGAGTGACAGGGCTGAGGGCCTGGTCCCAGATCCCCAGCTCTCATGAGTTTCACTCATTCACCTAAAATATAATTGTCACTGCTACCTGAGCCAGGCACACTGGGAATGCAACAGTGAACAGGGTATGGCACAGTGCCCCCCGGGGGCTCACTGTTGAGTATGGGAGAAAGACAAATAAAGGGACAATTATAACTCAGAGTGGTAGGAAGTACCAGGGAGGCACAGGGGATGCAGGCACCAAATTCAGCCTGGGAAAGTCAGGGAAGGCTTCCTGGAGGAAGTGACACCCAACCTGAACTGTGAAGGGTGAGACTATTCCTAGTAGTTAACCATTAACTAGGCACTGCATGAAGCGCTTCTGCATATTAACTCATTAAACTTTCCCAACAATTCCATGGCAGTTCCACGACTGCCTCCAAGTAGAGATCAGGAAAAGACCAGTGGGCAGAACTGATTTCTCGCCTACTTCCATGAGGACCTGGACCTGCTCTCCCGCAGCATGGTCTGGCAGGAGAGCTAAAAGTATACTAGTAAGAGGAAGTACAGTTCAATATCAAAGGCTTGATAATTACAGCTTGCAGAGGTGGGTGACAGAAGCAGGGAAGGGGGCCTCTAAGGAAACTTCCCTTTCTGCCCCCATCACTAAACCCACCTAGCCACACTGCCTGAGTCATCCACACCATCAAATGCTGACAGCCGCAACTGGAACAGCCACACCTGGAGCATGTGTGGGTGCCCCAGCCCTCTGAGACCCCAGGCCCAGGAGGAGCTCCTTGCCCTAGGATGGGGGGAGCAGAGCCAATGGTAGCCAAGCCCTCCTGGAGAGAGAGAGAAAGAGAGGGCACTCACTTTCTCCCAAGAAATACACACTTGCTGACAATAATACTACCTCCTGGCTAGTTTTAATTTTTATTTATTTATTTATTTTTTGAGACGGAGTCTCACTCTTTTTGCCCAATCCACCTACCACGCACAACTAATTTTTGTATTTTTAGTAGAAACGAGGTTTCACCATGTTGGCCAGGCTGGTGTCGAACTCCTGACCTTAAATGATCTGCCCACCTTTGCCTCCCAAAGTGCTGGGATTACAGACGTGAGCCACCACGCCCAGCCTATTTTTATTTATTTTAGAGGTGAGGTCTCACTATGTTGCCCAGGCTGGTCTCAAACTTCTGGCCTCAAGCAATCCTCCTGCTTCAGCCTCCAAAGTTCTGGGATTACAGGTATGTGCCTCTGTGCCCAGCCAGGACATTTTAAAACTTTTCCCCAAGCCCCAGGTTTTTTATACCCTGCCCGATTTGAGCTGGCTGGTGGAGACAGGGCTGTCTAGTCCTTTGTTTTTGAGACAGTTTCGATCTCGTTACTGCAAGCTCCACCTCCCAGGTTCAAGTGATTCTCTTGCCTCAGCCTCCGGAGTAGCTGGGATTAAAGGCCCATGCTACCATGCCCAGCTAATTTTGTTTGTTGTTTTTATTTTTGTTTTGAGACAGAGTCTCGCTTTTGTTGTTCAGGCTGGAGTGCAGTGGCACAGTCTTGGCTCACTGCAACCTCCACCTCCTGGGTTCAAGCCATTCTGCTGCCTCAGCCTCCCAAGTAGCTGGGATTACAGGTGCCCGCCACCATGCCTGGCTAATTTTTGTACTTCAGTAGAGACAGGGTTTCACCATGTTGGCCAGGTTGATCTCGAACTCCTGACCTCAGTTGATCTGGCCGCCTGGGCCTCCCAAAGTGCTAGGATTACAGGCGTGAGCCACTGCACCTGGCCCGTCCAGTTCTTTGGGCCTCAGTTTCTCTTCTCTGAGACCTGTGCACCCACTATGTGCCAAGCATCGTTGTATGCCCTTGACATCCATCACTTCATTTAACTCTCACTGTTCTCAATAGGTAGATGCTAAGATAACCCCATTTTACAGATGAGGCCACTGAAGTCCTGAAATGTTGAGGGACTTTCCCACCTTCCCATAGCTACAATGGGCTGAATGGGGAGTCAAGGCTAGGGCTGATGACGGCAGGCCCCATGCTTTCTTCTCCACTCACCCTTACCTGCCTCATGAGGTTTCATCCAATGCCAGGAAGGTTGAGAGTTCGTGCGGTCTCGTGAAATGACCCACTGTGACCCCTACCACTGGCATTCTGTGACCCTCAGCAAGTCCCTTCCCCTTTCTGATGCTCAGAATCTCAGAGCAACGTCCTTCCCATCCTCCCTCCACAATGAATGGGTGCATAAATACATGAACAAATTAAGTATTCTTTCCCTCTGCACCCACTAGAGTGCACACTGGTGCCACTAACCACCACTGTTCCCTTCAAATGCCATCCTTGCACAGGGGCCGCTATGCCTTTCTATTCCCAGCCTTTCCGCACTCTTCTTCCTCTGTTATTACTATTCCTCTACTCCAGTCTCTGTTTGCTTGCTGGTTTCTGTTGTTTTCATCCTGCAAATCTCTAAAAGTTGCCACAGAGCCTTTCTAAAAGGAGGAAGGAGGTGGCTTTATCCACAGCCTCAGGAACACCAGCCTCTACCTACTTGCTGAGGGCAGGCAGTTTCCCATCCCTCCTGCCCAGCCCAGGCCTGGCACAACCCCCAGGGCAGAGGGGCCTAGAGCTTGCCAGGGATCCCAGCCTTTGCCCCCAGCTCTCCTTGCTGCAGATGTCCTCAGTGCACCATCTCTGGTCTTCCCAGTAGCAAATTCCTGCTCAGCCCCTCCTAGCTGTACACCACAGGCTCCCTCTTGAAAAGCTCTGCTCTCTCAGGTACCCCTATACTGAACTACCCTCCGCCAATGCATCGAAAAAGCCCGGGCTCTCGGCTGGGCGTGGTGGCTCACGCCTGTAATCCCAGTGCTTTGGGAGGCCGAGGTGGGTGGATCACTTGAGGTAGGAGTTTGAGACCAGCCTGGCCAACATGGAGAAACTCCATCTCTACTAAAAACACAAAAATTAGCCAGGGATGGTGGCATGTGCGTGTAATCCCAACTACTGGGGGAGCTGAGACAGGAGGATCACTTGAACCTGGGAGGCGGAGGTTGCAGTGAGCCAAGATCATGCCACTCCACTCCAGCCTGGGCAACAGACTCTTGTCTCAAAAAAAGAGAAAAGAAAAAGCCCAGGCTCTCAACCCCACCTAGGCTCAGATCTTCAGCTATGGGACTTCAGTTTCCAGTCTGAAAAATGGGGCTTATTGTGGTTTGAATGCATCCCCCAGGAAGCACATGTTGGCAGTCCCCACTGCAACAGTGTTAGGAGATGGGGCCTAACGGGAGGTGTTTGGGTCATGAAGTGTCTACTCTCATGAGTGGATTAATGCCAGTCACGGAGGGGCTTGAGGCTGTGTGTTAGATCTCTTGCACTCTCTCTCACCCTCTCCCTTTCTACTGTGGGAAGATACAAGGAGGCCCCCACCAGATGCTGAGCAGATGTTGGCACCATGCCCTTGGACTTCTGGACTTTGAGAACCGTGAGCCAAATACATTTCTGTTTATTATAAATTACCGAGGTATTCTGTTAAAGCAGCACAAGACAGACTAACATAGGTTGGTCGTGCCTTCTTGCAAGGTTGCTGAAGAGATTAAATTATAGAACTAATGTACAGTGGCTGGAACCTGTAAGTCCCCGTTAAATGGGAGCTACCATTTGTATTAATTTTTAAAAATAGAGGTTGGTGGAAGGTCTCACCATGTTGTTGATGCTGGTCTCAAACTCCTGGCTTCAAGTGATCCTCCTGCCTTGGCCTCCCAAAGTGCTGGGATTACAGGTGTGAGCCACTATGCCCAGCCTGTGTTAATATTCAGCTAGCTAGGCTTGATGGCTCATGCCTGTAATCCTAGTACTTTGGGAGGCTGTGGCAGGTGAATTGCCTGAGCTCAGGAATTTAAGACCAGCCTGGGCAACATGTTGAAACCCCTGTCTACACTAAAATACAAAAAATTTGCCAGGCGTGGTGGCACATGCTTGTAGTCTCAGCTACTCGGGAGGCTGAGGCAGGAGAATCACTGGAACCTGGGAGGCAGAGGTTACAGTGAGCCAAGATCATGCCAACTGCACTCCAGCTTGGGCTACAGAGCGAGACTGTCTCAAAAAAAAAAAAAAAAATTAGTGCAGCTCAGCCACTTCCTGGCTGTGGGTCCATCAGCATATTACTTAGTTTCTTTACCTCAACTTCCCTATCTGGAAAATGGGACTAACACCCTACTTTTTACAGATGTCCAGAAAAACTAGATGTTTTCTCTTTTTTTTTGAGATCTTGGCTTACTGCAACCTCCACCTCCCAGGTTCAAGTGATTCTTCTGCCTCAGCCTCCTGAGTAGCTAGGACTACAGGCAGGAGCCACCACACCCAGCTAATTTTTGTATTTTGGTAGAGACAGGGTGTCACCATATTGGCCAGGGCGGTCTCGAGTTCCTGACCTCATAATCAGCCCGCCTCGGCCTCCTAAAGCACTGGGATTACAGGCGTGAGCCACCGTGCCCAGCCGAAACTAGATGTTTTCCAGGTGGGAAAGGTAGGTAATGTTCTTCAGACAACTAGTAAGCACTTAATAAAAAGTAGTGTTTGTAATTATTAATAGTCATCAACTAGGGCACAAACAAAATGTCAATAAACTCCCATATAGTAGAAATTGTTCATATATTATTCCTTGACCACAATTAAAAAAACTGGAAATCAATAATGAAACCAGAAAACTGACTTCACACTAGCAAATAAAAGTCTTTTTTTTTGAGATGGAGTCTCACTCTGTCACCCAGGTTGGCATGCAGTGGTATAATCTCAGCTCACTGCAGCTTCCACCTCCCGTGCTCCAGTGATTCTCCTGCCTCAACCTCATGAGTAGCTGAGATTACAGGTGTGGGCCACCATGTCTGGCTAATTTTTGTATTTTTAGTACAGATGGGGTTTCACCATGTTGGCCAGGCTGGTCTCAAACTCCTGACCTCAGGTGATCCACCCACCTTGGCCTCCCAAAGTGCTGGGATTACAGGCGTGAGCCACTGCGCCCGGCAAAACAGTCTCTTTTAAACATCTGAAACTCCTGGGTAAGTGGTGAATTCAACATATCCACGTAACTCCACTCCCTTCTGAAATCTCACTAAAACAACAATAAAGGAATTTTCTTTTTTTGCTTGAGATGGGGTCTCACTCTGTCACCTAGCCTGGAATGCAGTGGCATGGCCTTGACTCCTTGCAGCCTCAACCTCCCGGGCTCAAGCAATTCTCCCAAGTGGCTGAGAGTCACGCATCCAGCTAATTTTTAAATTTGTTGTTGTTGTTGTTGAGATGGGGTCTCACTATGTTGCCCAGGTTGCTCTCAAACTCCTGGACTCAAGCAATCCTCCCACTTTAGCCTCCCAAAATGCTGGGATTACAGGCATGTGCCACTCACTGTGCCTGGCCAGAATTTTTTAATGATAAAATATATATAACATAAACATATACATTATATACATATATATACACACAACATAAAAATTTATCATTTGGGCCATTTTAAAGTGCACAGTTCTGTGACATTAAGTACATTTACATACGTAACCATCACCACCATCTATCTCCAAAATTTCTTTTTTTTTTTTTTTTGAGACAGAGTGTCGCTCTGTCACCCAGGCTGGAGTGAAATGGCGCAATCTCGACTCACTGTAAGCTCCGCCTCAGCCTCCTGAGTAGCTGGGATTACAGGCGTCCACCCCCACCTGGCTAATTTTGTATTTTTCGTAGAGACAGGGTTTCACCATGTTGGCCAGGCTGGTCTCAAACTCCTGACCTTAAGTGATCTGCCCATCTTGGCCTCCCAAAATGCTGGGATCACAGGCATGAGCCACTGCGCCCGGCGATCTCCGGAACTTTTTCATCTTCCCAAACTGAAGCTCTATATACATCAAACACTAACTTCCCATTTCCCCTCTCCTTGTAGTCCCTGGCAACCACTATTCTACTTTCTTTTTCTTTTTCTTTTTTTTTGAGACAGAGTCTCAGTCTGTCACCCAGGCTGGAGTGCAATGGCGCCATCTTGGCTCATTGCAACCTCCGCCTCCCAGGTTCAAGTGACTCTCCTGCCTCAGGCTCCCGAGTATCTGGGATTACAGGCGCGCACCACCATGCCCAGCTAATTTTTGTATTTTCAGTAGAGACAGGGTTTCCCCATGTTGACCAGGCAGGTTTGGAACTCCTGATCTCAAGTGATCTGCCCGTCTCAGCCTCCCAAAATGGTGGGATTACAGGCATGAGCCACTGTGCCCGGCCAACTATTCTACTTTCTCTCTCCATGAATTTGACTCCTCTGGGTACCTCATATATGTGAAATTATACAATATTTGTCCTTTTGTGTCTGGTTTATTTCACGTACCATAAATAATATCTTCCAGGTTCATCCACAGTGTAGCATATGTCGGGATTACATTTCTTTTTATGGTTGAATAATATTCTATTGTATATATTCAGCTGTCCCTCAGATTGGTCTAGGACCCCTCGTGGATACCAAAATTCTGAGATGCTCAAGTCCCTTATATAAAATGGTATAATGGCTGGGTGAAGTGGCTCACACTTGTAATCCCAGCACTTTGGGAGGCCGAGGTGGGTGGATCACTTGAGCCCAGGAGTTCAAGATCAGCCTGGCTAACATAAGGAAACGCTGTCTCTACTAAAAACAGAAAAATCAGTTAGGCATGGTGATGCACTCCTGTGGTCCCAGCTACTTAGGAGATTGAGATGGGAGAATCACCTGAGCCCAGAAGGCCGCGATTGTAGTGAGCCGAGATCATGCCACTGCACTCCAGCCTGGGCCACAGAGTGAGACTGTCTCAAATTTAAAAAAAAAAAAAAAAGGATGCCTGTAATCCCAGCACTTTGGGAGGCCGAGGCGGGTGGATCACGAGGTCAGGAGATCGAGACCATCCTGGCTAACAAAGTGAAACCCCGTCTCTACTAAAAATACAAAAAATTAGCCGGGCCTGGTGGCGGGCGCCTGTAGTCCCAGCCACTCAGGAGGCTGAGGCAGGAGAATGGCGTGAACCCGGGAGGCGTAGCTTGCAGTGAGCCAATATCACGCCACTGCACTCCAACCTGGGCGACAGAACGAGACACTGTCTCAGAAAAAAAAAAAAAAAAAAAAAAGACCAGGCGCAGCGATGCATGCCTGTAATCCCAGCACTTTGGGAGGCTGAGGCAGGCAGATCATGAGGTCAGGAGTTCGAGAGCAGCCTGGCCAACATGGTGAAACCTTGTCTCTACTAAAAATACAAAAATTATCTGGGTGCGGTGGAGGGCGCCTGTAATCCCAGCTACTTGGGAGGCTGAGGCAGGGGAATCATTTGAACCCAGGAGGTGGAGGTTGCAGTGAGCCAAGATTGGGCCATTGCACTCCAGCCTGGGCGACAGGGCAACACTCTGTCTCAAAAAAAAAAAGGTGTAGTATTTGCATATAACGGACACACATCCTCCCATATATATCCCTAATGGATAATGGGAGTTAGGGAGGGCAGGAGGACAGAAGGGAATTGATAAATCCACATCAATGGCTAGAAAGATTATCAGGGAGGCCTCAGAGGCTGGAGTAGGTAATGAGAGATTTTGGCTATGCTGAACGACATTTCTCAGAATTCCCTTCCTGAGTGGGCCAGAGGAGAGATTCCTGTGCAAAATTTGTGGGGCAGAGATGAAACCAAAGCCCTTTTTGTAGCTAGCACACGCAGAAGAACCTGTCTTGGCCTCCCAAAGTGCTGGGATTACAGGTGTGAGCCACCACACCCAGCCTGAAACTTCTTAAGTAGTTCCCAGAATCACGTAAGTTCAACACCTGAGACAAATTTCTTCATCTATATGCCCTGGTGTTTCTGTTTCTGTGCTTGAACCCTGACTGAATTGGGGGATACATTGATTCAGGTCTTAACTGGTTCAGCTCTAAGGCAGGTCCTTAGAGCACACGGTCTCCAAAACCCATCAGCCTTGGGTCCTCCCAGTGGGACCTGCTCAGAGTCCAGTTTTTCTAACTGCCCCGTAGCTACCAGTGGCTGGACGAGGACAGAGTCTTTTCAAGCCAGTGCCAACAGCAAGAAACTGCAGTTACCTGCCGACCCATGGGTCAAACAGAACAAAAGAAAACCCAAGACTGGACCTAAAAACCAGATCCTCTGTATCGGTAGAGGGTCCTTTGATAAGTGGGCATCTTGGAACTGGGGCACTCTGGGAACAAAAGTGGTGATGGGACTCTGTGGGTGAGGGTTAACCCCCACTCTTCTACAGGGATAGGGTTACGTGCTCCCAGGAGTGGGATTTGGGTCTCTGCATGCAGGTTGGGACCCTGTTTGAGTAGTGCCCACTTCTGGTTGGGTGAAGAGGCATGTGGAAGCTGGGCTTCCGTCTGGGGCTGAGCTGGACTTCATGACGCCTAGACTCTCCAGCCCAGGCCTTGGCTAGTTCCCAGGGGGCTCTGAGGCATGTCCAGAAGGACAGTGATGGCCCTCAGTGTGACAGGGTGGCTGGGAAGTGGGAAGAATCCAGGGAAGGGGGGGTGGCATCTGGCTTGCCCGAAGGGTCTCCCATGTCAAGCAGGGCAAATTCCCCATACAAAGCAGCCAGCTGCACCTGTCGGAGCTCTCAGTGCTGTGGCTCATCCACTTTACCCTGGGCAGCTGGTGGTACAGAGCTGGTTAGTGCCATCTGAGACCGCCACTGGGGCTGCACTCATGGGGGCGTGGAGAGGCTGGAAATGGCAGGCCTCAGCCTTGTGAAGATCTCTGTTACTCCTTTGCTAATTACCAACAGTGATCCACTGACCCCAGTTCAGGCCTGTTTTCCCCATGTGTACAACAAGGGGACTGGACTGGATGATCACTCATTTGGCTTCCAGCTAGGACTTGTAATAATGGTGATGATGGTGACGACGATGGTGGTGCCATTTGCCAAGAACTCACCATGTGCCTGACTCTGAGCAAAAATCATGAAATTGAACTGGCTCCCTTAATCTGCACAATATCCCCACGGGGCGGGTACAGTTGTTATCCCCATTTCATAGTTGAGGGCATGCAATCCTCGTGCAGTTGGAAAGGAGCTGAGCTGGGAGGAAGATAGGACAGCTGGGAGGAGCCCATCCCAGGGTCACATGGGTCTGGGTCGGGACCCAGGTTCTGCTGTTTCTAGCCATGTGACGCTGAGCAAGTCACCTGCCCTTTCTGTGCCTCTGTCTCCTCTGATGCCCATTCCTCGGGGCTGCTATGTGGCCCAAAGGAGGCAATGCACCATGCATGGTGTACAAAGTGCACACCAAAGTCATCAATCATTGTGACGATTATGGTTTTTCTTTTAGTCTCCCCTATAGCTAGGTATGGCCATATGACTAACCTTTAAGCCAATGATTTGTAAGCACTGTGCCATGTGGAACTTCCAGAAAATCTTCCTTCTTCTTCCCTTCCTCCATCCTGCTCTCTGGAATGAATATACAAAAGCTGAAAATCAATAGCCACCCTAGGCCACAAAGATAGCAGGGATGGGCCACACTGTCTGCTGATTCCCTCACTAGACAAGTTACACAAGAACACACATCTTGTTTATCTTGGTCAAAGCGACCTCCACAACACTTACAAAGTGTGTGTCATGTGCTAAGGGCACAGGTATTGAATGAGTATTGAATGAATAGGTAAATAAATGAATTTACTCCAGATCCACCAATAAATAAGGTCTCAGCTTCCTTCACAGAATTAAATTCTTGATTAATTTAAGTCACATTACTTCTATATGCTTTCCTTTGCTCTCCCAAACTTGCCTCTGTCATAGAAGTATAGTGTTTTTTTTTAATGTGCTCCAGAATTCCCCTCAAAAAAAAGTGTGTTTTTTTTTTTTGAGACGGAGTCTTGCTCTGTCGCCCAGGCTGGAGTGCATTGGCCAGATCTCATCTCACTGCAAGCTCCGCCTCCCGGGTTCATGCCATTCTCCTGCCTCAGCCTGCCGAGTACCTGGGACTACAGGCGCCCGCCACCTCGCCCGGCTAGTTTTTTGTATTTTTTTTAGTAGAGACGGGGTTTCACCATGTTAGCTAGGATGGTCTTGATCTTGTGACCTCGTGATCCGCCCGTCTCGGCCTCCCAAAGTGCTGGGATTACAGGCTTGAGCCACCGCGCCCGGCCAAAAAAAAAAGTTTTAAAATATATTTTTATGACAGTGCTTCCCAGTATATTCCTGCTTAGCAAATTTAAAATTCTTCAGTTTTCATGGTCATGCATATGTACTTTTGTGTATGTCTGCTGTTAAATGCAGGCACTGATTTGTAACAAAATAGACCTCACCTCAAGTTCATAAGAATCATCCAAAATGGTATCTAATGACGTTCCTGGGACCTCAGCTAATTTTTTTTTTTTTTTTTTTTTTGAGACAGAGTCTCGCTCTGTTGCCCAGGCTGGAGTGCAATGGCCAGGTCTCAGCTCACTGCAAGCTCCGCCTCCCGGGTTTACGCCATTCTCCTGCCTCAGCCTCCCGAGTAGCTGGGACTACAGGCGCCCGCCACCTCGCCCGGCTAGTTTTTTGTATTTTTTTAGTAGAGACGGGGTTTCACCGTGTTAGCCAGGATGGTCTCGATCTCCTGACCTCGTGATCCGCCCGTCTCGGCCTCCCATGGTGCTGGGATTACAGGCTTGAGCCACCGCGCCCGGCCCACAGCTAATATTATACTTACATAGAATGCAGTCACTGGGTCCTGAGGATTTCACTGGATGTTGGTTGCTGAAACTGAACTTTATCGGGTCTTTTCCCCTTCCACTGTGGTTTTCCAAATTTCAATATGTCACCTGTCCTCAAACTTTACTTAAATCTTTTCAACTAAATGGAATCTTTATCCCTGCTCCTCTGCTTTTTGAAGCAATGCTTTTCTTCCTGTGATAACACTCCCTGTGGCCCTTTTTGTGGTCTCTTTTGTGGTCACAGGGTTTGTAAACATTTATACTTTTTGCAGCTACATATACTTTTATTCTTATTTTTTACTCTTCCCCAATTGTTGCTCTTCCTTTTAACTCTTTGAGGGAGATAATTAGCTCCATCTTCAACTTTTGTGATGCACCTATTTCTATTTGAGCCTCTTGGCCAGGCACGGTGGCTCACGCCTGTAATCCCAGCACTTTGGGAGGCCAAGGCGGGCGGATCATCTGAGGCCAGGCGTTCAAGACCAGCCTGGCCAACATGGTGAAACCCTGTCTCTACTAAAAATACAAAAATTTGCTGGGCGTGGTGGCAGGCGCCTGTAATCCCAGCTACTAAGGAGGCTGAGGCAGGAGAATCGCTTGAACCTGGGTGGCAGATGTTGCAGTGAGCCGAGCTTGTGCCATTGGACTCCTGTCTGGGCAACAAGAGTGAAACTCCGTCTAAAAAAAAAAAGAATGAAAAACATAACTGATATAAATTAAGTATTGAATACTATATGGGCACTTCTCTATGTTGCCTCCTTGAAACATCACAATCGCTTTGAGGCATAATTAGTTTATTATAGTCATTATACAGATGAGGAATGTGACTCTCAGTTAAATAAATTATTCACAAGACGCACCAAGAGTTGGCTCTCTGTAACACCAAAGGCTAATCCATAAAGTATCATGCTACACTGCCTGTAGTGGCGAAGTAGACAGCTGGGCATGTGAGCTTAGTGGGGTTGGTGTTACCCATTGCTCCATGGGTTCGAAATTGGTCTTGCAGAAACCCAGATGGAGAAGCTCTTGGCTGAGGGAGTGAAAAATTACTCAAAGGATATACGAGTGCAACTGAAGGATTATGCTTCCATAGACTATGCATGTTGTTGAGCCTCTCGGAGTAAGAACAGATAATCAAACAGAATCACCCAGTCCTCGGCTGTACCATTCGGTAAGCATCAGCATGCCATGAAGCGTGCTCAGTGCTGTGTTGCTGAGACATAAAATATATCTCAGGCACAGCCCCTTGAAATGGATAATTTTTTTTTTTTGGGGAGGCGGGTCAGCTCTGTAAGCCAGGCTGGGTGCAGTGGCCAGATCTCCAGCTCACTGCAAAGCTCCATGCAGCCCAAGTTCATGTTCTCCTGCCTCAGCCTCCCGAGTAGCTGGGACTACAGGCCATGCACCTGCGCCCGGCTAGTTTTTGTATTTTTAGTAGAGGCAGGGGTTTCACCATGTTAGCCAGGATGGTCTCGATCTCCTGACCTCGTGATCCGCCTGTCTGGCCTCCCAAAGTGCTGGGATTGAGCGGGCACGCCGGCCGAAATGGATCATTTTTAAAATGCACTGGGAAGCAATAACTAATTTGAGTGTCACAACTATAAAGTATAAAACACAGTAAGCCATTGTGCTTAATTGTGCGCTAGTGATAAATATTAATATTAAAAAAAGACTGGCCAAGTCCATCTTAAAACTTGACAATGGCATTCAAGAAAATAAACTTCGGGGCGGGCGGTGGCTCAAACCTGTAATCCCAGCACTTTGGGAGGCCGAGGCGGGTGGATCGAGGTCAGAGTCGAGACCATCCTGGCTAACAGGTGGCTTGTCTCTAAAATACAAAAAACTAGCCGGAGGTGGCTGAGCCTGTAGTCTAGCTACTCCAGACTGAGGCAGGAGGGCGGGGCCGGAGCTTGCAGTGAGCTGAGATCCCGGCCACTGCACCAGCCGGGCTACAGGAAAAACTCAGTCTCAAAAAAAAAAAAAAGAAAATAAACTTCAGGAGCTGGTGGAAAATACTATTTAATATTGGCAATTATACCTCTAAATAATTACATATTCTTTACTTAGAAATTTAATTTTAAATTTGGGTATTCGGAGTTCTTTTTTTTTTTTTTTTTTTTTTTGAGGCCAGGTCTGCATCTGTCACCCAGGCTGGAGTGCAGTGAAGCCCTTGATCGACTCACTGCAGCTCACCTCCGAGTTCACGCATCTCACCTCAACCTCTGTCGCTTCAGGACTGGCGCCGCTGCAGATCATTCTGTATTTTTTAAGTAGGAGTCCTGGTCAGTCTCCTGACCTTGTGATCCGCCCAGCCTCGGCCTCCCAAAGTGCTGGGATTACGGGCGTGACCACGCTGACCTCAGGTTCTTTTTTTGATAAGTGAACAATTATAAAGGGGAATTTTTTTTTTCTAAAATATACCACATCTTTTTTTTTTTTTTTTTTTTTTTTTTGAGATGGAGTCTGCGCTGTGATGCCAGGCTGGAGTGCAGTGGGGCGATCTGCGGCTCACTGGCTCAGCCCCTGGGTTCCGCCATTCCGCCTCAGCCTCCCAAGTGGCTGGGACTACAGGCCAGCTACCCAGCCGGCTAATTTTTTGTATTTTTAGTAGAGGCGGGTTCACCGTGTTAGCCAGGATAGTCTCGATCTCCTGACCTTGTGATCCCACCCACCTCGGTAGGCCTCCCAAAAGTGCTGGGATTACAGGCGAGCCACAGCGTGACAATATACCACATCTTACACACCAAAGTGAATGTTGTTCTTCAAAGAAGTCACTGTGGAAACCCTTACACATACTATTTTGTTTTGTTTGTAATTTTCAGTAAACAAAAAGGGATATTTAATGAAGTACTGGGAGTATAGGTCGCACAGTTTTCTCACTTCACTCCCCAGAGACAACCAATTATTAAACATTTTTGTGTATATCCTTCCGAACCGGTATTTCCCATGTATATAAACTTTTTAAATGCATAGTATGTATGCATTTAACAGAATGGTAACATGAAGTGTATACAGTCTTTTTTTTTTTTTTTTTGTAACCACTGTTACCATTTATAGACAGATGTCCATGTCAATGAGTAGAGATCAATTATATACTTTTCACTTTGTATTTGTAAAAGTGTTTTACTGAAAAGTGCACAAATCACAGTGCAAGACAGATGAAATATCACCACAAAAGTGAACTGCGCTGGTGAGCAGTACCAGGTCAAGAAAGGACCTATTTGTTTTCTTCTTTCCAACTTTGACTTTGTTTCTTTTTTCTTGCCTTGTTACACTGGTGGGGGATCTTCCAGAGCAGCTTTGGTTGAAGTGGAGGCATCGGCCTTCTTCCCATCCCCGAAGTCTTGGTGGGAGGCTCTGGTATTTCCAGCACTAAATATTTAATGTCAGTTTTTGTAGCTACCCTTTGTCAGAGTAACAAAGTTTCCTTCTAGTCTTAGTTTGCTAAGATTGTTTATCCGCGAATGGTTTTGAATGCATTATCAGTATCTTTTTCTACCTCTGCTGAGAGAGTTGTATTGTTTTCTCCTTTTCTCTGTGATGTTGAATTATACTGACTTGGTTTTGAACACTAATTCAATCTTGCATCCTTGAATAAGCCCAGCTTTGTTGAGACACCACAAATTATTCTCCAAACTGACTATGGTAACTTACATTCTCAGCAATGTATGGGAACATATGTTTCCTAACCATCCCAGCCAACACTTGATGTTTTAAGACTTTTTTAAAAAACTTTCCCATTTAATAGGTTAAAAATTAGATATAGTCAACCAAACTGGGTCTTACTTTGTAAAAAAAAAAAAAAAAATTGTTTTTAGACAATGATAGAAAAGAAGACAGAAAAATAGTTCCTGTGTTCTATGTGGGATTGTGGGAGAAACTGCTTTTAAATAGGCTTTCTTATTTAGGTTATTTAGGCAATAAGTAAAAATGGAAGGGAAACCTGACGGCAGAGAGCAGCCAGGCCTACAGTTAGTTGCCTGTGGATGCACAGACTGTGGCAGGCCTGGAATGCACCAAGGACCACCAGTTCCCATGGGCAGTCAGTTCAGTGACAGCATCGCTAATTACCTGATCAGCACCCCAGTAGCACATGGAGAGGACAGAGAGGCCCAAGATGAGTGTGGCCCAGGGAGGTCTCCAGTGATGGGATGTGGCTTGGTGGTCCAGTTTCCTTTGCCAGTCTTACTTGGTACGGCAGAGAGGTACATACGCAGCAGCCCCTGGTGTCCTTCCACTTCCCTAAAGGCTTAAATGCACCGTGATGTTTATCAGTCTTTTACGGAGCGCAATAACCAAGATTGCAAAGAAATGCCTCGTTTCCTGGAAATGTTTCCAGTGGGGGAAGTGGTGAGGGTCCACTGAGGGGAAATGCTCATGGCTGAAGAAAGATGAGGCCTGATGACTGGCGGTTGGTTCAGCCACACAGAGACCACGTTGTGCCCCGCAAGAGCAATCTGGTGGAGTGGTGCCAGAAAAGGGAGAAGGCCAGGGTCACAGAGCCTGTGCAGGGATTTGGAACCAGAGGGCTCCTCAGAATGGGTGCAGGAGATGGTCTGTCAGGACCTGTCCGACTCCAGTGAGGGTTTCAGGGACAGAGAGCGAGGAAAGCAGCCCTGCACAGCAGGACACCCAGGGTGGGGAAGCAGATCTCAGGGAGGACTAGGTTTCTGTCCAAACAGCAAGGGAGAGAATGTGCCAGGGAGAGGCTGCCCTGGGTCTCCCGAGAGCTCAGAGAAAAGGTTTCAGCAGATGGGGTCAGAAAAGGAGTGTTCAGGGCTGGGTGTGGTGGCTCACGCCTGTAATCCCAGCACTTTGGGAGGCTGAGGTGGGCAGATCACGAGGTCAGGAGATCAAAACCATCCTGGCTAACACGGTGAAACCCCGTCTCTACTAAAAATACAAAAAAATTAGCCAGGCGTGGTGGCAGGCACCTGTAGTCCCAGCTACTTGGGAGGCTGAGGCAGGAGAATGGCGTGAACCCGGGAGGTGGAGCTTGCAGTGAGCTGAGATCAAGCCACTGCACTCCAGCCTGGGCAACAGAGCGAGACTCTGTCTCCAAAAAAAGAAAAAAAAAAAAAAAAAAAAGAAAGAAAGAAAAGGAGTGTTCAGGGCCTTAAGGGGAGGGTGACCTGAGCTTCTTGCAGCCTCTGATACAAACAGGGATAAAAGACAAAATGAGATTAGTCTGGAGTCTGAGGCAGAGAGTGATGAGGAGGCTGTGAGTTTGGGGGAGGGAGGGATAAAAGGGCCTGGCTGAAAAGAAGGCCGGGTTCTGGGTTCTCTACATCCAGCCAGGGAAGGACAGAGCCCAGAAAGGCCCAGAGCTCCTTTCTGACACCTGCACCAGTGAATGTCTGGCCAGACGGTGCTCTGTAGGCTGCTGTGGGGTCGGGGAGTGACTTCTCTCTTGGCTCCCTCGGATGCCTGCTGATGGCTCTCCTCTGAGGGGGTATAAACTGGCTCGCTGGGTACCCACCATGTGCAAGGCACTTGTTCTTAGTATAATGCACCAGGCACTGCCAACTCATACCCATTTATGATAGGCACAATTACTATCCCCATTTTAGAGGTAGGAAACTGAGGCACTGAGCAGTTAATCAACTTGCCCAGCCTCCAAAGATAAAGTCAGTGTAGAGCTGGGGTCTCAACAGAAGCAGACTCCCTCCACAGTGTGACAAGGGCTGTTCCACTGCGCTTGTCCAGCCTTGGCTGTCTGGGGTGGCAATTGTGCCTTTGGGCTGCAGTTGATCGACCAGTTGCCTCTTCCTGACTGGCTCCCACCTGTCTCCTGCCAGCAGCCTCTTGGGTCCCAGAAGCTGATAATGGTGTGATAAGTGGGCCTTTGAGAATGGAGGAGCATGGTGATGTATTGGGAGTCAAGGCAAGGGTGTGGGTGTGGGTGAACTGAAAAACGCTGAACAAAGGGGTTGTCCCCTCCTCATCCAGGGGAAACCATTTCCAGGAACTGACCAGAGTGCTGACCCAAGGTGAGCAGGCCCCAAGGGGCAGGCCAGCATGTGCTACAGGGACATCTCAGCAATGTTCAAGCCCCACAGTTAGGTGCTTTCTCTAGCTTGACCTAGAGAAACGATGGTGACCTTCCTGTGCCTTCCTGGGCTTTTCTCTTGGACCTCACCAGGAATGTGCATGTGAGGTTCCAGGGCGAGCCTTACTATGGACCAGGCTGTGAAACTGGGAGCTGCCTTGAGAAGACATTCCCCAAGATGTTGCCAAAAAGAGTGGTGTTTATTTCCATGACTGAAGGGGCTGCTTCTGTCCTCCTGATCAAGGGGATGCAGGGGACATGCTCAGAGGATCAGCGACCACCTGCCCTAGACCTATGGAGACAGATGAGGGTGGCATTGCTGCAGCTCCCCAGGGAGGCCTGTGCAGCTGTGACACCACCTCCATCACCCACTTGAGGGCTCAGCAGCTCCATACTGGTCCCATGGTGCTCCCCATGCCCCTCACCTCACTCTCTGTTGTTTTTCTGAGGAGGGTTGGAGGCATTCCCTAGCCAGGCGCTGAGGACTGTCCTTTCATATTAGGAGTGAGCCTGTGGGTCTTCATACTGCACTTGAGAAGGATGAGATGTGAGCCCCTACAAGGGTTTCCCTCCTGTGCTGTGGCCTGCTTGCTCTCTGCCCTTTGCCTATTTCTTCTGTCATTGACTATTTTAGATATGGTCTGTGGCCTGGAGGCACAACAGGGCCCCACAGTGGCCCCAGCAAAGGCAATCGAGGTGGAGGAGCGGATGTATGGGGAGTCACAGAGGTGCTGGCCCCAGGTAAGGCCACCGAGGGGATGGAGGCTGCTGAGGAGAGGAGGGAAGGTTCGGAGTGGGATGACATGTCAGAGAGGTACCCAGCCAGCAGCTAACTGAGCCTGATGCCTGAGTAGTAGGGAGTTTTCCCTGGACAGTGGGTCCTGGGGTGTGGTTCTTGCTCAACTGGGAGGGATGTGGAGCCTAGTGAGGATAGAATGGTGGCCCTAAAAGGGGCATCAGGGAAAAATGAGGAGGGTTCCAGAAGTCCTGCTGTGGGCTAGAGGCAGAAAACCCTTCAGCCCAGGCCATAATCAGACCAGGAACAGGGATGAACCTCCCAGTCCCATCCATGAACTCGGTTAGAGAACCATTTATTCGGTGAGGGGTCCATGGTTGTGCCATCAACAAGGGGCATGAAAAGGCTGGAAAAGGGAACACTTCCGTGTAGTTTTCAGTTTTAAATGCACATTAGCTATAAAAGCTACTGGCAAGTCCTGCAGTTGGAAAACAGTTAATTTTATATAACCTTGAAAGTCAATAATTCTACTCACTGTCCCAACCAACTTAGCAAGCCCTAGAATGCTCCTTCAAGACACTGGTGTTCATGTTGCTAGTGCTGGGATGTGGGGTGAGGCTGAGGCACACAGGTGATCCACTGTGATTAAATGGATCAGGCTCAGGGTTGACACTGGCCAGGCCAGAAACAGCATGGGGCTGAGATCTTAACCTTGAAGAGTATCCAATTCTAAAGACAGGGTACAGGGTACGGTGAGTGTATGGTTATGGCTGGAACCATCATGGCCAGCCTGTGCGAGGGTGGGATTCAGCTGGACTTGGTCGAATGAGAAAGGCACCATCCCCAGCATAGAATGGGCATTCATTGGTTGTCTGATGGAGGCTATGTCAGAATCCTGTTTAGTTAGGAATCGGGGCCAGGTCACACTAGGTCAAGGCAGGGTGAATGTGACTTGAGGGCTACAGGCAAGAACAGGCTTTCACGGGACTCAGCTACCCTAGACCCCAACTCACCAGGCTCTACTCCCTCCCTCACTCATGTGGCTCAGCGCCCCCATGTGACAAGGCCTTGAGCCAGCATGGGACACAGGAACCCTGCAGAAGGGAGGAGGGAGGGGAAGTCCCTGGACTCCAGGGGGCTGCAGGAAGGGTCATCTAAGGACAGGTTGTGGAGGCAGATGGGCTCCTGAGTCTGTAGGACACACTCCCTTCCACACAAGAATCCAAGAGGGGACAAGGGGCAGAGGACATAACATAGACCTCTGTTCTATGACCTGATAGCTGGAGGGCAGCAGGGGGAGGATGGCAGAAAAGACCCTGTAGAATAAGAGAAGAGCAGGACAGACAGACTGTCTGGTCCTCCAAGGCCTTTACTCTATAGAGAGGCTCCAGGACCCACATTTGGGTAAAAGAGACCTGAAGGGCAAAGGCCTGAATCCCTCAGAACGGAGGAGTCAGGTCACAAATGTCCCCAGCATAGACCACAGCAGAGGATCTAGGAGACTGGGGGGTAAAGAGATCCCAGATTCCCTGCCAGGATATGAGGAGGTGGCAGGGGCAGGTGACTGAAGGTCCCCTATGTGTGTGACAGGCCAAGGCCTAGGAGGGTCTCAAAACAGGTGATAGGCAGGGGCCACGCTCTGGAGTTCCCAGGACTCGCAGAATTGTTTCAGGAACACCCTGAGGCACCCTCCCCTGGGACACTGTGGTCCACATCTGAAATGTCCTGCACTGGAACTGGGGGGGCCTGACCCCTCCTCACACGCGGAGGTCAGAGCTCCCTCCATGGAAGCTCAGCCTCTGATGTCCTGTCCCTCCTGACCATCCTGTCCCTGATATCCTACCTGGAATCTGGGATCTCTTTGCCCCCTGATCTCCTAGATCCTCTGGTGTGGTCTATGCTGGGGACATTTGTGACCTGACTCCTCTGTTCTGAGGGATTTGGGGCCAGGCCCCCCAGTTCCAGTGCAGGACACTCTACACCCCACAGGATAGCCCAAGGCCACCCACACAGTCATTCTCTTTCTGCCCTCCTCTGGGGAGTTCCAAGACAACAAAGTCACACTGGTGTGTCTCATCAGTGACTTCTAAGGTGCTGTGATGGTGGCCTGGAAGGCAGAGGGCACCTCCATCACCCAGGGCATGGAGACCACAAAGCCCTCCAAATAGAGCAACAATAAGTATGCAGCTGGCAGCTACCCGAGCCTGTCACCTGACCAGTGGAGGTCCTGCAGAAGCTACAGCTGCCAGGTCACGCATGAAGGGAGCACCGTGGAGTTCACTGTGGCCCCTGTAGAATGTGCTCAGGCCCCCAACCCTCACCCCATCCACAGGGGCCTGGAGCTGCAGGATCCTAGGGCAGGGGTCTCCCCTGTCATCCCAAGGCATCCAGCCCCTCTCCCTGCATCCAAGTAACCCTCAATAAATATTGTCAACCAGAAATACCTGCTCCATCTCATCCTTTTTTTTTTTTTTTTTTTTTTTTTTTATCCTATGTTCAATTTACAACCTCCAGGAGAGGCTCTCATCTCCCTGGGGCATTACCCAGAGTCCCTTCCTCACCTGGTCACCCCTTTTCTCCAAGTTCCACTATAGCCTGGAGCCCAGCCTGGCATCTGCTCAGACCAGGCAGATCTTGCACCCTCCCTGATTCTGATGACAATGACCCACTGTTCCTCTTCTGGTGTTCCCAGGATCCTTCTGAGAGAACCCAATAGACCTGGATGACTTTCTGCTCTCTGTTCACAATCTGTCCTGGGCACATCTTTCTCCTGCTTCCTGCCCGAAGTTGGCCATTAACCCTGAGTGGACTGGTTTCTTGATGTGGGAAACGGGATTTAGAAATCACTGTGCTGCTCACACAGCCCTTTTGAGTCAGACACTCCAAACACACCCAAAATGGACATGAGAACCTGAGAGGGTGACAGGGGCTTGCTTACAACTTCTCCCTGGAGGTTGAGGCTGGACTTTCTTACTAGCACCTGGCGAGACCCATCCCAAACTAAGACAACACCAGGGAGGATGGAAGGGAGACCCCTGGAGCTGTGTTGTGGTCAGATTGGACCTTCCCATGGCTGCTGAGACTCTGGGACAAGCTGCCCCTTCTCTGGGGCATTGGGGACACCTGAGGATGCCTCCCTGCTCTTACTTTATGGTCACACCAAGAGATCAGGGTTACAACAACCCTATAATGTAGAGAATCCCTGTCCGTTTCCATGTCACTTCTCTCCTTAGGGAAGCAAACGCCCTCCCAGGAGCCCATTCCCATTCCTGGGCCACAGTCAAAGGGAAAACGTGATCCAGACATGAACTTCCTTGGGCCTCTGCATTTCCAGATGTCCCGTCATTGCGTGTGTGAGGCTGACTGTCCCATCTCAGCTTGAGAAGGGCAGGCAGGGGTGTGGACATTCTGCTGAGCAAATGCCCGCCGGAGTCAGTGGTTCAGCTTTCCTGCATGACAGCTGTGCGTAGGGGCTGAGGAGGGGGAGTAGGGGGTCCTAGGGAGTCGTTTTTGTATGAACCTATGTCACAGTGTTTGATGTTTAGCAGAGAGACCCAGCCAACTGTCCTAGGTGAGTCCCTTCTTCCCCCTTCCTTCCCTGCTCTTGTCAAGTTGGTGACAATTTTCTGCTGGTTTTTATTTTTTCTGCAACTTCTCACAGCCCGTGGCCTGGGTTTCCTTCTAGATCTTGGTTCAGGGAGGCTGACCTCTCCCCTCCCTGTTTAGACCCCTATATGTCTCAGCTGGTCCCTGAGACCCCTTCACCTCTGACCGCAGAGGCAGGGCACTAAAATGGTGACCTCTTGAGACTCCTCTGTCTGTCTGCCAAGTGCATGTGGGTCCCCAAGACTTGCTCTGTTCTATGTTCCTCTGTCTGGGCTCCTGTCAGACCAGCTTTGTATGTGGGGTCAATTGGGGCCCCATCTCATGGAAAAGAAGGACACAGAGAGTGATATGAAATCCACTAACAGGTAAAAAAAAATCCACTAAAAGGTAAAAAATTTGGTTCTCAATATCATTAGTCATCTCAAAACTGTAAATAAAAATCACACTCAGATACCAACTTGCTCTAATTAGAATAAATATAACCAAAAAGAAACTACTATTTCATCTAGAAATTCCAATAGTGAGTATACGCTTAATGAAAATGAAATCAGTATATTGAAGAAACTACCATTTCATCTAGAACTTCCAATAGTGAGTATACGCTTATTGAAAATGAAATCAGTATATTGAAGCAATAGTTGCCTTCCCAGGTTTAGGGAAGCACTACTCACAATAGCCAAGGTATGAAATCAACCTAACCTGTCCATCAACTGATAGAGCAATGAAGGAACTTCAGCACACAGACACAATGAAATATGCCCCATCCCTAAAAATTCATGGCCTGATGTCATTTGCAGCAACCCAGACGATCCTGGAAGACAATAATCACAAGGTCAAGAGATCGAGACCATCCTGGCCAACATGGTGAAACCCCGTCTCTACTAAAAATACAAAAATTACCTGCGTGTGGTGGCGCACACCTGTAATCCCAGCTACTTGGGAGGCTGAGGCAGGATAATTGCTTGAATTTGGGAGGCAGAGGTTACAGTGAGCTAAGATCGTGGCACTGCACTCCAGCCTGGCAACAGAGCAAGAATCTGTCTAAAATAAATAAATAAATGAATATATAAATTGTAAGTGAGAGAGAAAGTGTACCCAAGAGTACATCCAAGGAATAAGCAAACCATTAAAGTGTTTTTGGCTCTCTTAGTAATGAAAGATGTACATGTTAAGATTGCTAGGATGAGTGTTATAAACCTATCAAAAAGCCCAAAGTTGGCCAGATATGGTGGCATATGCCTGTAGTCACAGCTTACTCGGGAGGCTGAGGCAGGAGGATCGCTTGAACCCCGGGGTTTGAGACCAGCCTGGGAAACTTAATGAGACCTTATCTTTACAAAAAAAAAAAATTAAAAATTAGCCAGGCATGGTGGCATGTGCCTATAGTCCCAACTACTTCAGAGGCTGAGGTGGGAAGATTGTTTGAGCCCAGGAGGTTGAGGCTTCAGTGAGCTGTGATCATGCCACTGCACTCCAGCCTGGGCAACAGAGTGAGACCCTGTCTCAAAAAACAAACAAACAAACAAACAAAAACACCCAAATTAATGAAAATCCTATACTTTCAAGGGTGTAGGAAGATACTCATTTTAGCTATGAAAATATTACCAAATTGTCTTTTTTTTTTTGGTTGTTTTTGAGACAGAGTTTCACTCCTGTTGCCCAGGCTAGAGTGCAATGGTATGATCTTGGTTCACTGCAACCTCCACCTCCTGGGTTCAAGTGATTCTCCTGCCTCAGCCTCTCGGGTAGCTGGGATTACAGGCACTCGCCACTACGCCTGGCTAATTTTTGTTTGTTTGTTTTTAAGTAGAGATGGGGTTTCACCATGTTGGCCAGGATGGTCTCAATCTCTTGACCTTGTGATCTGCCTGCCTCAGCCTCCCAAAGTGCTGGGATTACAGGCGTGAGTCACCATGCCTGGCCCAAATTGGCTTTTTAAAAACTTTTTAAGATAGGTCTTGCTCTGTCACTCAGGCTACAGTGCGGTGGAATAATCATAGCACACAATAGCCTCCAACTCTTGGGATTTATGTGATCCTCTTGTCTCAGGATCCCAAGTAGCCAAGTAGCTGGGATTACAGGCATGCACCACCATGCCCTGCCAACTTTTTCAGCCCTTTTACTGAGATAACTCACATGGCATACAATCCACCCATTTAAAGTGTTCAATTCAATGGATTTTTGTATATTCATAGTTGTGCAACCATCACAATTCAATTTTAGAACACTACTACCTGAAGAGAAGAGAGTGAAAAGGCAACCTACAATGGGATAAAACATTTGCAAATAAACTCAACAAAAAAGCAACCCAATTTAAAAATGGGCACAAGACTTGAATAGCCATTTCTCCAAAGAAAATATACAAATGGGGCCGGGCGTGGGGGCTCACGCCTGTAATCCCAGCACTTTGGGAGGCCGAAGCGGGTGGATGACAATGTCAGGAGATCGAGACCATCCTGGCTAACATGGTGAAACCCCGTCTCTACTAAAAACACAAAAAATTAGCTGGGCGTCATGGCGGGTGCCTGTAGTCCCAGCTACTTGGGAGGCTGAGGCAGGAGAATGGCGTGAACCCGGGAGGCGGAGCTTGCAGTGAGCTGAGATCGCGCCACTGCACTTCAGCCTAGGGGGCAGAGTGAGACTCCATCTCAAAAAAAAAAAAAAAAGAAAAAGAAAATATACAAATGGCCAATAACAGGAAAAGACGCTACGCATCGTTAGTCATTAGGAAGATGCTTATCAATATCACAGTGAGATACCACTTTTTTACTATAGGATGGCTATAGTAAAAAAAGAGGACAGTGAAAAGTTCGAGACCAGCCTGACTAACATGGAGAAATCCTGCCTCTACTAAAAATACAAAATTAGCCAGGCATGGTGGTACATGCCTGTAATCCCAGCTACTTGGGAGGCTGAGAGGAGAACTGCTTGAACCTGGGAGGCAGAGGTTGTAGTGAGCTGAGATCGTGCCACTGCACTCCAGCCTGGGCAACGAGAGAGAAACTCCATCTCAAACAACAACAACAAAAAAACAAAAACAAAAACAAAAGCAAAAAAAGTTGTCTAAACATATGCTTTTAGAATCTGAGAAAAGATCTTGTTAACTGTTCATACCTTTTCCCTTAATTCAGTTCAGGGAATCATCTAAAATTCAGGAATAACTTTGCACCTAAATATGTTAATCCCAGCTGTATGAGTGGAAAACTGTGAGCATCTCCTGTGTCTTCTGCTGGAGTTATAAACGGTTATGGCATCGTATACACTGGATAGGTTATTACTCGGTCAATGAAGCTTACATTCAAACCTGCCAAGAAGTGTACAACTTCCCAGGGCCTTAATGTTAAATAACCTAGACAAGATTTTAAAAAGATGGCATTATCCAATTGAATCACAACTTGACAAAACTATGCCTAGAAAAAGTGAGAAAACAGCTACTCAGGAGCCTGCGGCAGGAGAGTCACCTGAGTCTAGGAGGTTGAAGCTGCAGTGAGTGATGATCACGCCACTGCACCCAAGCCTGGACAACAGAGCAAGACCCTGTCTCGAAAAAAAAAAAGAAAAGAAAAAGTAAATCCAGGTGTGGCAGCTCACGCTGTAATCCCAGCACTTTGGAAGGCCAAGGCGGGTGGATCACAAGGTCAGGAGATGAGACCATTCTGGTAACATGGTGAAACCCCGTCTCTACTAAAAATACAAAAAAAAAAAATTAGCCAGGCGTGGTGGCTCACACCTGTAATCCCAGCACTTTGGGAGGCCAAGGTGGGTGGATCACCTGAGGTCAGGAGTTCGAGACCAGCCTGGCCAACGTGGTGAAACCCTGCCTCTACTAAAAATACAAAAATTAGCTGGGCGTGGTGGTGGGCGCCTATAATCCCAGCTACTTTGGAGGCTGAGACAGGAGAATCGCTTGAACCTGGGGGCGGAGATTGCAGTGAGCCGAGATTGTGCCAGTGCATTCCAGCCTGGGCAACAAAGAGGGAAACTCCGTCTAAAAAAAAAAAAAAAAAAAAAAACCTATACAGAAAAGACACAACAAATTATTCCTATTTCCATGACCAGAAATAACCACTGCTAGCATGCATCCAGTTAGAATATATCTTTGGATGCAGGCTTCTTTTCCTGTGGACACCCATGTATGTGAGCATGTTATAATTTGTTACATAATTGGAGTGTCCTGTTAGGCAATTCTGCAGCCAATTTCAGCATGTGAGTTTCTTCTCATGTCATTAAAAATACCTTTAATTGGCCAAGTGCAGTGGCTCACGCCTATAATCCAGCACTTTGGGAGGCTGAGAAGGGTGGATCACTTGAGGCCAGGAGTTTGAGACCAGCCTGGTCAACATGGCAAAACCCCGTCTCTACCAAAAATACAAAAATTAGCCAGTCATGGTGGCGCCCACCTGTAATCCCAGCTGCTCAGGAGGCTGAGGCAGGAGACTCGCTTGAACCCAGGAGGTGGAGGTTGCAGTGAGCCAAGATCGGGCCACTGCACTCCAGCCTGAGCAACAGAGTGAAACTCCATCTTAAAATAAATAAATAAATATACTAAATATTTAAGTTCACCAATAACAATAGATGAACAATATTCCATCCAGTGGGTGGAACGTCATTTACTCAACTGTTCTTGCTTGTTGAAATATTTATCCAATGGGGACAGTTTCTAGGTTCTTGGTGCATTTTGCTTTCTGACTGAGTCATCATGGTGCATCACCATAAATGGGTTATTTTTAATTAGTTTGTATTTATTTATTTATTTACTTACTTAGAGAGTTTTGCTCTGTTGCCCAGGCTGGAGTGCAGTGGCACGATCTTGGCTCACTACAACCTCTGCCTCCCGGGTTCAAGCGATTTTCCTGCCTCAGCCTCCTGAGGAGCTGGGATCACAGGTGCATGCCATCACACCCGGCGAATTTTTGTATTTTTAGGAGAGATGGGGTTTTACCATGTTGGCCAGACTGGTCTTGAACTCCTGTCCTCAGGTGATCCACCCACCTCAGCCTCCCAAAGTGCTGGGATTACAGGCATGAGCCACTGTGCCCAGCCTTAATTGGTTTTTAAAAGCCTACAAATGCAGACCATGTTCCATGGAAAAAGGTTCACAATACAGAAGTGAATACACAAAATATGAGTCCACTGCTGCTATGAGTTTCACCTGTACCCTTCCAAATATTTTGTCTCTGTATACACATACACGCACACACACACACTTTAAATTTTTAACTCAGATAAGAGCCACATTGCATGTTCTTTTCAGCAACTTACTTTTTTCCATAAATAAACCACTGGGATGTCTTTACTTCTTGGGATATCTACTCCATTCCTTTAAACAGTCGCAGAATAGTCCACTGCATGGCTGCACCGGGGGTCATTTAGCTATGCTCTCATAGACATTTGTTTCCGGTTTTTGTTTAGTTTTGTTTTTTAGATGGAGTCTCACTCTTTTGCCCATGCTGGAGTGCAGTGGCGTGATCTTGGCTCACTGCAACCTCCGCCTCCCTGGTTCAAGCGATTCTCCTGCCTCAGCCTCCCGAGTAGCTGGGATTACAGGCGTGTGACACCATGCTTGGCTAATTTTTGTATTTTTAGTAGAGACGGGGTTTCACCATATTGGTCAAGCTGGTCTTGAACTCCTGAACTCGTGATCCTCCTGCCTCAGCTTCTCAAAGTGCTGGGATTATAGGTGTGAGCCAACGCGCCCGGCCTCCAGGTTTTTATAATTACAGACATTGCTGCGATGAACAGCCTTAAAAACATATCCATGGGAGAGGTTTCTAGAAGTAGAAATATATTGGGAGGGGCCTACAGCCTGAGTTTTTGTCATGTGTCAGTATGTGCTGGTGCCCTACCTCACAGGCATGTCTTGGATGTCTCCTCTGCAGGACCTCAGCCTGGAGTGACTCCCCCAACACTGATGAGACTCCAGCCTCTGCTCTGAAGGCCTCCATCTTCTCCCCGCCTGTCTTACTCCAGTTCTAGCCTGTGCCCACACCCCAAGATGATTCAGAGAACAACTCTGGCAGTGGACAGTCTGTGCCCCACAAGAGGAGCCCATAACCTCTTTCCTACAGACCACGGCCAGAAGAATGAATAAAGTTCTGTGGAGGTGCTGTCCTTGCGCTGGCTTCCTAGACGTTGTGCAATCCCATCAACTCCCTCCAGCCCAGAGGTGGTCAGAACAGTGTGGGCCTGAGCCTGCATATAGTAGTTGGTCCAGTTAGCACCACTGTGGTCCCCTCACCTGCACACTACCATGAAAGTCCCATCAAGTGCACTTTGAGACCAGGTAGGCTGGGTCACGCCTGTAATCCCAGCACTTTGGGAGGCCGAGGTGGGCAGATCACTTGAGGTCAGGAGTTCAAGACCAGTCTGGCCAACATGGCGAAACCCCATCTCTACTAAAAAGTACAAAAATTAGCTGGGCATGGTGATGGGTACCTGTAATCCCAGCTACTTGAGAGGATGAGGCAGGAGAATCACTTGAACCTGGGAGGCGGAGGTTGCAGTGAGCTGAGATTGTACCCCTGCACTCCAGGCTGGGCGACAAAGCAAAACTGTCTCAAAAAATAATAAATAAATAAATAAATAAATAAATAAATAAATAAATAAATGCACTTTGAAAGAGAAATGGGGTGAAGGAATGCTGATCTTCCACTCAGTGACTCTGTAGCCCCTTTGGGCTTCTCTTCACCCAAGTGAGTTCAAGTCTAGTGTATTTTTCCTACACCTAGCCCCCAAACACAAGCCTTACTTGGTGCATGGGTTTAGCAACAGAGATCTGTTCCTCCCTGGAAGAAAATGAGCTGGCCTGTCAGTTCCCAACTTGGTAACAGAGTGAAACTCCATCTCAAAAAAAATAACAAAAAATAATAAATTAAACTAAATCTTTAAGTTCACCAATAACAACAGATGAAAAATATTCCATCCAATGAGTGGAACATCATTTACTCAACTGTTCTTGCTTGTTGAAATAGTTATCCAATGGGGACAATTTTTAGGTTCTTGGTACATTTTGCCTTCTGACTGAGTCATCATGGTGCATCACCTAAAGAATTTCAGAGATATGTAACTCTCATTGTCACCTCACATGCTGACCTTAGCAACCACCTGCATGTGAGATTTAGTGAGTTCTCACTAAATGCTTGATGACTGCTGGACATCAGCAGATAGTCACTGAGTCCTGGTACCTGTCCTGCACCTTGCTTGGGACTGGAGATAATAAGCCAAGCAGTTAAGGTCCGGCACTGCCCGCCAATCCCCCCCCTTTTTTTTTTTCTTTTTTTTGTGTGTGTGTGTGTGTGAGATGGAGTCTCGCTCTGTCGCCCAGGCTGGAGCACAGTGGCACAATCTTGGCTCACTGCAACCTCTGCCTCCCGGGTTCAAGCAGTTCTCCCTGCCTAAGCCTCCTGAGTAGCTGGGATTACAGGCGCCTGCCACCATACCTAGCTGATTTTTGTATTTTTAGTAGAGACAGGGTTTCACCATGTTGGCCAGGCTGGTCTTGAACTCTTGACCTCAGGTGATCTGCCCACTTCAGCCTCCCAAAGTGCTGGAATTACAGGCGCGAGCTACCGTGCCGACACCCCTGCCTTTTTTTTTTTTTTTTTTTTTTTTTTTGCTGCCACCATGCTGGGCCTAAGATTCCAGCCTGTAAGGAGCTACATCCCATCCACTATGTGTGTTGTGGAGGCAGTGGGTGTGTTGGGGTGGGTGCTCAGTAAACCAGTACATAGACTGAATTACACAGGATTACAAATTGTGAGAAATTGTGACAGACTCCGTGGGAGATGCATGGAAGTGGGTGGTCAGGGAAGGTCTCTCTGGGGAGGTGACAGTTATGTTAAAACCTAGAGAATAAGAAGCCAGCCATGAAATAAGGCAAGGATAGCTGGCTTTGGGTGACTGGGTGGATGGGGGTACTGCTCAGCAGAGTGGGGACTGGGAGAAGACGGAGGATTGAAAATTTTGCTTTAGGCCGGGCGTGGTGGCTCACGCTTGTAATCCCAGCACTTTGGGAGCCCGAGGCAGGTGGATCACAAGGTCAGGAGATTGAGACCATCCTAGCTAACACGGTGAAACTCCGTCTCTACTGAAAATACAAAAAAAATTAGCCGGGTGTGATGGTGGGCTCCTGTAATCCCAGCTACTCAGGAGGCTGAGGCAAGACAATAGTGTGAACCCGGGAGGCGGAGCTTGCAGTGAGCCAAGATCGTGCCACTGCACTCCAGCCTGGGCAAAAGAGTGAGACTCTGTCTCCAAAAAAAAAAGAAAAGAAAAGAAAATTCTGGCCGGGCACGGTGGCTCAAGCCTGTAATCCCAGCACTTTGGGAGGCCGAGACGGGCGGATCACGAGGTCAGGAGATCGAGACCATCCTGGCTAACACGGTGAAACCCCGTCTCTACTAAAAAATACAAAAAACTAGCCAGGCGAGGTGGCGGGCGCCTGTAGTCCCAGCTACTCGGGAGGCTGAGGCAGGAGAATGGCGTGAACCCGGGAGGCGGAGCTTGCAGTGAGCTGAGATCCGGCCACTGCACTCCAGCCTGGGCGACAGAGCAAGACTCCGTCTCAAAAAAAAA